>NC_069503.1:385684047-386284047 GCF_027579735.1 Bombina bombina | reverse complement strand
AGGGGTTAATAACTGTAATATAGTGGTGCTGTTATTATTCTAGATCATAAGTATTACCGTACAGAATTATTACAACAACTTAGTGAGTGCAGCACATACTTAACTTTACAAAACGACCCCACTAGAGAATATAAGAAAACATTAGATCATATTCTTAAAGGGACACTGAACCCAAAAAAAATATTTCGGCATTCAGATAGAACATGAAATTTTAAGCAACTTTCTAATTTACTCCTATTATCAAATTTTCTTTATTCTCTTTATATCTTTATTTGAAATGCAAGAATGTAAGTTTAGATGCCGGCCCATTTTTGGTGAACAACCTGGGTTGTCCTTGCTGATTGGTGGATACATTCATCCACCAATAAAAACATGCTCTCCAGAGTTCTGAACCCAAATTTTCAAATAAAGATAGCAAGAGAACGAAGAAACATTGATAATAGGAGTCAATTAGAAAGTTGCTTAAAATTGCATGCTCTATCTGAATCACAAAAGAAAAAAATTGGGTTCAGTGTCCCTTTAATCTAGCACTATATAACAGGTTTATTGATGAACATATATTTAAATTTTTGATGACAGAATTCCCTAAATATCCCTTTATATATACTGTTCCAAAAGTACATAAGGATGCAAAAAACAAAACAAAGGGCGCCCGATAGTTTCGGCAATAGGCTCCCTATACCACAGTATGGCACAGTATGTGGATTACCATCTACTTTGTTATTCTCTAGCTGCTGCGTTATGTGGCTGGTTATTATTGTGTATTGGTTGCTAGGCAACCACATAAGCCGATATTTTGTAAGACGATTGTGGATATGATTAGTTAGTACTATGAATGAATTCCAGTATGTATTGTGATCCCTAACATTGCCTGTGTTTGCCTTTACATATGTAACATTTGATTATTAGTTGTTTGCTTTTATAAGGGTTAGCACGGATAAGTTTTGTCATCTTGTCATGCTTGCTTTTTTCTTCACACTGTTTTGTCCTCAGCTGTGTCCCGTAGCGGGTCTGCTGCACTTGCGCAGAGGTGCTTGGCAGACGTGCAGGGGCACAGCTGTTAGGGATTACACGGTGATGGGTCTTCTTTAAATGGGTGAGTTTTTTGTTTGTTAGGTTGGTCTGAGGACGGGGGCAACCCCGAAAACGTTAACTACGATAAAGCGTTATACTTTTAAAAACGGTGAGTGCCTTCCTATTGTCTGAATATGTATATGAATATATACATATATATTTATGTGTTTACATGTGTAAATACTCATATTAACACATAAATATATGTGTATATAAGCATATACATATATACTCACCGGCCACTTTATCAGGTACACCTTGCTAGTTGGTTGGACCCCCTTTTCCCTTCAGAACTGCCTTAATTCTTTGTGGCATAGATTCAGCAAGGTGTTGGAAACAATCCACAGAGATTTTGGTCTATATTGACATGATACCATCACGCAGTTGATGTAGATTTCTCAGCTGCACATCCATGATGCAAATCTCTGTTCCACTACATCCCAAAGGGTGCTCTATTGGTTTGAGATCTGGTGACTGTGGAGGTCATTGGAGTACAGTGAACTCATTGTCATGTTCTAGAAACCAGTTTGAGATGATTTGAGCTTTGTGACATGGTGCATTATCCTTCTGGAAGCAGCCATCAGAAGATAGGTACACTGTAGTCATAAAGGGATGGACATGCAACATTACTCAGGTAGGCCGTGACGTTTAAATCATGTTCAATTGTTACTAAGGGGCCCAAAGTGTGCCAAGAAAATATCTCCCACACCATTACACCACCACCACCAGCCTGAACTCTGAATACAAGGCAGGATGTATCCATGCTTTTATGTTGTTTACGCCAAATTCTTACCCTTCCATCTGAATGTCGCAGTTGAAATTGAGACTCATCAGACCAGGCAATCTTTTTCCAATCTTCTATTGTCCAATTTTGGTGAGCCTGTGCGAATTGTAGCCTCAGTTTCCTGTTTGTAGCTGACAGGAGTGGCACCCGGGGTGTGGTCTTCTGCTGCTGTAGCCCATCTGCTTCAAGGTTCAACGTGTTGTGTTTTCAGAGATGGTATTCTGCATACCTCGGTTGTAACGAGTGGTTATTTTAGTTACTGTTGCCTTTCTATAATCTCAAACCAGTCTGCCCATTCTCCTCTGACCTCTGACACCAACAAGGCATTTTCGTCCACTGGATATTTTCTCTTTTTGGACCATTCTCTGTAAACCCTAGAGATGGTTGTGCGTAAAAATCCCAGTAGATCAGCAGTTTTCGAAAAACTCAGACGAGCCTGTCTGGCACCAACAACTATGCCACGTCCAAAGTTACTTAAATCCCCTTTCTTCCCCATTCTGATGTTCGGTTTGAATTTCAGCAAGTCGTCTTCACCACGTCTAGATGCCTAAATGCATTGAGTTGCTGCCATGTGATTAGCAATTTGTGTTACCAAGAAATTGAACAGGTGTACCTTATAAAGTGGCCGGTGAGTGTATATTTACAGGGAACACACTTTTCAGTGCTGTTTTTTCCCAACACTTCACACCTGCCAACTTTAAAGGGACATGAAACCCAACATTTTTCTTTCATGATTTAGGTAGAACATACTATTTAAAACAACTTTCTAGTTTACTTTTATTATCAAATGTGTTTAATTTTTTTGGTATAATTGAAGGAGCAACAATGGACTACTGGTTTCTAACTGAACACATGGCTGAGCCAATGGCAATCAATAAATATATGCAGCCACCAATCAGCAGCAAGCTCCTGAGCTTACCTAGATAAATCTTTCAGCAAAGGATAACAAGAGAAGAAAGCAAATTAAAAAACAGAAGTAAATTGGGAAGATGTTTAAAATGGTGTTTTATCTGAATCATGAATGTCTAATTATGACTTTACTGTCCCTTTAACCCTTAAAAACTGCTTTGTGAAGTTTTTTTATGAAAAAAAAAGAAGCTACATTTTTTAAATAAAAAACTAAACTATAATTTACTTTGGGGCCAATTGGGGCATTTTTGGAAAACTAACCAGAGATTGGATCTCTAGTTTTGGAGTGCTAATTGGTACCGCAAGCTTGCATTAGCAATAACCAGCCACATGTAATAGCTGGTTATTTATCACGCATTCTTAAAGGGACAGTCAACACCAGAATTTTTGTTGTTTAAAAAGAAAGATAATCCCTTTATTACTCATTCCCCAGTTTTGCATAACCAACACTGTGATAGAAATACGCTTTTTACCTCTGTGATTACCTTGTATCTAAGCCTCTGCAAACTGCCCCCTTATTTCAGTTCTTTTGACAGACATCTATTTTAGACAATCACTCCTGGGTAACTTCACGTGCATGAGCTCAATGTTATCTATATGAAACTCATGAACTAATGCCCTCTAGTGGTCAAAATGCATTCAGATTAGAGGCAGTCTTCAAGGTCTAAGAAATTAGCATATGAACTTCCTAGTTTTAGCTTTCAACTAAGAATACCAAGAGAACAAAGCAAAATTGGTGATAAAAGTAAATTGGAAAGTTGTTTAAAATTATATTCTCTATTTAAATCATGAAAGTTTTTTTTGGACTTGACTGTCCCTTTAAATTCAATTAGCACTCCACTTGTAATGAAAATTATTTTTCTTGTTTTCAGGTATTTGAGTGGAAAGTATATATACATAATAAATATGTGTATATATGTGTTTATAAGTATATATATGTATGTATAAAAATAAATACGCATGCATGCACACACACACACACATATATATATATATATATATATATATATATATATACATACATAAACATGCATAAGAATGTATCTATCTATCATAGCCCTTTCCATTCAAATACCTTTGTCATATACCATATACCTTTTAACCATTAACTTCTTTTTTTATATTTATGTGAATAATTGTTTTAGATAGTGTGTATATATAAGTGTAATACTTTATTTTAAAGTGAAGGTAAAGTTAACTCTATCTCACAGTCTAATATCACTTGTTGACCAAAATAAATATGAGCTTAAGTCATAATTTTTTCAATTTCCAATTATAAAGTCTGTTTTACCCGTTTATACTCACATTTTTTCGGATTCAAATTCAACCCATAAATTGTTATGTTTTTTTTCAGGTTTGGTCTGCAGCCGACTGAAATTCTGTCCGTCAATCTACGTCATCTGCCTCCCGTATTATCTGCGCATTCGTTTAGATTTTTTGGTTGGATTTGCAATACAAGCGCGCTCCCGTTTCACACATGACTATTCCTATTGTTATTGGATTTCAAAAGATACGTAAGAGGCAAGATTAATGCATGTGCATTGCTGAGAGTGGACTACGCTATGTGCATGCGCAGTTTGTTGCAATCGTCGTGAACACGCGTTGGAGACACATATATAGGGGGTGGAACCGCTCTATAAATGGCTGTTGGGAGAAGTAAGGAAGGTAATGGTAGGGAAAAATAAAAGTTCTTTATTACATAAATATATAATCCATTCTTGAAAAAAAGTTAGCGACTTAGTAACTGAACATATGACTAATTGATTGGTGTATAGAGATCTGTAAAACTTTACCTTCACTTTAATGTACTTATGTTGTATTTTTATTTTAAATAGTGGGGCAAAGCCAATGATGCCCATACGGACAAGCCTCAAAATGTAATAATTCATTACTTAATGTAGTAAATTCAATAAACCTGTGGGGGTTAAACTAGAATAACCTATGTAATGCTAATATTGATATAGTTGGAGGTTATTTGAAAAAGACATCAGCAAAGCACATACAGTTTATCAGATGATTCTGCTTTTCTTACTGTTTGGGAATTGTATTGATGACGTTGTGTAATCTAATTAATTATTTTAAGAAGATACATTTATTTTGAATTTGATTGTCCATATATCAGACCTGTTGGATTTAAATGAGTGAAGTTTAAATATCAATATAATATGTACCTGTAGTCATATAAAAAAAAAAAAGAGTAAAAATAAAATAATTCATGAAGCTTTTTAATCAAGTTGGGATAATTTCAATGCAACCTGCAGCTAAAAGTTAAGAAGCCCCAGTCATACAAAGTCAGACATCCTGGACTCATTCATACAGCATGACTTACAAACAACCAATTGCGCAAGAGCAAGGGGCAGGGTTGCACAAGTGATTGCTTGCACAATCTTAACCTCTAGCAGCCAATGCTGCTCTGGAGGCCCCAACGGCATACAGAGATATTTTCTTTGTGAGAACCTTCATCATATGGAGACTGATAAATCAGGGCCAGTGAATCTACATGTGTTTTTCATAAAACATAATTATTTTAAGGATACTTATCCTTACTGGGTCGGAGGCCCCGGTCTCGCCGAACGCCAACAGTACTGCTATTCTTCTCAGCATCCCACGTGGATGGATGCCAAGACCCCAGCTTGTCTTCAACTGTGGCTACAGCTCTCTAGGCTCACGTGGCCGCACGCTGCCTAGATTTAAAAGGGCCATGTCCCAATTATATGAATTCCCACCTGGAGGATTCAGGTGTGGGAGTTCCTATAAAAACTCTCCTAGTGCATAACTCTGGGCTGGGTAATTGCTTACTTACCTTGCTCCTGAGCTTCCTGGGTATGCTCAACTTGCTCCTGAGACTAAATCAAACTTGCCTGATACTTGTGTATGCATGCCTTGCTTCTGAGACCAAGCATACTTACCTGATACCTGTGTACAACTAACCTTACTCCTGCGACCAAAGCATACTAAACTGATACCTGTGTATGCTCAGCTTGCTCTTGAGACCATAGCATACTTCCCTGATACCTGTGTATGCTCACCTGTACAACAACATTATGATCATGTGAGACCTGTGTTATTCTGTGTATAAGCTAAACTGGAGAAATGTATCTTTAACACTGACTCAGTAGAATTCATAGGCTTAATCTTAGCCCCTGGAGAGATCCGTATGGATACAAGAAAATTGAAGCTATAATAAACTCGCCCACTCCAGACAGTAAAAGAGCCATTCAATGCTTTGTGGGCTTTGAAATTTTTTCAAAAAGTTTATAAGGAACTTTTCTCATGTTATTCAACCCATTACAGTATTTACTAAGAAGACTGTTAAATTTCACTGGACTGACAAAGCACAACTAGCCTTTGATAACCTAAAGCAACTTTTTAGCTCCTCATCCATCCTATTTTTACCTGAATCACGACAGCCCTTCTATGTTGAAATTGATGCCTCAGAAACAGCCATTGAAGCAGTATTATCTCAAAGAGCTGATGACAAGGATTTCCTCCATACTGTGGCCTTCTTGTCTCGGGTTCTCATCCCAGCAGAAAGAAACTATGATATAGGGGATAGAGAACTACTTGCCATAAGAACAGCATTCAAGGAGTGGAGAGATCTACTGGAGGGGGTCAATAACCCCATTTTTGTTTTCACAGACCATAGAAGTCTGGAAAACTTTTGTACAGCTTGTAGACTCAAAGTCAGAAAGGCCTGGTGAGCACTCTTCTTTAGTCCCTTCCATTTCCGCATTACGGATGCCTTATCCTGTATTGGAGAGATTGAGAAGACAGAATCTGAGCATACTACTATTCTGCAACCCAAACATTTTTTAGCTAACAAAGCTTCCTTATGAAATACTATCCGTCTATGGACTCTAAACCCTGAAGATACTCCTAGTTCCTTAGAAACTATTCAGAATCCAGACTGCCAGATTCAGGAAAGCAAGGTGGTAGTATCATCCTCCGTAGTTCATACATTATTTTCATGACACCCCTCTGGGAGGACATGGTGGTATACATAATGCTCAAGGGTTAATTAATCTACAGTTCTGGTGGCCTGGCATGCAAACAGATATAAAATCTTATGTACAGTCTTGTCCTCTGTGTATAGTTAACAAGGACACATGACAACCTCATTCAGTTCTCTTACAACAATTTCCTGTATCATGCAGACCCTGGGCTGAAATCGCCATGGACTTTATAGTTGATTTACCCTCTGCTCAAGGCTACACTTCAGTTTTAGTGGTAGTTGATCACTTTACTAAAATGGACCATCTTCCTATCACATTTATTGTAATGACCCAAATAACACTTATGATTGAATGAACAAAAGTTATAGTAAAGTCTCCTTATTTCTTGAATTTCTGTAAATAAAGTTTGAACATTTAGCATTGCTGATATATATATATATATATATATATATATATATATATATATGTGTGTGTGTGTTCCTTACGTATTACCCCTTATATTATGACAACATAAGGGGATGTGAGTAAGGGTTTAATATTGATACAAAGCGTATATTTTGCCATTCGTTTAAGCAACAAAGTAAACTTTAGTACTCAGTACAAGTATGACAAGATATATATAAACTAGTTAACATAGATTTATATGACATTGGTGATTCGTGTGTTAATTGCGCAGTAAATGTATATACAAGTAAGACTCTGCAGATTATAGCAAAAATATATCACAATGCAGTCTCAGCACAAACGCTGTACTCACGAGGAGAATGGAGGATGCAGTCTGAGATCGGTTGAGACCGGAAGCAGCTGAAGGTGACGTCACCCGGTGTTCAGTGAGGCTGTCAGGTCTGGAGATAGAGCGTAGTAGCAGAGGTAACTGCACAGGAAGCAGGGAGAGTGTTGTCAGAAAACACTGAGCAACCAGGTAGGCAGATACTGCAGGAGAAATCCAGCTGAAGTTAATCCCTTAGTAGAAGGGGGAAGGAAACAGCTGAGTTCAGTAGCAGTGTAAGACAGGCTGATACAAGGGTGTGACCAGAATACCAAGCAATGTATTCTGGGAGCACCTAGACTTTATAGGATTATGGGATAAATGTCTTAAAGGCACAGTACACATTACAGATCACCCCTCCAAAGATGAACACCACTGGGGTTCATGGATGAGGACGTTCAGGATTCCGCCGATGAAATAAGGAAACCAAACGTGGAGCAGATAAATTCGAAGCCGGCTCCCAAGAATCGTCGTCAGAGGTGTATCCCTACCAACGAATTAGATATTGTAATCTCCCAGACACCTTTCGGGAAGCCAGGATACTCTGTACTTCAAATTCACGCTCTGGCTCAATGGGAGGTACCACAGGCAACTGATCCACCACTGTTCGTAATGATTTATACGGTTTCAAGAGGGACACATGAAAAGTGGGGTGTATTTTATAGTGACTAGGCAGCTCCAAAGTTACAGCATTTTGATTGATCACTTTTTGCACAGGGAAAGGTCCTATGAAGAACTTATTAATTTTTTTCGAGGGAGCAGTCAAACGTAGGTGCTTTGTGGACAACCATACCAGATCTCCTGGTTTGTACTCGGGTGACGGTTGGCGCCGCAAATCATAAAACTTTTTCTGTCTGTCTTTTGATGCCTGTATGTGATTTGCAGTTATAGTGAAGGTTTCAGCAATAGTATTAACCAAGTCATTAACGACTGGGGAACTATTTTCTCTTTGCTCAAGATAATTGAAAGTGGGATGAAACCCAAAATTGGTAAAAAAAGGGGTACTTTTCGTTGAAGAGTTCAAGGAATTATTGTGAGCAAATTCTGCCAATGGCAGTAGATCTGCCGAATTATCTTGTTGTTGAGTGGAAAAACATCTTAGATACTCTTCTAACCATTGATTTGTGCGCTCAGATTGGCCATTTGTCTGTGGATGGAAGGAGGTACTCAAGCGTCTAGTAATGTTTAATGTTCTACAAAGATCCTTCCATAAGTTTGAGGTAAATTGGGTTCCTCTGTCAGTTGTTATAGACAGAGGTAACCCATGTAATTTGAAAACATTCTGAACGAATAAAGATGCAGTTTCCAAAGAAGTTGGTAACTTGTGGTACGGAATAAAATGGCACATCTTGGAGAAAAGATCTACCACTACTAAGATGGTATTGAAAGATTTAGATGGTGGTAGATCCACAATAAAATCAGCTGCTATATGCGTCCATGGCCTTTCTGGGATGGGCAAAGAAAGTAGCTGTCCATAAGGTTTTTGCCTATTAATTTTACATGTGGAACACGTTTCACAAAGAGAGACATATTCTTGTACATCATTCCTCATTTTAGGCCACCAATAATTGCGTTTAATCAAATCATAAGTATGTTGTATACCCGGGTGACCTGATAACTGTGAGTCATGAAAGGTTTGTAGGATAGTTTGTCTTTTCTGTGGAGGAACGTATATGTTATCTCCGTTGTAGTATAAACCATCGGTTTTTCTAATTAAATTTTCCTTTGGATAGGTTACATCAAGAAGCTGTTCGCTTTTGAGTTGTAATTCTGCTGGAATGGTTATTCCAAGGCAAGGGGTAAAACATTCTCTTGGTATCACGGAACCAAATGAAGGTTTGATCTGAGGTTTTTCCATAAGTCTTGATAGAATGTCAGCTTTTCTATTTTTACTCGCAGGTCTATACGTGAGTATATACGAAAAGCGAGAGAAAAATAAACTCCAACGCACCTGCCATGCTGTCAATGTCTTATGTGTCTTTAAGTATTGGAGGTTTCTGTGGTCTGTAAAGATTTGTATAGGATGTTCTGTACCCTCCAAAAGATGTCTCCATTGTTCTAGAGCTGACTTCATGGCTAACAATTCTTTTTCTCCTATATGGTAGTTAAGTTCTGATGAAGTTAACACCCTAGAATAATATGCCACATGGTATATAGGAGCTGAGCTAGTTTCTTGTTGAGATAAAATTGCACCAATTGCATATTCAGAAGCATCTATTTCTAGAATATAGTGATATTTTGGATTAGGGTATTGCAGTATAGGTGCTGTGGTGAAACTGTTTTTTAATGTTTGGAAAGCTTGATCAGCTTTTTGTGTCCAAAGGAAAGGTATAGTACTCTTAGTTAACGATGTTAAAGGTTTGGATATTGAAGCAAAGTTTTTAATAAATTTCCTATAGAAATTTGAGAAACCGAGAAATTTTTGAACATCTTTCTTGTTTTTAGGTGTTGGCCAGTCTTGGATAACCTGTACTTTTCCATTATCCATGGATATACCATCTGGTGTTATATGGTAACCTAGGAAGGTTATATCCTGGATATGGAAGATACATTTTTCAAGTTTGACATAGAGATGGTGAGCTTGTAATCTGGAAAGAACTTTCCTTACATGCATTACATGTTCCTGTAGGTTTGATGAATAAATTAAAATATCATCTAAATAGATCACAATGCAGATATCCAAAAGATCTCTAAAAATATCATTGATAAATCTCTGAAAGGTTGCGGGAGCATTACATAGCCCAAAGGGCATCACAGTATATTCATACAACCCGTATCGCGTTCTAAAAGCAGTGAGCCACTCATCTCCTGGTCTCATGCGAATAAGGTTGTACGCCCCTCTTAGATCTAACTTAGTATAGATAGTTGCTCCCTTCAACCCTTCAATCAGTTCAGGTATCAGGGGCAAGGGGTATCTAATTTTGACTGTTCTTTTATTAAGTTCCCTATAGTCTATTATAGGTCTTAAACTTTGATCTTTATTACGTACAAAGAACATCCCTGCTCCTGCAGGTGAAGTCGAGGGACGTATAAACCCTTTACGCAAATTATCTGTCAGATATGTTTTTAGTTCCAATAATTCAGGTTCTGAGAGGGGGAAAATATGACCATAAGGTATGTCAGAACCTGGTATCAAATCTATTGGACAGTCATAAGATCGATTGGGAGGTAAATTTTCTGCCTCCTTTTTACTAAAAACAAGCTCAAAATCAGTGTATTCAGGTGGTATAGGATGTTCCGCCACCGTCATGATTGTAAAATTCTGGTTACAAGTGTTTTCACAGTATTCAGAATTAAATGTGACACTACTTGTTTGCCAGTTAATGGTAGGTTGATGCAATCTCAACCATTGTAATCCCAAAACCACTGGGAAAATAGGAGATGTTAAAACATCAAAAGAAATATATTCTTTATGGTCATTAGATATCATAAGTAAAGGTATTGTCTCATGTGTTATGGGACCTGATTCTAGTTGATTGCCATCAATTAAACGTACTGACACAGGTATGTTTTTTTTTTAATTAAGGGTATTTTATTAATCTTAACTATATCAGAATATATGTATGACATGAAAGCTCCCGAGTCAATAACAGCGTCAAGCGGATGCTGATGGTGTTCCCACTGTAGAAAAATAGGAAATTTTGTATAAGTCAATTTTTCATTAGGAAAAGAGAAAATCAATGTTGTGTCATGTCCCTTACCTTTCTTAGGTTTTTTAAGGATAGAACAACTTGAGACTTCATGCTCCTTGGAAGCGCAGTACAGGCATAGATGGTTTTCTTTTCTTCTTTGCTTTTCTTCAAATGATAGAGGGCCCCTTATTACCCCTATATCCATAGGCTCGTCACCTAGCCTTCCTGGAGTGGGGTTTGTGTGTGCATCTCTATGTCTGGTTGGATTTTCTACAGTGTACCTTTCTCTTTTCCTTTCTCTTATCCTATGGTCTATTTTAATAGCTAAGTGCATCAGCTGCTCCAAATCTTCTGGGATATCCATTCTGGCTAGTTCATCTTTAATGAGCTCAGAAAGTCCCAGTCTGAACTGATTTCTTAATGATATAAGATTCCATTCTGAATCTTTTTGCCAAATCTTAAATTCAGATATATAGTCTTCTACAGCTCTCTTGTTTTGTTTTAATGCTCTCAATTTTGTGTCTGCAGTGAGCTGTCTGTGTGGATCCTCATACAGAGTAGATAAGGCTTTAAAGAATTCATTTGAAGAATTTAGTATAATATCATTCTGTTCATATAAACTGTCTGCCCATGCTCTGGGCTCTCCTCTTAAGTAAGAAATAATTGTTAAAACCTTAGTTCTTTCATTTTGAAATGCTTTAGGTTTCAAGGAAAAGAAAAGTGTGCAAGAGTTAAAAAACTGTCTGTATTGCTGTCTATTCCCTGAGAATATATCAGGAGGACTGACAGGAGGCTCTGGAATTGTTTCAGAGTGAGGTTGCATTTTATTCAAACCTTCAGTAATTATTCCCTTAAGTGTTTGATTCTCAATTTGCAATTCTCTCAGCCCTTGACTAAGCTGATCTACTCTTTGTCCTAAAGTTAGTACTTGATTATATAACTCCTGGGGATCCATCATTCTTTTTTATTGGCTTGGTATTTCCTGTAATGACCCAAATAACACTTATGATTGAATGAACAAAAGTTATAGTAAAGTCTCCTTATTTCTTGAATTTCTGTAAATAAAGTTTGAACATTTAGCATTGCTGATATATATATATATATATATATATATATATATATATATATATATATATATATGTGTGTGTGTGTGTGTTCCTTACGTATTACCCCTTATATTATGACTTAACATAAGGGGATGTGAGTAAGGGTTTAATATTGATACAAAGCTTATATATTGCCATTCCTTTAAGCAACAAAGTAAACTTTAGTACTCAGTACAAGTATGACAAGATATATATAAACTAAATAAAAAATAAAATAAAAAAAATAAAAAATAAAAAAGAGTATGAGAGAGTAGGTAATATTGCTGAACCAAAAATAAGTAAATATTCGCTGGTGCCACCCTTGATAATGAATTATACAAAAGTCAAACAGAGAGAATGTAATCACAACATATAATGCTGTTGTGAAGAAAGCAAGGGATAAAACAAGGCACACAGAATTTGGTAGATAATCAAATTTATTAATTCCTATTTAAATCCCAAACCACATGTATGTGGATCACAAAAGTGACAAGGTCAATCACAATCTAAAAGTGAGCATTCTTAACTAAATAAAAGCAAATTTCAAAGACTAAATGCTACTTGAAAGGCCAGGAACCTCTAAGCATACGTATGCTAATTGACTAGGGGCTAGCCCTAACCTACTATCTATTACATAGACAGGTAACATATAGTGAGCAAAAATCGTAAGCAAAATCAAGCATAAACATAAACATAAAGGTAACAAGTTGACTCATAGAAAAGACATTTTCAAAAAACAGATCAGAGGAAATGAACGGCAAATGTCTTATATAGCGTCTGAAAAGCAGACGTAGATAACTGCTGCTGGAGGTACAAGTTCACTTATTTTACTTAGCTGCTGTATTTGGATCCGTTATTCCGATTCAAAGTAGATGCAGCATTCAGCGCGTGTGACGTCACTTGCAGCCTGAGGTGTGGTTGTCAGCCTGCTGGCAATAGGTTCGATTGCAAGAGGTGTGTCCCAAACTCCGAGAATCCGTCCACTGGATTGGCCAGTTGCACAAGGTGAAAGAAACCAGGCTTCCACCGATGTTATGTAGCTAAGCACATACCAGGATGCACCGTATACTCAGAAAAGTATATTGAAACAGCCACACACAAAACCAAGCGATTTCTCAGCAAAAGGGTCTCTTATCCTTAAACACCTTCAAATAGATGTTACACGCTCAGTCCAGCGCAAGAAAGGAATCCACATTCTCCAGTAGCTAGCCGCTTTAACAAACACGCTCTTTCTCAGCATGCAGCATCAACATTGGGTCAGTTCCAAGGTAGAAATAAACTTGTACCAAAATGTCTTTATTTTGCTTTCTTTGAAAAATGCACACAAGAAAGACAGGAGTTGGTCGACCTCACTCCTGACTAGTACAGCACATAGGTGCTAAGGTTACACAAAGTGCCAACGCACGTTTCACCCCTGCAGCAAGATTTGTGTCTAAGGGGTTCATCAGGGCATACTATTCCATACCGGATATCCTCTTTATATAGACTCACCTGTGGCTCCACAGGTGATCTACTTGCTAATACACCTGCTAATCTCTTAAAGCTGTATATAGCAGGATGCTCTGTTCAATAATACATGTATTAATAGTTAAAAAGACCAAAAAATGAAAGCTTTGTTATTTCACAAATTTTTAAATGAAAAAGCTAAATTCCTAAGCCTTTCAAAGCAAAGCTAACAACAGCCTTTTGAAATGATCACCTCCAAATAACGGCGCACACTCTATCAGAGAAACATTTATAGAAAACTGGCAAACTCCAGCTTTTCTTTTAAACCTGTTGGGTATCTCGTTCCTAGTTTATAAATCCATTTTGCTTCTTTCTGCAAAAGGATTTTTTCATTATTGCCACCTCTACCATTAGTGATTCCTTTATCAATAATGATAAACTTTAAAGATTCCACGCTTCCTTTATGAAACATTTCAAAATGTCTCGCCACACTGGTGTCATTGCAATGAGCAATATCATCACGATGTTCTTGTACCCGGTCCTTTACAAGCCTCTTCGTTTTTCCTACGTAAAAGACCGGGCACGAGCATCTAAGAAGATATATTGATCCCTCAGACTTGCAATTAAATAAAAACTTTATATTGTAAGTCTTACCATCCTGTACAGAAAATTGTTTCGCGCTGTCCATGTGGACACAGTATACACAGTGTCCACATGGATAGCTGCCTTTTATCCCCCTGTCCTTTCTAAGCCAGTCTGCATCAGATGGACCCCTGGAAAATTGGCTTTTTACCAGGATGTCCCTCAGAATTTTTGATTTCCTGGCTGTCATTAGAGGTTTTTCTCCGATTACATTTTTGACCTTGTCATCCAAAGTCAAAATATTCCAATTTTTGTTCATGACTGATCTAATATTATTCCATTGATTGTTAAATCTAGAAATGAATCTAATGTTACCCCCATCTGATTTAGAATTGCCTTTATACAAAAGGTCGTCTCTCTGAGTCTTTCTGGCCTTCCAAAGTGCCTTCTTAAGGGACTTATTGGAGTACCCTCTTAGTAAAAATCTATCCTTCATCATCTTAGCATGTGTGTCAAATTTCGAAAGAGATGAACAGTTCCTCCTTAGACGAAGGAATTGTCCATAAGGAATGCCTTTCTTTAAATGTGAGGGATGACTACTCTGAGCATGAAGAATGTTATTTGTAGCATTTTTCTTTCTGAAATTCTCAGTGACTATTCTATTACCCTCTTTCTTGATGGTAATATCAAGGAAATTAAGTTCATTGGGGTTGGTCTCAGAAGTGAGGATGATGTTCCTGTCATTGTGGTTTAATTGGTCAACAAATAAGTTGAACTCTTCTTCCACACCATCCCACAAGACAAGAACATCATCCACATATCTGACCCACATTAAGACCTTTTCATTGAAAATGTCACCGAAAACCTCAAAAATATCAGACTCCCATGCCCCCAAATGCAGGCAGGCATATGTGGGGGCACAGACTGCCCCCATAGCCGTGCCCCGCAGTTGACGATAAACTTGTCCATCAAATGAGAATACATTATTCTGCAGGACAAATTCCAGCAATGAAATGACGAAGTCTGAATGTTCAGAAAAAGATGGACCCCTTGTTTCAAGGAATTTCCTAATAGCCTGTAGACCTATTTTATGAGGAATTGAGGAGTAAAGTCCTTCCACATCCAGGGATGCCAAAATGTTTTTTTCATTGACCATTACTCCATCCAATTTTCTCAAAAGGTCCGCCGTGTCTTTTACATACGATGGTAAAGTCAAAAGGAAAGGGCGTAGATATTTATCTACGTATTCTCCAATGTTTTCCGTAAGGCTACCTATTCCGGAGACAATGGGTCTCCCCGGAGGGCACTTCATATTTTTGTGCAGCTTAGGCAAGATATAAAACACCGGCATAACCGGATGTTCAGGAAATAGAAATTTAAATTCTTTTTGGTCAATAGTACCTCTACTTCTAGCCTCATTCAGCAATTTAAAAAGAGAATTCTGGGTACGCTATATAAGAATTTGCCGTTCATTTCCTCTGATCTGTTTTTTGAAAATGTCTTTTCTATGAGTCAACTTGTTACCATTATGTTTATGTTTATGCTTGATTTTGCTTACGATTTTTGCTCACTATATGTTACCTGTCTATGTAATAGATAGTAGGTTAGGCCTAACCCCTAGTCAATTAGCATACTTATGCTTAGAGGTTCCTGGCCTTTCAAGTAGCATTTAGTCTTTGAAATTTGCTTTTATTTAGTTAAGAATGCTTACTTTTAGATTGTGATTGACCTTGTCACTTTTGTGATCCACATACATGTGGTTTGGGATTTAAATAGGAATTAATAAATTTGATTATCTACCAAATTCTGTGTGCCTTGTTTTATCCCTTGCTTTCTTCACAACAGCATTATATGTTGTGATTACATTCTCTCTGTTTGACTTTTGTATAATATGTATAAACTAGTTAACATAGATTTATATGACATTGGTGATTCGTGTGTTAATTGCGCAGTAAATGTATATACAAGTAAGACTCTGCAGATTATAGCAAAAATATATCACAATGCAGTCTCAGCACAAACGCTGTACTCATGAGGAGAATGGAGGATGCAGTCTGAGATCGGTTGAGACCGGAAGCAGCTGAAGGTGACGTCACCCGGTGTTCAGTGAGGCTGTCAGGTCTGGAGATAGAGCGTAGTAGCAGAGGTAACTGCACAGGAAGCAGGGAGAGTGTTGTCAGAAAACACTGAGCAACCAGGTAGGCAGATACTGCAGGAGAAATCCAGCTGAAGTTAATCCCTTAGTAGAAGGGGGAAGGAAACAGCTGAGTTCAGTAGCAGTGTAAGACAGGCTGATACAAGGGTGTCACCAGAATACCAAGCAATGTATTCTGGGAGCACCTAGACTTTATAGGATTATGGGATAAATGTCTTAAAGGCACAGTACACATTACATTTATCCACTTTTTCATGTCTCTCTTCTGAAACCTGCAGTGCCTGACCCCTTTCCATCTCGCAAACTACTTACTCCATGACCGGTCAAGGTGGATGGATCAGAGGAATATAAGATTGAAGAAATCCTGAATGCCAGACATCGCAGAGGAAGACTGAAGTACCTCATCCACTGGAAGGGATATGGTCCTGAGGAGAGAAGTTGGGTACTAGCATCAGAAATATGTGCTCCTTTATGTATCAGAGACTTTAAAAAGAAAACATCCTAAACATCCTGTTCTCAGTCATACTTGGAAGTTACGTCTAAGGAGGGGCACTGTGAGGATACTTACGCTTACCGGATCGGATGGACCCGTCTCGGCCAACACTGAGACTACAGCTTGTCTTCAGCTGCAGCTCTCTAAACACACATGGCTGTGCTCTGTCTAGATTTAAAGGATCCATGTCCCAAATATAGAAATTCCCACCTGGATGACTCAGGTGTGGTAGTTCCTATAAAAACTAACCCAGCCTATCACTCTGGGCTGTTACTGCTTACCTACCTTGCTCCTTAGACCAAAGCATACTTACCTGGTTCCTGTGTATGCTCGCCTTTCTCTTGAGACCAAACCATACTTACTTGATACCTTTGTATTCTCTCATTGCTTCGGAGACCAAGTATACTTACCTCATATCTGTGTATGCTCACCTTACTCCTGAGACCAAGCATACTTACCTGATACCTATGTTTACTCACCTTGCTCCTGAGACCAGGCATACTTACCTTGCACCTGCTTATGCTCACCTTGCTCTATTAACTAAGCATACTTACCTTTCACCTATGTAAGCTCACTTGGTTCCTGAATGTCAAGCAGAATAAACTGATACCAGTGTATTCTCACCTTGTTCCCGAAGGTGATCCTGTGCCTGCAGAGAAACCTGTGTCTACCATACCAGTGACAGCTTTCTGTAAACTAGCTGTGTCTGCTGTATCTATCAGGTATTCTATGTCAATCTCACCTTTTACCACTCAATTCAAACACCTGATTTGCATAAGGCCTTTTTGTGATCTTCAATCTGAACTACCAACTGTTCTTTTTCTTATTAATCAGTAAAGCTTTCAAAAAGACTTTAATTTGTTCTGTGTATCTGTTTCTGCATTATGAGTTCCACACACCCTAACCCCCTCACAATTATTGTGATTTCTAATATGAATACAATGATTTTCATTAACGTGTCTTTATTTGGAGTTTTATTCTGTGTCATAACATCCCTTCTTGAGGTTATGGCCTCTGTTTATCAAGCCGTCAACCGCAAATACGCTGGAATTCCGCAGCGTATTTGTGGCGAGGTTGATTCGCCATAGTTATCAAGCTCTATAGACCAGCAAAAGTAGAATCTAGTGACGTAACATACGATCCGCCGGACTCAGTCCGACACAGATCGATGGTTATGTCACTACAGATGTTCCGAATGCAAGTTCGGCACAATCTGACTACTTTTGGAAGATATCAAAGAACAACCAGGTACGCTCGCCACTATTCCGGCCCAACGTACCTGGTGTTCAATTCGCTGCCGTGGAAGCGGCGGATCCCATAGGAATCAATGGGAGTCTGACAGCAGCGAGAGCTCATGTTCGCTGCTGCCCGATTTCCCATTGATTCCTAAAGTAATGTTTACACACCTAACACCCTAACATGTACCCCGAGTCTAAACACCCCTAATCTGCCGCCCCTACACCGATGCCACCTACTTTATACTTATTAACCCCTAAACTACCGCTCCCGGACCCTGCCCTAACTATAATAAATGTATTAACCCCTAAACCGCCACTCCCGGACCCCGCCACCATCTACTTTATACCTATTAACCCCTAATCTGTGGCCCCCTATACCGCCGCCACCTACATCAAGTTATTAACCCCTAACCTGCTGATTCTGGACCCCGTTGCAAATAAATTAATTGTTTAACCCCTAAACCACCGCACCCGGAGCCTGCCGCCACCTACATTACATTTATTAACCCCTATCCTGCCTCCCCTACACCGCCGCTACCTACATTAAATTGATAAACTCCTAATCTACCCCCCCCCACACCACCGCCACTATATTAAATGAATTAATCCCTAAACCTAAGTCTAACCCTAACCCTAACAACCCCCTAACTTAAATATTATTTAAATTAATCTAAATAAATATTCCTATAATTAAATAAATGTATCCTATTTAAAAATAAATACTTACCTATAAAATAAACCCTAAGATAGCTACAATATAACTATTAGTTACATTGTAGCTATTTTAGGGTTTATTTTTATTTTACAGGCAACTTTGTATTTATTTTAGCTAGGTACAATAGCTATTAAATAGTTATTAACTATTTAATAGCTACCTAGCTAAAATAAATACAAAATTACCTGTAAAATAAATCCTAACCTAAGTTACAATTACACCTGACACTACACTATCATTAAATAAATTAATTAACTACAATTACCTAACATTAAATAAAATTAACTAAAATTAACTAAAGTACAAAAAAACCCTCTAAATTACAGAAAATAAAAAAAATTTACAAGAAGTTTAAACTAATTACACCTAATCTAAGCCCCCTAATAAAATAAAAAATCCCCCCCAAAATAATAAAATTCCCTACCATAAACTAAATTACAAATAGCCCTTAAAAGGGCCTTTTGCGGGGCATTGCCCCAAAGTAATCATCTCTTTTAAAGAAATACAACCCCCCCAACATTAAAACCCACCACCCACACACCGAACCCTACTCTAAAACCCACCCAAGCCCCCTTAAAAAAACCTAACACTACCCCCTTGAAGATCACCCTACCTTGAGACGTCTTCACCCAGCCGGGCACAAGTCTTCATCCGATCTGGCCAGAAGTCTTCATCGATTCCGGGCAGAAGAGGTCCTCCAAGCGGCAGAAGTCTTCATCCAAGTGGCATCTTCTATCATCAATCAACCGGAGCGGAGCGGGTCCATCTTCAATCCGGTTGATTGAAGATAGAAGATGCCGCTTGGATGAAGACTTCTGCAGCCTGGAGGACCTCTTCTGCCCGGAATCGATGAAGACTTCTGGCCGTTTCGGATGAAGACTTGTGCCCGGCTGGGTGAAGACGTCTCAAGGCAGGGTGATCTTCAAGGGGGTATTGTTAGGTTTTTTTAAGGGGGGTTTGGGTGGGAGTTAGAGTAGGGTTGGGTGTGTGGGTGGTGGGTTTTAATGTTGGGGGGGTTGTATTTCTTTAAAAGAGCTGATTACTTTGGGGCAATGCCCCGCAAAAGGCCCTTTTAAGGGCTATTTGTAATTTAGTTTAGGGTAGGGAATTTTATTATTTTGGGGGGCTTTTTTATTTTATTAGGGGGCTTAGATTAGGTGTAATTAGTTTAAACTTCTTGTAATTTTTTTATTTTCTGTAATTTTTTTGTACTTTAGTTAATTTTAGTTAATTTTATTTAATGTTAGGTAATTGTAGTTAATTAATTTACTTTATTTAATGATAGTGTAGTGTTAGGTGTAATTGTAACTTAGGTTAGGATTTATTTTACTGGTAATTTTGTATTTATTTTAGCTAGGTAGCTATTAAATAGTTAATAACTATTTAATAGCTATTGTACCTAGTTAAAATAAATACAAAGTTGCCTGTAAAATAAAAATAAATCCTAAAATAGCTACAATTTAACTAATAGTTATATTGTAGCTATCTTAGGGTTTATTTTATAGGTAAGTATTTATTTTTAAATAGGAATAATTGAGTTAATAATAGTAATTTTATTTAGATGTATTTAAATAATATTTAAGTTAGGGGGGTGTTAGGGTTAGGGTTAGACTTAGGTTTAGGGGTTAATTTATTTAATATAGTGGCGGTGGTGTAGGGGGTAGATTAGGGGTTAATCAATGTAATGTAGGTTGCGGCAGTGTAGGGGGGCAGAATAGTGGTTAATAAATTTAATGTAGGTGGCGGCGGGCTCCGGGTGCGGCGGTTTAGGGGTTAAACAATTAATTTATTTGTGGAGGGTCCTGGATCGGCAGGATAGGGGTTAATAACTTTATGTAGGTGGCGGCGGTATAGGGGGCGGCAGATTAGGGGTTAATAGGTATAATGTAGGTGGCGGCGGGGTCTGGGAGCGGTGGTTTAGGGGTTAATATATTTTTTAGAGTTGCGGCGGGGTCCGGGAGCGGTGATTTAGCGGTTAATAAGTTTATTTAGCTGCGGGGGGCTCCGGGAGTGGCGGTTTAGGGGGTATAACAGTATAGTATAGTGTGGGTGCTTAGTGACAGGCTAGCAAGAAAGCTGCAAAGAAGCCGATGAGCAGCGAGATTGATGACTGTTAGTTAACAACAGTCCGCTGGTCATCGCACCGTACTTGGTGCGCAGCTTTTTGACAGCTTTCTTGATAAATTTGGCGAACGTGTTCAGGTCCACGGCGGCAATGTTAGGGGAGCTTAGGCGAGCGTATTGGGGCCGGCGAATGCAGGAAAGTAGACACCTTGTTAAATAGAGGCCTATGTGTTTTGCTTGCTTTATGATACACACAAAATGAAATAGTCTGAAATGCTCTAACTTATATTTTCAAATGTCATGTTCTAATTTTAAAAAGCTATATTTAAGCATTGCAACCTCTACACAGCACATGGCCATAAATCATGCTTTATTATCTGCCCTGTTTAGTTTAATTCCTATTTTTTTAGACTAAGTTCTACATGTTGTGTTTTAAAGTGCGACAACTAATTTGTTCCCTAGATAGAAAAATAAAAACTAGTAACTCTCATAGGTCTTTACACTTCAGTGATTTTCTGTTTTGTATTGCAGTTTTCAACTTATGCTAATCTTTCAGCGTTCATTTTTTTTTATTCTCGTAACCTTGGGTCCATGAAGAAAAGATTACAAAAATGCATGTATTAAAGTACAAATTGCTCTTCAAACATTATTCAACTTTATCATGAAAAATAATGTTGGCACACAGATTTTCTCCTACTCATTCATAGATTCAACACTAATCTACAACAATAATAGAAAAGATTTATAAAATCACTCCATGGACATTTTATCTAGCAAATGTGCCAGTTCTCCAAACATAGAAAGACATTGAAACAATAAGGATCATTAAAAGTAAACTCCTATGGAAATCAATTGTTATATAAAATATACCCAACCTCTATGCTGATGAGCAGTTTTCTATAGTGTTTCAATCTCTGGTTATCTTTTATTTATTTTTTTACCACCTATTGAAATTTTGTAGAGAGGGTTTCCATTTACTGGTTTTATTAATATTGTACACTGCCCCTGAAGAAGAGAATAAAATACATTTTCTTTGTTGGTTGGTGGATGTTACTTTGGGTACTGCCAAACAAATACCAGGGGTGGACAACCATAGATGAGAAGAAAACAATAGAAAATAGTATAATTCCATTAGGAGATCATAGGTTCTACCTGTTTGGTAATTTACTAATGTAATTCCAATACAATTCAAGTACATCTGGAGGGTCAGTATTTAGCTACATCTTCTTATCCAGTTACAGGTGCATATTCCCAAATCCGGAATGCCAAAATCCAAACGTATTCTAAAATCCAAACATTTTAATTATTTTTTTGTTTAAATTAAAATGATCAAACATTACAAATTTCCCTGCCTTTAAGTCACATACTTCTCTGCTTGCATCTGGGTTTTTTAATTTTATTTTTTAAATGCATAAGTATCATTAAAACAACAATTTTTACCTGTTCTTCAATTAGCAATCTCTTTTTTCAAACAATTTCTTCACAAGTCAGGATTCCGTCCTCACAAAAACATATTCAAAACATATTCAAAACCTTCCAAAAGAAAAAGAATATAAAGAAAAAAACAAAACAAATACACCATCTATAAAACAGTTCACTCTAACATATGCACAAAATAAAACTCAGTTCAAGCGAAATAAAATAAAAATAAAAATGAGACGACTTTGACAGCTTTGAAATAGCAAGATATGACTGAGAGTCAATCCCGTTTAGGTTTTATAATGTGGAATGTCCCAGAACACCCATTTACAGAACTAGTTTTTTCTAATGTGTTTCCTTAGTTGTGCGGTTGTAGATATGTGCATTTGGAAGTTTCAGAAGCCTCCGAATACTGAAGAAGGCAGCCGCTCACTTGTGAAAAGTGCAACACACTGAGGTCTGGATTTACACAGGTTATAGGGCCTGATATTCAAAACCTCAACAATCAGAGATATTCTAAGAAGTCTCATTTGTACGGTGAGGCCCTTAAAAAAAAATGTAGAAACACAACTTTGACAGCTTTTAAATGCTGAGAGTCAATCCTGTTTAGGTTTTATAATACACCACATTTTGCGAATGCTCCAGAACACCCATTTACAGAACTAGTTTTTGCTAATGTGTTTCCTTAGTGGTGCGGTTGCAGTTAGATATGTGCATTCGGAAGTTTCAGATGCCTCCAAATACTGGTGAAAATGGCCGCTCACTTGTGAAAGTGCAACACACTAAGATCTGGATTTGCACAGGTCTTAGGGCCTGATATTCAAAACCTTGCCACTCAGGAGAGATATTCTAAGAAGTCTCATCGGCCCTTAAAAAAATGTAGAAACACAACTTTTAACTTTAGACATGTTAATGTTGCTTTGTAGTGTTCTTTATGTGAAATCAGAGAAACTCCTACATTACACTATAAGGTAAAAAAAAATCCCAAAGATTTTAAGTGATTTCTCTCCATGCCGGTAAGATTTTGCCAGAGGCGTAACTAGAAACCACAGGGCCCAGGTGCAAGAATCTAAGAAGGGAACCCCCCACCACCCCTCCCCCCTCCAGAAAAAGGTGAATTTAATACATATTTTTTTTTTTTACATTTAACACAGAAAAAAAAATGTGAATCAGATAATATGTCTGCAAAAGGAGGTACCCTGTGCCCACAGTGTGTGAGATGGTCTGACCCCCTATTACTGTATATAGTGACACTGTTTAACCCACCAGTACTGTATATAGTGAGTTAGTGACACAGTCTGTTATCTGCCGGTGAGATGGCTGGTCTGACCCTACCCGCCCAGTACTTTATAAAGTGACCACAGTAGTCAGTGACATGGTCCAGCCCCCCTTACTGTATATAGTGGTACTGTATAGTGACACTGTTTACCCCCTGCCCCCCCATGCTGTAAAAACAAGGTCTGTAATTTGCTGGTTCCACAAACATACACAAACACACACATACATGCATAAATACACACACAGTCACATACATACACACACACACACACACACACATAAACACCAATGGGTAAAACAGAAACACTAACCCCTGTAGTCATGTCACACTCACATGATATCAGTGCAGGCAGTGGTAGGTTAACGTTTTTTATTAAAACATTTTTTTTTTTAAGCTGGGCCCCCACCTCAGGGGCCCAGTCGCACCTGCGACCTCTGCACCCCCTGTAGTTTTGCCCCTGGATTTCGCACTTTCAAAAGAAAAAATCCTTGCGATTGGCTGCCATCTTCCTCATTCTGAGACATCCGAGACCTCCAAATGCCCATATCTAATTGTAATTATTATTGTTTTACCATATTTTTACCAGTTCTCTTTTGTTGCTTGAAATAACATTTATTAAAGTACTTCCACTATATATGCTAATGGATATTGGCTGGAAATGATAGTTAAAGAAAGCCTCAATGAATTTCTAACATCTGAACAATAAGAACCCCTCATCTCATCTATACAATAAGACCCCTCATATCATCTGAACAATAAGAACCCTCATCTCATGTGAACAATAGGACCCCTCATCTTAACAAGAAGACCCTTCTGCAACCTAACAAGCATCTAATGTATTATGTTGTCAAATTATATACACACATTTTTTGGTATTAAAGGGACATGCCACCCACATTTTTTCTTTTATGATTTAGAAAGAGAACACAATTTTAAACATCTTTCTAATTTGTTTTATTCTCTTGATATTCTTTGATGAAAAGCATATCTAGATATGCTCACTAGCTGCTGATTGGTTGCTGTACATAGAAGCATCATGTGATTGGCTCACCATGTGCATTGCTTTTTCTTCAACTAAGGATATTTAAAAAATGAAGCAAAATAAATAATGGAAGTAAATTGTAATGTTGTTTAAATTTCTATTCTCTATCTGAATCATGAAAGAAAGATTTTGGGTTTAGTGGCCCTTTAAATATCCTTTGTTTTGGTCAAACACTAATTAGAGTATTGAATTTAGCTGCAGAAAGCTAGCCTTGTTTTCTATGTGAAACCTCTTAAAGGGACATGAAACCTATTTTTATTTATTTCAAGATAACTCAGACAGAGCATACAATTGTATACTTTTAGAGAAGGAACAGCAATGCACTATTTTGAGCAAGGTGTACAAATGCCATTGACAATAAGCATATATGTGCAGCCACCAATCAGCTGCTAGCTCCCAGCTCTGAGGCTACCAACTATCACCTAGATTACGAGTTTTGCGTTATGAGTCAAATAGCAGTGTTGTGGCCCATAACGCATCAATTTCCCTAACGCTGTCATTACAAGTCTTGTAGGAATAGCTATACCACAAGCCTTTTAGCCTGTAACGCGACTTCAGTACTGCTCTCCTAAAAATTATGTTTTTCATGGGATTCCCATAGCGCCAGTATTATGAGTTTTGCGTTCTGGCTAAAAAAAGGAATGTTACAGCCTAAAACGACAAGATCTGTAACGCCATCTAAAGTCAGTAGTTATGAGTTTTATGCTACAAGTCTGTAACATAAAACTCATAACTAAAGTGTTAAAAAGTGCACTAAAGACCCATAAACTACCTATTAACCCCTAAACCGAGGCCCTCCCGCATCGCAAATACTATAATAAATTTATTAACCCCTAATCTGCCCCTCCCGATATCGCTACCACTTTAACAAAATATTAACCCCTATTCTGCCACTCCCTGACATCCTCACCACTATAATAAACTTATTAACCCCTAAACCACCACCCTCCTACATCTCAAACACTATATTATTAACCCCTTATATGCTGTCCTCCCACATCGCCCCCACTATACTAAAGTTATTAAGCCCTACACCGCCGCCACTATGCTAAACCCATTAACCCCAAAACCACAAGCCCGTCCACAACAAAATATACTAAACTAAACTATTAACCCCTAAACCGAAAGCCCCCCTAACTTTATATTAAAATTACAATTTACCTAGCTTAAATTAAATTAAAACTTACCTCAAATTAAAAAAATCTAAGTTTAAACTAACAATTAAACTAATATAATTATTAAACTAAAATTAAACCAACTACCAATTAAATTAAACTAAACTACCCATTAAAGAAATCCTAACACTACTCTAAAAAGGACAAAGTATCTAAATACAAAAAAATATTAAGTTACAATAAATAACAAACACTAAATTACGGAAAATAACAAACGAAATTATCCAAAATAAAAAAATAATTACACCTAATCTAAAAGCCCTATCAAAATAAAAAAAAACCACCCAAAATAACCTCCCCTAGCCTACAATAAACTACCATTAGGGCCTTTTGTGGGGCATTGCCCCAAAGATATCAGCTCTTTTACCTGTAAAAACACACAAAGACCCCCCAACAGTAAAACCCACTACCAAACCAACCCCCAAAATAAAAAACCTAATTCTAAAAATACTTAAGCTATCCATTGCCCTGAAAAGGGCATTTGTATGGGCATTGCCCTTAAAGGGGAATTTAGCTCTTTTACTGCCCAGACCCTAAACTAAAAAAAAACCCACCCAAAAAACCCTTAAAAAACACTAACCCCAAGACGATACACTTTTTTGAAGTCCCGATTAAACAATCTTCATCCCGGAGTTGAAGTCCTGATCCAGGTGGCGAGAAGTCTTCATCCAGGCGGCCTCTTCTATCTTGATCCCAGAGGCGCGGAGCGGGTTCATCCTGAAGACATCCGGCACGGAGCATCCTCTTCATACGGTCATCGCCGTACACCGAATCTTCAATGCAAGGGACGCAATCCAAGATAGCGTCCCTTGAATTCCTATTAGCTGAAAAATTTGAATCAGCCAGTAGGAATTAGAGCTGTTAAAATCAAATTGGCTGTTCAAATCAGCTAATAGGATTTAAGCAGCTTTAATTCTATTGGATGATAAATCAGCCAATAGAATGAGAGCTGCTTAAATCCTATTGGCTTTTCAAACACAGTGCTGCTTTTGTGTGCGGTATGGAGCCGGTATGGAGCCGGGTTTTTTAAAACTTGTAATAACTAAAAACTTTTGGTCAGATGTCTCCACATTCTATATATTAAAAATCTGCATTATATGTTTCAATTTCAACCATTTGTTATATTTCAAAAAGTACATTTTTCAAAAAGTGCATAAATGAAAGTAGACAAATGAATAGATATATGTAACTCCTGATAGACTTTGGTTGGCATTATAGGGGAAAGGCATTGCAAATGTATAGAATCGGTATGCTAATGTTGCCATAATAAATTTTTACAAAAAACATCATCATATAAAACCAATATCCTATTAAGAAAAAGTATTATATACCACTTTAATAATTGATAACAGAATTATTAGAACCACTTTATTATATACTAGCAACCTGTATATTACTTTGTGTGTTGTCTGCTTGTCAACACATAGGGGCACTGCTCCATAACTTGTCCGTCTGCTCTAAGGCGGTGGACAGAAATCAACCAGATCGAATATGATCGAGTTGATTGACACCCCCTGCTAGCGGCCGATTGGCCGGGAATCTTCAGGGGGCAGCATTGCACCAGCAGTTCACCAGAACTGCTGGTGCAATGATAAATGCCTACAGCGCATGCTATCGTCCTTTATCAATGTTCATCGATGTGCAGCGGACATGATACGCTACTTCATATAATGTCCACTCGCACATTGATAAATATGCCCCATATTGTTACGTTTTGAAAGATTACTAGTTTATTACCAGAAAGAGAATAAGAGATACAATTACACACAACAAACATTTATTAACCAAAAGGAGAAAAAAATGGCTTTTTACTTTATTGAGTTTTATTTATTTATGCTTTTTTTTTTTTTGCACAACTTATATTGCTTACTGGTTGAAAAGAATAATGCCTACAACTCTATTTGTGGACCGTGACACGACTCACAGGCATAAAAATAAAATACATTTTCGGCCTAGAAGCAACAAAATTTAAATAAATAGGAAATAAAATACATGTAATATATTTTAGCACTAAAAAACATGAAAAATATCCAATGTCCCTTTAAGTCTTAACAATGATAGCTCTAGTAGATGTGTTGTGTATGTTTAAGATAATAGCATACAACGATAAAAGCAAATGCTGGAATGAGATTTGAAACTAATTGAAAAAAGTATTACATAGAAAGACAATACTTTTTTATAGCCTGTGAAAAAGGTACTTTAAATATAACCAATATTATTTTAGCTGCTACTATACACTATGTAAACAGAGTTACTATATTTTCAGCTGCTGCAAAAACAGTAATAATTCTGCATTTTATTGACTATTTTGGCAAACTGGGATACCACCAAAGTATTAACATATTTTGCTCTGTTATACAAACACTTAACAACACTAATAAAATAAAAAAGTGACAAAAATGTGAGTCTAAAATAGAATATTTTATTCAATAAAATAATAATAAAGTGTGAATTTGTTACAAAGAATAGAATAAAATTGTCACAAAATAATGCAATAGAGCGTTGTTTACATGAAACAATTGAGATACTGTAACTATCTCATGGCTTTAGGGACATAATATATGCAAAATGCAAATTAAATCCTATATAGGATCCTGTGACCATAAAGTACAAGTGTATGACAATGTTCAAACTCAAAAGGAAAGAATTAAAAAATATCTACAACAAACACAATAAAATAGACTAAAAGAGGAAATAAAGTGAATAAGTTAATAACAGCAAACCCTAGCACACTAGTCTGGCCAGACTAAACCTGTTGTGACTCATGACCCGTTTCTGGGTCATGCCCCTGCCTCAGGTATATAGTTAGTGTGACACGACTTGCTGATATACAGAGCTAAAAAGGTATAACTTCCAGCTTGGCAGTTGCCAATCAGATCTCACTCATTCTATGATTGACAGCCTAAGACTCCTTATTAAATCTGCTATGATTGACAGCCTAAACCTCTGTTTTCAATCAGCTTTTACACTTCAAACTGTTATTCAACAGTAAAATATATGTTTGTCTTGACTTGAATGATGTTTTTTATATACACTAAAACAATTATTATAAATGCACATACATAGGGGCCTATCTATCAAGCTCCGAAAGGAGCTTGATGGCCCATGTTTCTGGCGAGTCTTCAGACTCGCCAGAAACAGCAGTTATGAAGCAGCGGTCACAAAGACCGCTGCTCCATAACCCTGTCCGCCTGCTCTGAGCAGGCGGACAGGAATCGCCACAATTGAACCCGATCGAGTACGATCGGGTTGATTGACACCTCCCTGCTGGCGGCCGATTGGCCGCGAGTCTGAAGGGGGCGGCGTTGCACCAGCAGCTCTTGTGAGCTGCTGGTGCAATGCTGAATACGGAGAGCGTATTGCTCTCTGTATTCAGTGAGGTCTTGCGGACCTAATCCACACAGTCGGATCAGGTCCGCAAGACCTTTGTTACATAGGGGCCATAGAATTTTTCATGGTATTGTATATTTACATATATTTGGACTTTCACTATTTTAGAACCCCCAATCTAGTTTTGTCACTATCGACATTTACAGAGATGTTAATGAAATGTAAAAACATAAATGGGTTCACAGATAAAAACATATAAGATTTGCATATTTAACAGAATGATGAAATATGTATATTTTTATTGATTTCTCATTTCATACATTTTTACAATAAATCTTAATTATGAAATTTTAGGAAAATATAGAGATTCACATTGCTCAAGTTTAGTCTTGTAATACAATACCTAGCAGATATACACATATTATATCCTCATTTATGAAACCATTAAACCTATAGATTGTTCATTATAATATTGCCAAATATCGAGGGTAGATCTAGGGGCTCCTGCCTGCTAGGAGTCTCCAATAAAACATTGTAGACACAAATGTGTTTAATTTTGGTCTAAAACTGGACAAATAAAAAAAAACTTTTAATATTAGTGAATAATATTAAAAATAACAAATAAATAAAAAATAAAAAATAAATAAAATAAAAATAAAAATGGAATGAAAAAAAAAGTTACGAATAGGTTAATAAAAGGGGTTATGTGAAAATGAATAACAGTTTATTACGTTCTGTATATATAAATTAGACAAAAGGTATTTCCTAATGGATATAAGATGTTTTATAAGAAAGATAGAAGATCAAAGTTTTCATTTAGACCCTTAGGTTGTAAAGTTTGGAGTCTAAGTATTCAATATGTTTCATGTTGGTTTAAAGTTCTCTCTCAATCTCCTCTACGTCTGTCTATAGGGATGTGTTCAAGTCCACAAAACAAAAGATCTTTTTAATTTCTTCCATGTACCTGGTTAAAATGTCAGGAGACAGAATATTTAGGAAAGCCTATTTCAATGTTGTAAACATGTTCGTACATTTATCGAAAAAGGTTTTGAAACATCAATTTTGGAAAAAACCCCCCATTAATAAGGTACTTTAAATGGATTGGAAAACAATGCTTCAAGGGAAAACTGAGGTAAGTATAAAAAAGAAACATTTTCTAAAAATTATAGATGGTAATTTTATTGCTGTGAAAGATCATAAAAGTACATTCGTTAATAGAATATTGACAACTTACTGTCAAGATAAAAATAAGATTGAACATATTGTAAATAATCATTGGCATTTGCTTAAAAAAGACCCAATTTTGGGAACTAATTTACCCGATAGAAATCATATGATATGCAGAAAAGGACAACATTTTAAATCTATTCAATCCCCCTCTGATATGAGTCTAAAATGTGTTAGGTGGAAAAACAGAAAAAGAGAAGTGAAGTTGGGGAAACTATAACAGCTAACATTTCTTCTTCTGATTGCCCAAAAGGGTGGAAGGTTTGAGTATTGTTAATATTCACTAAAAAGAACATTAAAGGGACAGTATACACCAATTTTCATCTAACTGCATCTAATAAACATTACTATAAAGAATAAGATGCAAAGATACTGATATAAAAATCCAGTATAAAACTGTTTAAAAATTTACTTAGAAGCTCTCAGTTTAGCTCTGTTGAAAAGGTAGCTGGAAAGCCAACTGCAAGTGGGAAATAAGACACCCCCCCTCCCCCTTCTTTTGCATATGAAAAGGCCCTTTACACAAACAGGAGCAAGCTGGAGTAGGTATCGGACAGTATTCTCCTAAAACTTTGGGGCTTGGTTAGGAGTCTGAAAATCAGAGCAATGTTATTAAAAAAATAAGCAAAACTATAAAACTTTATGGGCTATATAAATAGTTTATCTACAAAACATGTATGCAGAAAAAATGAGTGTATAATATCCCTTTAATATTCACCTATGAAAACATGCAGTTGAAGATCAAACAATTTATAAACTGTGGCTCTGTTTATGTCATGTATATTTTAAGATGTAGCTGTAATATGTTTTATGTTTTATGTTGGTCGTACTATACAGCCATTACGAAAGAGAATATACGAACATCTTTACAACATTGAAATAGACTTTCCTAAACATTCTGTCTCCCAACATTTGAACCAGGTACATGGAAGAAATAAAAAAAATATTTTGTTTTGCGAACTTGAACACATCCCTATAGACAGATGTAGAGGAGATCGAGAGAGAACTTTAAACCAACGTGAAACATATTGGATACTTAGACTCCAAACTTTACAACCTCAGGGTCTGAATGAAAACTTTGATCTTGTATCTTTCTTATAAAACATCTTAATTCTATTAGGAAATACCTTTTGTCTAATGTATATATATATAGAACCTAATAAATTGGTATTTATTTTCACATAATTCCCCTTTTTTATCCTATTCATAACTTATTTTTGATTTATTTTTCATTCAGTTTTTATTTTTATTTTTATTTAAATTTGATTTATTTTTAATTTTTTATTTATTTTTAATAATTAATATTAACCCTTTAGTGACCACAGCACTTTCTAAAGATACCATTATTTTAATCATATCTTATAATTTACTATAAAACAAATGATAAAATATGATGAAAAAATTGAAAAAAACACACTTTATCTAACTTTGACCCCCAAAATCTGTTACACATCTACAACCACCAAAAAACACCCATGCTAAATAGTTTCTAAATTTTGTCCTGAGTTTAGAAATACCCAATGTTCACATTTTCTTAGCACTTTGCTAATTCCAAACCATTTTGTTTCAAAATTATATAATAATAATTTATAATAATAATTTGCGATTTATATAGCGGTTTTCTCCCTGTGAGACTCAAAGCACTTTACAAATATACCAACATAAGACATAAAAGTTAGGGGTTTCTGAAGGTCAGATAAGCGGACTGAATGCCTGATGGAAGAGGTGGGTCTTTAGTTTTTTTTTAAATGTCTGTAAGGACGGTGCCTCTCTGATTGCGCACGGTAAAGAGTTCCAGAAAGTAGGGGCAGCGTGGCAGAATGCTCTGGAACCTGAGTTTGTCCTTATTCTTGGCACTGAGAGGAGGGATGTGTTGGCTGACCTAAGTGAACAGGATGGGATGTAGGGTGTCAGGAGCTCTTTCAGGTACTGTGGGCCTTGGTTGTTTAAGGTTTTGAAGGTCAGCAGGCCAATTTTAAAATATATTCGCCATTTAATTGGAAGCCAATGCAGGGAGTGGAGAACAGGTGTTATGTGGCAAGTTTGATTGGTCAATAGTCTGGCTGCTGCGTTTTGTACTGTCTGAAGGTGATGGAGTTCTTTTTTTGGGAGGCCCAAGTAAAGTGCATTGCAGTAATCTAGCCTAGAGGATACAAATGCATGGATTAATGTTGACATATCATCCGGTGGAATTAAGTGTTGTATCCTGGCTATGTTTTTCAGATGAAAGTAGGCAGATTTTATTATGGAGGAAATCTGCTGTTTAAAAGATAGTCTAGCGTCAATCAGCACTCTGAGGTTTCGTCCCTTTGCTGAACTAACAAGTTCAGAGCCTCCAAGCTCCAGGCCAGTTGGGTGATCGTGGAATATTTTTTATGCTCGGGGTCCCCTCACCAAGAGTAACTCTGTTTTGTCCGGGTTCACTTTGAGACAGCTAGCATTCATCCATTCTATGAGGTCTGTTAAGCAACTGTTTATGCAGCATGTTGGGTCTGTAGTATCTGGAGCAAAGGAGAAGTAGAGTTGTGTGTCATCAGCATAACAATGATACCTTAGGCCATGTTGGTTAATGATGTCCCTCAGTGGTAGTAAGTAAATTGCGAATAGCATGGGAGACAGGATAGATCCTTGTGGAACTCCGCAGGCCAGTTCTGTTGGTGCTGATGAGCTTGATCTTGATATTACTCTCTGTGATCTACCAGCAAGGAAAGATTACCAGTTAAAGGGACACTGTAGTCAGATTTGTAATGGGTATGTCACACAAGTATACATGTAAATAAACATTTTTGTAATGGGTATGCTATATTAAATATGCACCGTTTAAACAATATATAATTTTGAAATAATTAATTTTTCCAAACCCACTTAGTTGTCTGCCGTTACCGATTCCCAATCCAGGCTGACAACTGCAGTTGGAACATGGCGACTCCGAGACGCATTGCGCATGCGCGAGTTAGCGCAACATCATAGACTTCTCTGCGCAGTCAATGTCATCGTCCTGTCAGCTATCATCTTGGCTTGAGTGCCCCAATGCGCGCATGCGAGAGAAAGGAAATGTTATTGCGCATGCATTGAATGCCAATAATATACGTAAGTTATATGCAAAATCAAGAGATATGATTGGCGAGTTTGTTAGCCCTTAGACGGCCCACATTTGTGGGCTGGATGACATGATGTCATGGCCATAAAATAAAATATACTTTTACGGCAAAAGGGAGCTTCGTTACAAACAATAAGAAGGTACTTTACATTAATATCATATTTTATATGCAAAATCTATGTTCCGTTTTAGACTTAAAAGAAAAAGGAAAGTAATCCTTTAAGGACTGTGCCTCCTAAACCACAGATGTACTGCAAGCGCTCTATTAGAATCCTATGGTCAATGGTGTCAAATGCAGCTGAGAGATCCAGGAGAATTAGAATGGAGTAATCACCTTTGTCTCTTGCCATGAGGAGATTATTTAGCACCCAGACTAGCGCTGTTTCAGTGCTGTGGCGGCATCTGAAGCCTGACTGGAAAGGATTGAATATGTTTAGGCATGATAGATAGGCTTCCAGTTGAGTTGGCACTACTTTTTCAATTATTTTCCCCAGAAATGGGAGGTTGGATACTGGTCTGTAATTAGTCATGCAGTCTAGGTCTAATAAAGGTTTCTTTAGGAGTGGTTTTACCACAGCTTCTTTTAGAGGATCTGGGAGGTCTCCTGTTTTTAGTGAACACTGCACTATTTTTGTGAGGACTGGGGCGAGTGTTTCAATGCATCCAGATATGAGCTGAGTTGGAGCAGGGTCTAAGTCACACGTAGTAGGGTGCAACTTTTGTATGTATGGTGTTTTTAACTTCTTTTATATACACATTTGTAAAAGTGGACCATAAACTGGGGCAATCTGGCATTCCATTGTAATGGTTCTGGTGTGTAACTGTTTGGCCTGCTGTGATAGCGGTTCTGATTAAGGAAATCTTGTCTCTGAAGAAGTTCACAAATGCTTCACATTTATCCTGAAAAAAGTTGGTGGGGCTAAGCATGCATGCTGGTTTGCAGAGCCTTTCTACCGTGCGAAACAGTTGCCTGGGTTTATTGTGGGTGAGTGCAATTTCGGGTGATAAAAATGAAGATTGTTTCTGAGTTATCTTGGATTGATATTTTTTTAGATGTTTGGTAAGAGCGGCTTTATCCTAGCGATAGTTACATTGTAACACTGATATCCATCAGGAATCCCTGAATATCCCTTGACATGAATATACATATTTTTTTAGTAGACAACCCAAAGTATTGATCCCATTTTGGTATATTTCATGCCAGCATTTCACCGCCAAATGCGATCACATAAAAAAAAACTTTTTCACAAACTTTAGGTTTCTCAATGAAATTATTTACACACAGCTTGTGCAATTATGGCACAAATGGTTGTAAATGCTTCTCTGGGATCCCCTTTGTTCAGAAATAGCAGACATATATGGCTTTGGCATTGCTTTTTGGTAATTAGAAGGCCGCTAAATGCTGCTGCGCGCCACATGTGTATAATGCTCAGCAGTGAAGAAGTTAATTAGGGAGCTTGTAGGGTTAATTTTAGCTTTAGCGTAGTGTAGTAGATAACCCAAAGTATTAATCTAGGCTCATTTTGGTATATTTCATGCCACTATTTCACCGCCAAATTAGATCAAATAAAGAAAATCGTTCATTTTTTCACAAACTTCAGGTTTCTCACTGAAATTATTAACAAACAGATTGTGCAATTATGGCAAAAATGGTTGTAAATACTTCTCTGGGATTCCCTTTGTTCAGAAATAGCAGACATATATTGCTTTGGCATTGCTTTTTGGTAATTAGAAGGCTGCTGCGCACCAAATTTGTATTATGCCCAGTAGTGAAAGGGTTAATTAGGTAGCTTGTAGGGAGCTTGTAGGGTTAATTTTAGCTTTAGTGTAGAGATCAGCCTCCCACCAGACACATCCCACCCCCTGATCCCTCCCTGACCCTTCTCAAACAGCTCTCTTCCCTCCCCCACCCCACAATTGTCCCCGCCATCTTAAGTACTGGCAAAAAGTCTGCCAGTACTAAAATTAAAAGCTTTTTTTTAATTTAAAAAAATATATATTCTGCAGTGTTTGATCCCCCCCTTAGACTCCAACCTCCCTGATCCTCCAAATAGATCTCTAACCCTCCCCCCTCTACCTATTTCCACCATCTTTGGTACTGGCAGCTGTCTGCCAGTACCCAGTTTTCCATACAATTAACTTTTTTTTATAAACATTTTTTTTCTGTAGTGTAGCTGCCCCCCTCCCACACTAACCTACCCCCCACCACCTCCCAGATCCCTTTGATAACATTTATCCTCCCCTCCCACCTTCCCTTTAAACTTTACAGGTTCCATAGTGCTGCGGTCCCACCCGCTCCCACCCCATGCAGTATCCTGCCCCTATGCGGTATCCTGCCCCTGTGCCTGCGCTCCTGGCGCCCCGCGTGCAATCCCGCCCCCTCTATCAGATATCCTCCAGCTATGGGCCACACATCCAACTCCCTGCAATGGCTCCCAACCACCAACGATCGGCACCATTTCTGGCCGAGGCAGAGAGGGCCACAGAGTGGCTCTCTCTGCATCAGTTGTTAAAAAAGGGTATTGCACGATGCCTCAATATCGAGGCATCACTGCAATACCCTGAAAGGGGCTGGAAGTGATCACGATCGCTTCCACCACTTGAAACCCCTGAGGACGTACAGGTAATGTCCTTGGTCATTAAGTGACAGTTTTGTAGGACATACCCTAAGATGGTTCATCTGGGACTCCTAGCCGGCAGGAGGCCCCAGATCTACCCTCTATATTTGGCAATATTATAATGGAGAATCTATAGATTTAAAGGTGACATATATATGAGGATATAATATGTGTATATCCGCTAGGTATTGTATTATAAGACAAAACTTGAGCAATGTAAATCTCTACATTTTTCTAAATTAAGATTTATTGTAAAAATGTATGAAACGAGAAATCAATAGAGAGTATATATATTTCATCTTTCTTTTACATATGCAAATCTTATATGTTTTTATTTGTAAACCCATTTATGTTTTTACGTTTCATTAACATCTCTGTAAATGTAGATAGTGCCGAATCTAGATCAGGGGTTCTAAAATAGTGAAAGTCCAAGTATATATAAATATACAATACCATGAAGAATTCTATGTATGTGCATTGATAATAATTGTTTTTAAGTATATAACAAACATCATTCAAGTCGAGACAAACATAAATATTTTAATGTTGTATAACAGTTTAAAGTGTAACAGCTGATTGAAAACAGAGGTTTAGGCTATCAATCAAAGAATGATTGAGATCTAAATGGCTACCGCCAAACCGGAAGTTTTGACCTTTTTACACCCAATAATAAGTTGTATACACTAATATACGCAAGTACAGTGAAAAACAACATGCATGTGTATTTATAATAATTGAGTTTTTTCTTTTATATATCCATCATTAACAAACATATCTTGAGTTGATATATATGTTTATATATTTTTTTTGATGCTCAATAGTTTGGAACGCAACAGCTGATTTAAAATGGATTCTTAGGCTGTGAATCATAGAATGAGTGAGAAGTTATACCTTTTTAGCTCTATATAACAGCAAGCCGTGTCACACTAACTATACACCTGAGGAAGGGGCGTGACCCAGAAACGCGTTGTGAGTCACAACAGGTTTAGTCTGGCCAGACTAGCGTGCTAGGGTTTGCTGTTATTAACTTATTCACTTTATTTCCTGCTTTTAGGGGTCAACTTATTATTGTAGCGTATCATGTCCGCCGCACATCGATAAATGCCGACATCATACGCTGTCAGCATTTATCATTGCACCAGCAGTTCTTGTCAACTGCTGGTGCAATACCGCCCCCTTCAGATTCGCGGTCAATCGGCCGCTAGCAGAGGGTGGCAATCAACCCGATCGTATTCGATCGGGCTGATTGCTCTCCGCCACCTCAGAGGTGGTGGACGAGTTAAGGAGCAGCGGTCTTATGACCGCTGCTTCTTAACTTTCGCTTCAGGCGGAACTGAAGCGGAGTGGGTCGGAAGCAGCATCCGCTAGTTCATAAATCAACCCCTACGTCTATTTTATTGTGTTTGTTGTAGACATTTTTTAATTCTTTCCCTTTGTGTTTGAACATCGTCATACACTTGTACTTTATGCTCACAAGATCCTATATAGGATTTAATTTGCATTTTGCATATATTATGTCCCTAAAGCCATGAGCTAGATACATTGGGGCATATCTATCAAGCTCCGAATGGAGCTTGACGCCCCGTGTTTCTGGCGAGCCTGCAGGCTTGCCAGAAACAGCAGTTATGAAGCAGCGGTCTCAAGACCGCTGCTCCATAACCTGTCCGCCTGCTCTGAGCAGGCAGACAGATATCGCCACAAATCAACCCGATCGAGTACGATCGGGTTGATTGACACCTCCCTGCTGGCGAGTCTGCAGGGGGCAGCATTGTACCAACAGCTCACAAGAGCTGCTGGTGCAATGCTGAATACGGAGAGCGTATTGCTCTCTGCATTCAGCGAGGTATGTCGGACCTGATCCGCACTGTCGGATCAGATCCAACATACCTTTGATAAACATCCCCCATAATCTCTATTGTTTGATGTAAACAACGCTCTATTGCTTTATTTTGTAACAATATTATTCTATTCTTTGTAACAAATTCACATTTTATTGTTATTTTAATTAATAAAATATTCTATTTTAGACTCACATTTTTGTCACTTTTTTATTTGATTAGTGTTTGTATAATTTGTGTTATTTTTTATAACAGCCATGTGTGTGTTAAATCACAAAATAACAAATATTAGCACATATATTTTGGAGTTTTTTAACGAGTGGCCCTCTCATATATTCACACATATTTTGCTCTGTAACATGAACTATACGTTTATTGTGAACAATGGGGATATATTTGCAGTTAACAAAAAAAAAATTATTGATCTTGAAATGCCATCGCAAAGAATTACTTTTTTTATTTCCAAAAGCTGTTATTAATGAGAAAATGGATAAGAAATTACAATTTAAATTGCCTTTAGGTATTGGCAGTTCTGAAATGCCTTCTAGTGTAACCCCAGACAAAACTCAGCACTGAAATGACAGCTGTACATTTTCAAGGAATAAATGAATATCTATATTTTCCCTAGAGGATTTTGACTTAGTTGGCTTTTGGCTATCTATAAGGAGCAGACATTAGTCTAATCAAAAACTGCCCTTGATAGTGTAACAAATTAAAATGATTCTAAATTTAAATTTCAGAACTGATTAAGCTTATTAGGATCTTGCTAAAATGTGTATCTGATGTTCCCTCTTGTTATTTTATGACAAACTACTTTAATCAATACTCGCTGACCTGATAACAGTTTTTTCCTCATTTTAGAAAAAGAAAACTACAGATTTTGACATCAGAAAATTTTAAGATGCAGAAGTTCCTGCTTATTCATGAGAAAACTTAAAGGGACAGTATACACTCATTTTCATATACCTGCATGTAATAGACACTACTATAAATAATAAGATGCACAGATACTGATATAAAAATCCAGTATAAAATGGTTTAAAAACTTACTTAGAAGCTTTCAGTTTAGCTCTGTTGAAAAGGTAGTTGGAAAGCCCACTGCAAGTGGGAAATAAGACCCTCCACCCCCCTTCTTTTGCATATGAAAAGACCCTTTACACAAACAAGCTGGAGAAGGTAGCTGACGGTATTCACATAAACATTGGGGCTTGGTTAGGAGTCTGAAAATAAGAGCAATGTTCTTTAAAAATAAGCAAAACTATACATTTAAAAAAAAACCAAAAAACTTTATATAAATAGATCATCTACAAAACATTTATGCAAAGAAAAAATGAGTGTATAATGGCCCTTTAACAAAAAACCTTTAGCTTTAATTCATTTTTTCTTTTTTTTTCTTTTGGATAGCCTTTGGCATTCTTTCACTTGTAAGGATTTAATGTGTATTTACCAACATATCTGTAAAAAAACATCTTTGCAAATTTTGTCTGAAACTACTATTTCCACAAATCAGGTTATCAGATTTAAGGCTAGATTACGAGTGGAGCGCTAATGTTTATTGCTGGTGTTTGCGCTTGTCGGGTTTACAGTTGGTATTACAAGTTGAAAGTAAACGCGATCGATTGAGTGCATTCACAATTTGCACAAAAATGATTACCACGTCCTCAGAGCTCTGGTTAACTGTTTTGCGAAACTAAAAAGTGGCACAAAACACATACAAAATGTATTACAAAGTACAGTTAAACTCATAATAGCACCATCTAATAAAAATTAGTAAAATAAAATTGCACACAAAAATTATAAAGGCTCAAAGATATGAGATCTCAGGCAGGCAAAGGGCTTTAACATTGAGATACATACATATACATCTCTAAAAATGTATATTTATGTATATATACAGTATATATACAGTATATATATATATATATATATATATATATATACATATATATATATATACAGGGAGTGCAGAATTATTAGGCAAATGAGTATTTTGACCACATCATCCTCTTTATGCATGTTGTCTTACTCCAAGCTGTATAGGCTCGAAAGCCTACTACCAATTAAGCATATTAGGTGATGTGCATCTCTGTAATGAGAAGGGGTGTGGTATAATGACATCAACACCCTATATCAGGTGTGAATAATTATTAGGCAACTTCCTTTCCTTTGGGAAAATGGGTCAAAAGAAGGACTTGAAAGGCTCAGAAAAGTAAAAAATAGTGAGATATCTTGCAGAGGGATGAAGCACTCTTAAAATTGCAAAGCTTCTGAAGCTTGATCATTGAACAATCAAGCGTTTCATTCAAAATAGTCAACAGAGTCGCAAGAAGCGTGTGGAAAAACCAAGGCGCAAAATAACTGCCCATGAACTGAGAAAAGTCAAGCGTGCAGCTGCCAAGATGCCACTTGCAACCAGTTTGGCCATATTTCAGAGCTGCAACATCACTGGAGTGCCCAAAAGCACAAGGTGTGCAATACTCAGAGACATGGCCAAGGTAAGAAAGGCTGAAAGACAACCACCACTGAACAAGACACACAAGTTGAAACGTCAAGACTGGGCCAAGAAATATATCAAGACTGATTTTTCTAAGGTTTTATGGACTGATGAAATGAGAGTGAGTCTTGATCGGCCAGATGGATGGGCCCTGGCTGGATTGGTAAAGGGCAGAGAGCTCCAGTCCGACTCAGACGCCAGCAAGGTGGAGGTGGAGTACTGGTTTGGGCTGGTATCATCAAAGATGAGCTTGTGGGGCCTTTTCGGGTTGAGGATGGAGTCAAGCTCAACTCCCAGTCCTACTGCCAGTTTCTGGAAGACACCTTCTTCAAGCAGTGGTACAGGAAGAAGTCTGCATCCTTCAAGAAAAACATGATTTTCATGCAGGACAATGCTCCATCACACGCGTCCAAGTACTCCACAGCGTGGCTGGCAAGAAAGGGTATAAAAGAAGAAAATCTAATGACATGGCCTCCTTGTTCACCTGATCTGAACCCCATTGAGAACCTGTGGTCCATCATCAAATGTGAGATTTACAAGGAGGGAAAACAGTACACCTCTCTGAACAGTGTCTGGGAGGCTGTGGTTGCTGCTGCACGCAATGTTGATGGTGAACAGATCAAAACACGGACAGAATCCATGGATGGCAGGCTTTTGAGTGTCCTTGCAAAGAAAGGTGGCTATATTGGTCACTGATTTGTTTTTGTTTTGTTTTTGAATGTCAGAAATGTATATTTGTGAATGTTGAGATGTTATATTGGTTTCACTGGTAAAAATAAATAATTGAAATGGGTATATATTTGTTTTTTGTTAAGTTGCCTAATAATTATGCACAGTAATAGTCACCTGCACACACAGATATCCCCCTAAAATAGCTATAACTAAAAACAAACTAAAAACTACTTCCAAAACTATTCAGCTTTGATATTAATGAGTATTTTGGGTTCATTGAGAACATGGTTGTTGTTCAATAATAAAATTAATCCTCAAAAATACAACTTGCCTAATAATTCTGCACTCCCTGTATATATATATATATATATATATATATATATATATATATATATATATATAGTCCAGAAGGTGCACTCGCAGTGTGAATCAAATACATTTATTGCAGAGTTAACGTTTTTGGGAAGTAAACCCCGTCCTCAGACTCTAGTGGATAAACATTGTTTTTCCACTAGAGTCTGAGGACGGGCGTTACTCCCCGAAAATGTTAACTCTGCAGTAAATGTATTTGATTCACACAGCGACTGCACCTTCTGAACTATTTTTTATTGATTTCTGGGTGGCACCCCGGCATTATTGAGACACTCCTGGGACAGAGAGTGCTGGTTTATTGAATTATTTATATATATTATATATTGTATTTATGGATTTATATGTGTATATATTTATTTACAGACATATATACACATATATACACATAAATACATATTTTCTCATAAATAGACATATATAGAAGTGCATTAGAGCCCTTTGCAGTAAGTAGATGAAAACATGTAAAAACATATTTATGAAATGTTTATATTTAATAAAGTGTTATTCTGTGTATTTACTGCAAACATTTCACATTCCAATGCCCTGCACATAGGAAATATGTATGTATCTATACATATATATATATATATATATATATATATATATATATATATATATATATATATATATATATATAGGTATAGATATATATTGTACCAAAAACATCAGATACTGTATATGTAGAATTATGTATTTACAGGGAGTGCAGAATTATTAGGCAAATGAGTATTTTGACCACATCATCCTCTTTATGCATGTTGTCTTACTCCAAGCTGTATAGGCTCGAAAGCCTACTACCAATTAAGCATATTAGGTGATGTGCATCTCTGTAATGAGAAGGGGTGTGGTCTAATGACATCAACACCCTATATCAGGTGTGCATAATTATTAGGCAACTTCCTTTCCTTTGGCAAAATGGGTCAAAAGAAGGACTTGACAGGCTCAGAAAAGTCAAAAATAGTGAGATATCTTGCAGAGGGATGCAGCACTCTTAAAATTGCAAAGCTTCTGAAGCGTGATCATCGAACAATCAAGCATTTCATTCAAAATAGTCAACAGGGTCGCAAGAAGCGTGTGGAAAAACCACGGCGCAAAATAACTGCCCATGAACTGAGAAAAGTCAAGCGTGCAGCTGCCAAGATGCCACTTGCAACCAGTTTGGCCATATTTCAGAGCTGCAACATCACTGGAGTGCCCAAAAGCACAAGGTGTGCAATACTCAGAGACATGGCCAAGGTAAGAAAGGCTGAAAGACAACCACCACTGAACAAGACACACAAGCTGAAACGTCAAGACTGGGCCAAGAAATATCTCAAGACTGATTTTTCTAAGGTTTTATGGACTGATGAAATGAGAGTGAGTCTTGATGGGCCAGATGGATGGGCCCGTGGCTGGATTGGTAAAGGGCAGAGAGCTCCAGTCCGACTCAGACGCCAGCAAGGTTGAGGTGGAGTACTGGTTTGGGCTGGTATCATCAAAGATGAGCTTGTGGGGCCTTTTCGGGTTGAGGATGGAGTCAAGCTCAACTCACAGTCCTACTTCCAGTTTCTGGAAGACACCTTCTTCAAGCAGTGGTACAGGAAGAAGTCTGCATCCTTCAAGAAAAACATGATTTTCATGCAGGACAATGCTCCATCACACGCGTCCAAGTACTCCACAGCGTGGCTGGCAAGAAAGGGTATAAAAGAAGAAAATCTAATGACATGGCCTCCTTGTTCACCTGATCTTAACCCCATTGAGAACCTGTGGTCCATCATCAAATGTGAGATTTACAAGGAGGGAAAACAGTACACCTCTCTGAACAGTGTCTGGGAGGCTGTGGTTGCTGCTGCACGCAATGTTGATGGTGAACAGATCAAAACACTGACAGAATCCATGGATGGCAGGCTTTTGAGTGTCCTTGCAAAGAAAGGTGGCTATATTGGTCACTGATTTGTTTTTGTTTTGTTTTTGAATGTCAGAAATGTAAATTTGTGAATGTTGAGATGTTATATTGGTTTCACTGGTAAAAATAAATAATTGAAATGGGTATATATTTGTTTTTTGTTAAGTTGCCTAATAATTATGCACAGTAATAGTCACCTGCACACACAGATATCCCCCTAAAATAGCTATAACTAAAAACAAACTAAAAACTACTTCCAAAACTATTCAGCTTTGATATTAATGAGTTTTTTGGGTTCATTGAGAACATGGTTGTTGTTCAATAATAAAATTAATCCTCACAAATACAACTTGCCTAATAATTCTGCACTCCCTGTATAAACAGAACATATTCTTTAATGTGAAGAACATTGGAATGTGAAATATTTATATTTTTATGTTGGGTTAGTGCACATGAGAATATGTGATTGGGTTGCACGCGAGTAGGGTCTTTTTTTGCTCCATTGACTTCTATGGGGGAATATGGGAACGTGCACAGAGTATTCTGACTTCAGCTTTTTGCGCTCATTGGGTTCCGTGCAAGCAAAAATAGTTTACATTCAACTCATAATATGAGCGCAACCGGAACAAAAAGCCGAACTTCTAACCCAGTTAACGCTCGAGCAGGAGCAGTAATTAGCGCTCCACTTGTAGTCTGGCCCTTATTGTTTATAATAATTGCTATACTCCATTATGAAACGTTGGCCCCTTTTCCAATGAATCACAATTTACATGTGTATTGCATAGCTAATTGTAGGGTTTTCACATTTTTTGTCATTCCTTTCCATTTGCAAAGGGTGCAACAATGGTATTTTCAATATCAGAAAACATGTTTTGAGCACTATTTTGCTGGATATTTTTTTTACTTTTCAAATTCGGTAGATTGAGGCTGATGACAACAAAAAATTTCCTATATTGGGCAACAGAATATTACTTTTGGCATAGATTTTTTTATTTTTAAGTTTACGTTCTTGTGCATGTTCACTAAAAAAGTAAAAAAGCAAAAGCACAAAGAAGTGAGTCATTCTTTTTTTTTCTCCTCTTTATGGTATTTTTTTCTTTGTGTGCTTTTTTTGCTCCATGTGGCTTAAAGGGACATTAAACAACTGGTTTCTACAACAGTAACATGGTTACTATTAATGTTATTTTCCTCTTGTGCTTTCAATTCTTTTTAAAGCCTTTATTTTATTTTAAAATTCCACCGCTGCTTCTTAACTTCAGTTTCTGGCGAGCTGGAAACTTCAGGGGTAGAAAGCAGCATCCGCTGCTTATTAAATCTACCCCAAATAATGCAATTTTAAACAACTTTCCAATTTACTTTTATGATCAAATTTTCTTTGCTCTCTTGGTATTCCTTGTTGAAAACTAAACTTAGGCAGGCTCATATGCAAATACCTAAGCCCTTGAAGGCTGACTCTTTTCTCAGTGCATTTGGACAGGTTTTTAATGCTAGACAGCTCTAGCTCATGTGTGCCATTTAGAAAACATTGTGCTCAGTTCTGTGGATTTATGTCGTAGTCAGCAGTGATTGGCTAAAATGCATGCCTGTCAAAAGTTCTGAAATAAGAGGGGAGTCTACAGAGGCTTATATACAATGTAATCACAGAGGTAAAAAGTATATTAAGTTAACCGTGTTGGTTATGCAGAAATGGGGAATGGGTAATAAAATGACTGTCCCTTTAAAAATGTGTTGTTTTGAGCTAATAAAGCTAATTTTTTATATAGAAAAGAGTGCCAGACTTCCTCTATCTTGAGAGAAAAAAAATCTCCCTATTCTCTATGTTTTGTTGTTATACTGTAAATGTTTGCAATTGTAAAATATTCATGTCTTCTTGAATAGAACAGAAGGTGTCTCTGATACTGTATAGACTTGAAAAATGGGCTGGCCATGTGCATTCTGGGGAGTGATCTGGAGTTTTCTCCTATACAAATGCCAGTTATGCAGACATCTTAAAGGGACAGTAAACCTTAAAAATAATGTTATATAATTCTGCACATAGTGCAGAATTATATAACATTATTTAGGTGCTATAGCCATAAAAGCATTTTTTACCGTTTAATTTGCTAAAATACGGCGCTTTTACAGACCCGCTCTCTGCTGAACGGGTCTGTTATTTTTAGTCAGCGCATCGGGCCAGCTGTATAGTCACAGCCCGGCCCGACCGCGCCATAAGACTAGTGCAGCTCGCTCCTGTGACAGGAGCGAGCTGCACTTAGTGCTATGGCACGGTCCGGCCGGGCTGTGACTATACAGCTGGCCCGATGCGCTGACTAAATATAACAGACCCGCTCAGCAGAGAGCAGAGAGCGGGTCTGTAAAAGCGCCATATTTTAGCAAATGAAATGGTAAAAAATGCTTTTATGGCTATAGCACCTAAATAATGTTATATAATTCTGCACTATGTGCAGAATTATATAACATTATTTTTAAGGTTTACTGTCCCTTTAAACACTCCATTGTCCTTTTAATAAAGTATTTTTATTCAATGTTGTGTGTTTCTTTTACTTTTTTCAAGTTTTCCTTTTTAGTTTTATTGAGAGAGTTATTATCATTATTATTAATTATTTTGTATGTTTGTTTATGGGATTTTGTTTTGTAAAATTTTGAAGGGGTATTCGTGATGCCAGGATCCTTCACAGTTTTGCTTGTTCAGAGAGTTGAATGGGTATAATGATGCTGTTCAGTGGATACTGTTAGAGATGTCACAAGGTACAAATCTCTTTGAATTGTAAACATTTGGGGCCAGATTACAAGTGGAGAGCAAAATATCGCTTTTGCAAAAGCGATATTTGCGCTCCACTTAGTAATACCAGCACACGCAAATGTGAGCTGGTATTACAAGTTTGGAGCAATGTGAACTGTATTTTTCCAGTGTCCAAATGTCCCATTGTGTCTTTAACTCCTTTAACAGTAGATTCTCTAAATGTTAGAGAATCTACTGTTAAAGGAGTCCAAGACACAATGGGACATTTGGACACTGGAAAAATACAGGAGTCTAAATATGATCCTGAGAGGATTAAGAGTCTATAAATTTCCCACTTTTGATGTGGATGTGAATGAAAAAGACTTTGTAGATTCCTGGAACAGTATACTCACTGAGTGCTCCTTTATATTTATGGTTTTGTTGAAACAATATAAAAATAGGCTGTTGGATATTATTAGTAAAGACATTAATGAATTGCAAATTGAAATGAATAGGAGGTGTAATAATCCTGATTTTGCTAAGTTTGACAAAAATTTACGAGATTTAGTTGCCAAAGGTAGATCTGCAATAATGGAAACCAAACATACAAAGTTTGTAAGAGATAAATATGATTATGCGAATAATTCTGTGTATATTTGGAACAAGAAGTCCAGAGGGACTTTCAGACAGAATCAGCCAAAATGTGGTAGGAGGAGGAGAGGTAATAGGAATAGAAAAAAACAGAATAAAAATAAGAACAACACTTCTAAAAATGTAACTTTTTCAGGTAGTGATACCGAGTGCTCCAGTGATGGTGAAAAATACTCTGAGAATGTTCCAGTTAATCAAAATACACAATACTCTATAGAAGGGCAAAACACTGGTACTATGGTATCTAATATGGTTTTATCACAGTTAGTGAGGGAAAATACCTCTAATCAAGATACTTTGGTGGTGAGACCTAAACAGACTCCCTATATAGAATCTACCCTTACAGTATATTCTAATTATACAGCAGATAATGCTATCCTAAATCAGGTTTTTCCTCTGGATCAGGATGCATCAGCAGGGGGGGAGGACAGGGTTTAGTACAAACTCACAATATAAGTGTGAGTTCCAACCAAGACAGATACCAATTGAGAGAGCTGAGGCCCCAGACCAAAAACAAGTAGGTAATGCTAGAATAGTGGGTAATGTGATTAATCTCTCATCCCAAGTATTGAGTGAGGCACAATATAGGGTCTTGAGTTTAGGTTTAAATTTTGCACCATCTAATGATTTTGATCTTTTTCAAACCGTAATTGATATAAATAGACTTGTGCGTAGTATCACCCTTAAGAAACATTTTGCAGATAATACTTCTATTGATGCTGTACAAACCAGTAGAAATATCAATTATATGAGTAGTTTTTCAGAAAATTGTGATATCATAGCACTACAACAGCTCCAATTGGAAGCCTCAATAGAATCTAGCACTACCAGTAGGGGTCCAAGCCTGAAGAAAAAATTGTATTTTACCCAATGCAGAGCAGGGGGAATGTGATTGAAACTTTTCATGGTAGGGTGGGAAAAGATTTGGTGAAATTGAAAGATAACAAATCCAAGTATAAACATAATCTTTCCATCCCTGAAAAGGAAGCTGTAATTTCATTAAGAGATAATACAGACCTGGTAGTTAGAAAATCTGATAAAGGAGGAATGGTTGCTGTTATGGATTATATTTAATATATTATAGAGGGTCTGATACAGCTCCGAAATTCAGAAGACTATATGGTACTCAAGAGGGACCCTACATTACAGTATCAAACTGAACTTAAACATCTTTTGGATGATGGTTTGGAACAAGGGTGTCTGGACCAGACTACGGTCAATTTTCTATTTGTGGAATATCCCAAAACTCCCTTGTTTCACCACTTACCCAAAACACATAAGTCCCTAGTGAATGCACAAGGTCGTGCAATTGTGAGTGGAGTGGACTCCCTCTTGGGTAATCTGTTGGAGTGGCTGGATAGTATTTTGCAGCCACTCGTGGTTTCGTTTCTTTCATATGTGAGGGATACAAAGCATATTCTCAATGTACTCAATAAATTACAATGGTCTAATTCATCAATATGGCTAACAGTAGACATTGTTTCCCTTTATTCCAGTATTTCCCAGTCCAAGGGAATAGAGGCTTTTCCTTAATCATTTTACTGATTACAATAAAGTGTTTAAGAATTTAACTCTTAAGGTAGTTCATTTTTTACTTACTCATAATTTTTTTAAGTTTGAGGATATTTACTATCTCCAGATATGTGGTACCACCATGGGGGCGAAGTTTGACCCCTCTTTCGCCAATTTTTTTCTTGGCTGGTGAGAATTTTACCACATCTTTGGAGATAGTAACCCCTATAGGGAACACATATTTTTGTTTAAAATGTATATCAATGATCTTCTATTTATTTGGACAGGAGAGGAGACAATTATCCCCCTTTTCATTGATTACCTGAACCAGAATAATGTTGGCCTTAGATTAACTTTTGAATGGAACCATTAGTGTATTAATTATCTTGACTTGAAACTTATAGGTACTATGGAAGGTACCATTGAGTCTACCATCTATAGGAAACCTATTTCTGGAAACTCACTGCTGTTGGGTACTAGCTGTCATCCTAGGCATGTACCATTTGCTATTGCAAAGGGGAGTTTACTAGACTCAAAAGGAATTGTACTAAACCTTCCAATTTCCTTACTGAATCACAGAACTTGGAGAAAAGACTTAGAGATAGGAAATATCCTACATCAGCAGTGAAGAAAGCTAAGGAAGCAGTCAGTAAGATCAAAAGGGATGATCTCCTTATTTTGGAATCAGCAGAAAAGAAAGGGTTTAAGGGTGTCACTTTTGTTACTACACATAGTGCACAGTACCCCCAGATATGCACAATTGTGCGCAAATTTTTTTCCCATCCTTTCTGCTGAAGACAAATTTGTGGATACAGTTAACAATGGCCTTAGATGTTCCTATAGGAAGAGTCCCACTTTGGGCAACATTCTAGCTCCTACATTATTAAAAACTAAAAAGGACCCTAGTGGATCATGGCTCAAGCAAAGCACACGTATTGGAGTGGAGGAAGAATCAGCGCTAATTATAACCTGAAGCCAAATACAGGGAGGGACCCTCTCTAAAAGTCCCTTGGGTTGTGGTTACAGAGAGATGGAAGTATTGGCGCTTACAGCTAGGATAGATCTAAAATATATATAAATTTAAATAAAAAGATATGTATAAATAAATTTAAATAGTAAATCTATAAGTATCTAAATATGTCCGTTAAGTAATGACAAGCACTATTGTAAAATTCCAAGAAAATTTATTAGAAATACAATGTCTAAAATGTCAGGTATATACACAGTTTTAAATAAGTGGGAAAGGATATGCACGGCAGTAGAACCTAACTCTAAGTACTAGCTCAAACAAGCAGATTACAGTAGAGAGGTACAATGTCAGGCAGAGCAGTTCCCTAATTCTAATTAATAAGCAAAAAAATACATATGTAAATACGATGATAAATAAGCTAAAATAGCACTCAAAGGTGTGTATAAGTATAACACTCAAACAGTAAAATCTGGACGTCCAGTTTATACAGCTAGAAAAATAAATAAAAAATAAAAAATATATAATATATAAAAAATATATGGATATATAGAAAAGCCTGTATATAATCAGTGCACTTAGTCTTTTCTCTATGCAGCGTAGGTTTAGTATACCACCAATAGTATATAATACACTATGCTCTCAAATGTAGTTGATCTTGCTCATTGAGTATTGGATCAAACTTAGGCACATTTGAGAGTGGTACCTTGTATTGCGTTATTAGGAGTATAGAAGGCGGCTGTCTGTAGTGGAGTATATTGGTCCTTTGGATTTTGTCCAGTACACAGGCTGTGTCCTCTACCCGCTTTTTGAAAATTACAGGAGCGGTGTCACTGGTAACCAGCTTGGGCTTTGCTGGCGTCCTCTGTTTCCACACGGCAAATCACGTGACTCCGTGTCGGTAGTCAGGTAGCGTGTAGTTGTGTCAGCTGACTTTGCTGGTGTCCGCGTACTCTCTGCTTTCAGGGAAAGCTGGGTCGGTCTTTCCGGAATCTGTGTATCAGAAATCTTCCTTCCTGGTTTACGGCTGCAGGCAAACTCTTTCCATAAGAGAAATGGCAGCAATAAAAAGTGGCAGCAATCCTCTTATATTATACAAATAGAGGGTGAGATCTAAAGTGTCTCAAAGGTGGATGGTAGTTTAACAACTTCAACGCGTTTCTCCCCTTCCTGGGGCTTTTTCAAGAAGTGTTAACCTGTCTTCTGAAGCTTCTTAATAAACACCTCATAGGTGTTTCATTGGTCAAATATACTGTGGGTGTGTGTTTCAATTGTTGAATAACCTTTAAGGTGGTAATCTTTCATTCTAAGCAGTAGTATATAGTTCAGTGTCTTTAGGCTATTTAAGGTGGTATCCTTTAGAAGTAAGGTGGTATCCTTTAAAATTCGGCAGTAAAAGTATTATAAACATATTAAACAACATTCTCCTTATAAAAAATAATAATAAACATAATAATACAATAAGATAAAAAATACATAAGAAAGGTCTTTATTAGAGGATTACTAAATTCAGAAAAAGTTATATATATATATATATATACTGGATGTGGAGCAGATTGGCATTCTTAATCATACATAAAGGGGCTTAAATCCAGTTCTGAGTTAAGACCTAGAGGGTATAAAGTTTTCATATTGTATATTTGCTCAGCCTCTCTTTTGAGTAATTTAGTCTCATAATTTCCCCCTCTCCAATCACGTTTAACTTTCATTATTCCCCAGAAAGAGAAATCTTTAAGTCTATTATTATGGACATTCCTAAAATGGCTATAAAGGTGTGTGTCCATCTTTCCCTTTTCTATTATGCATAGGTGTTCCCTTATTCTTTCCCTTAATGTTCTTGAGGTCTCACCTAGGTACTGTTTTTTAATGCTACACTGTATTAGATAGATGATCCCCTTATCTGTGCATCGTATTGTATCCATGATGGGAAATACTTCACCCGTCTGTGTGGAGGAATACTGTTTTATTTTATTGCTGTAGTTACATGATCTGCAGCAGTGGCAAGGGTAGAAACCTTTTAATGTGTTCCCTAACAGATCCTGTTCTTTAAGGGGGGGTTTTGTCTTAAACTCACTTGGCGCTAGTAATGTTTTTAGGTTTCTGGATTTCCTGTATATGAATTTTGGGTTTAGGGTGATTTTATCCCCTATAATTGGATCCTCTCTGACATGGTGCCAATGTTTCTTAATTAGTTTTTCCATCTTTTTATGTTCTCCGTTAAAATTAGTGATGAAAGGCACTGATATTTCATCTATTGGTTGTATTTCGGTATTGTTTTTATCTTTAAAAGTAAGTAGTGTTGCTCTATCTATGTGTTTAACTTCTTCATAATTTGCCTCTATTAGCGTATCCTCATAGCCCTTTTCTCCAAATTTTTTGCTCAGAATTTGTGCCTGTTCTTCATAATCTAATAGGTTTGAACAGTTTTTTCTTATTCTTAAGAACTGAGCTCTAGGTATGTTGGTTTTCCATTTGGACAAATGGCAGCTTTCCGCATGTATAAAGTTATTAGCATCCACTTTTTTAAAAAATGTTTTTGTGCTAAATTTATCTGTTTCTAGTGTTATATCAAGGTCAAGAAATGAAATCCTTTCTTTGCTTATTTCGTATGTGAAATGTAATCCTCTATTGTTTGTATTCATAGCTGAAAAGAATTCGGTTAGTGTGGTATCATTCCCTTTCCATAGTATAAGAATATCATCTATGTATCGCTTATAGGACACCAGGTTTTTCGCCAAGCTATTCGAACCCAGGAAGTCGGATTCCCAATCTCCCATAAAAAGGTTTGCATAGCTTGGCGCAAACCTGGTGCCCATCGCAGTGCCTTTTATTTGCACATACATTTTTTGATTAAAGGAGAATGTATTATTCACCAAAATAAATCTGATACTTTCTAAGATGAACTCTCTCTGTTCTTTATCGATAGTGTCATCTTTTGATAAAAAGTTGGAAACAGCTTTAATACCTAGATTGTGTGCAATATTGGTGTACAGCGATGTTACATCGCACGTAGCCAATATTATATCTCCCTCTATTTTGAGGTTATCTAGTAATTGTAAGACTTGAGTTGAGTCTTTTAGAAAGGATGGTAGTTTTTGGACGTATTTTTGGAGGAATCTGTCAATGTATTGTGATAAATTGGAAGTTAGTGATTGAATGCCTGAGATTATTGTGCGACCGGGGGGTTGTTTAAGATCTTTATGTATTTTAGGTAGAAAGTAGAAAATTGGTATTTTAGGGAATTCTGGGTAAATATAGATATATTCTTTTGTGTTCAGAATGCCTTTCTCTTTCGCGGCGTCTAAATGTATTTCTAAAAGAATTTGGTCTACCCTAGTGGGATCTCTTTTCAGTTCTTTGTAAGTTGATACATCTTTTAATAGTCTTTCTGCCTCTTGTATATAGTAACTCCTATCCATTATCACCACTCCTCCCCCTTTGTCTGCGGGTTTAATGATAATCTCTTTATTGTTCTTTAACTTTTGTAGAGTAGCATTTTCAGATTTAGTCATATTTTGTGGCATTTTTTTATTGTTTTTATATTTTTCAAAATCTTTCAGGACAAGTGTCTCGAAAAGTTCAATGTTCTTACCTTTGTCTTGTGTGGGGTAGATTTTGGTTTTAATTCGATGTGCATATATTTTGCAGTAGTTATTGCTGGTAACTTGGGGGTAAATTCTAATGGGTGTTTTAGAAAATGTCTTTTCAGTGTCAATTTTCTTACAAATTGTGTTACGTTTATGAGGGTTTCGAATTTATTTAATTGAGACGTGGGTGCAAACGATAGACCGCGTCCAAGTACCTTATTTTCCTCATTACTTAGTTCAGTTTTACTAATATTAAAAATTCCAAGTCTCTTTGGTTCTACCACAACTCCCTTCTCTCTCTGGGCCTCTTTATTGTTTCTCCTCCTTCCTCCTCTTGTTCCTCTAGCATTCTTTTTCTTTGACCCATTAACGGAGCTAGTTGTACTTTTTCTATAATTGTACCCCTGGCGTTTTCTGCCCTTGGGTTGTCTCCTAAAAAATGAGCCCCTTGTGCTCCATCAGTTCTTTCTATTTGGTGAATCTCGTTAGGTTTATGTGATAGTGGTTGAAATCTATTTCTCAGAGGTATTCTCCAATTCTTATCATTCTTATAAATTGAATTGTGTTGCCTATCAGTGTATGATCTATCTTTATTTTCATTTCTCCAATTTTGGTGTGAATAGCTTTGGTATTGATTATGATACTCTAAATCAGATCTAGGATTATTCATTGTTTGATTTGAATATTCTCTTTCAGGGTAGTGGGACTGTTTTTGTATATTATGCGTAGCATAATTATAACTCCTAAGTGGTGCCTCCTGCCCCCTGTATTCTCCCTCGTAGTGATTCTCTCTCCTATGTATGTTAGGTGTATTGTGTATTGATTGATTTCTATGTCTATAGTTTTCCTGTCTTCTATAGTTATTTGGTGTGTTATGATTAGTGTGTATTTCATTATACGTTTGTTTTTGCATTCTATTTTGTACCATGTTGCTATTTCTCTGTTGGGGTAGTTGTATATCTTTATCTATTTCATTTTCTATAGTACCCATTGTGTAATCATTTTTATCTCTTTTCAGTTTTTTCTTTTTTATTATTTGTAGTTCAGTATTAGTCTTTTTTTAGAGACCTTATTATTTCTGTCTGTTTTTCTTTAAATGTATCAGAGTCTTTTCTACTCTCTAGACTCTCTTTAATCTCATTTACTCTTCTATATATTTCTGTTAGGCTTAAATATCTGGCCTTCTTAATAATATTAATGAGGGTAAATGATGCTTTTTCTAAAGAGTTAGACCATTCCTCTTGTAGGGTATCATTGAGTTCAAATGTGCATCTTTTCTCTAGTCTTAATCCCCTTGTGACTATATTCAGGGCTATATATTTCTCTAAGTAGTTCATCTCTGTTTTTTGTTTTAATTCTTTGATTAGTAGTTTCTCAAGTTCATTCATTAATTCTTTTGTACCAATATTTGTATTTTGTGCAGTCTCTATCTCTGTGTTTATATCTGCGTTATCCAATTCAAGTAGGATGCTGTTTCTTGTACTAAATATATCCATAGTAATGTATAACTATACAAAAATGGATATAATTCTTTAAGGAGATAAGGTAAATATACCAATGATCTGTATAAAAAGCAGCTAGATTCAAAAAGAGAGTCAGACAGTATTGGAGTGGAGGAAGAATCAGCGCTAATTATAACCTGAAGCCAAATACAGGGAGGGACCCTCTCTAAAAGTCCCTTGGGTTGTGGTTACAGAGAGATGGAAGTATTGGCGCTTACAGCTAGGATAGATCTAAAATATATATAAATTTAAATAAAAAGATATGTATAAATAAATTTAAATAGTAAATCTATAAGTATCTAAATATGTCCGTTAAGTAATGACAAGCACTATTGTAAAATTCCAAGAAAATTTATTAGAAATACAATGTCTAAAATGTCAGGTATATACACAGTTTTAAATAAGTGGGAAAGGATATGCACGGCAGTAGAACCTAACTCTAAGGACTAGCTCAAACAAGCAGATTACAGTAGAGAGGTACAATGTCAGGCAGAGCAGTTCCCTAATTCTAATTAATAAGCAAAAAAATACATATGTAAATACGATGATAAATAAGCTAAAAGAGCACTCAAAGGTGTGTATAAGTATAACACTCAAACAGTAAAATCTGGACGTCCAGTTTATACAGCTAGAAAAATAAATAAAAAATAAAAAATATATAAAAAATATATGGATATAGAAAAGCCTGTATATAATCAGTGCACTTAGTCTTTTCTCTATGCAGCGTAGGTTTAGTATACCACCAATAGTATATAATACACTATGCTCTCAAATGTAGTTGATCTTGCTCATTGAGCATTGGATCAAACTTAGGCACATTTGAGAGTGGTACCTTGTATTGCGTTATTAGGAGTATAGAAGGCGGCTGTCTGTAGTGGAGTATATTGGTCCTTTGGATTTTGTCCAGTACACAGGCTGTGTCCTCTACCCGCTTTTTGAGAATTACAGGAGCGGTGTCACTGGTAACCAGCTTGGGCTTTGCTGGCGTCCTCTGTTTCCACACGGCAAATCACGTGACTCCGTGTCGGTAGTCAGGTAGCGTGTAGTCGTGTCAGCTGACTTTGCTGGTGTCCGCGTACTCTCTGCTTTCAGTGAAAGCTGGGTCGGTCTTTCCGGAATCTGTGTATCAGAAATCTTCCTTCCTGGTTTACGGCTGCAGGCAAACTCTTTCCATAAGAGAAATGGCAGCAATAAAAAGTGGCAGCAATCCTCTTATATTATACAAATAGAGGGTGAGATCTAAAGTGTCTCAAAGGTGGATGGTAGTTTAACAACTTCAACGCGTTTCTCCCCAAGCAAAGCACACGGGCATGTATAAGTGTGGGCACCGTAAATGCAAACCTTGTGATTATATCAATGTGACCAAGAATTTTGTGAGTGTGGTTACAAATACAAATTACAACATAGGTGCCTGCATGAATTTCATTACTGAGTATGCTATCTACTTAATACAGTGTACTCAATGTCGGGTGCAGTATGTAGGACTCACCTCAAGGGACCTCAATACTAGAATTAGGGAACACCTCTCTTCCTTTAAAGTCAAGAGGGCATCGACACCGAAAGTACAACATTTTGGAACTTTACACATTAATGATTTGAAGTATTTTACCTGGTGTGCAATAGAAAAGATCAATAAACCTGTTAGAGGGGGTGACATAGATCTTATTCTAGCCAGAAGGGAGGCCCACTGGATTTTCACCTTGGGTACACGTTTACCAAATGGTTTGAATTTAAGGTATGATGTCATCAATTATTGGGAGTAAATAAATATATTTTCTACTATCTATGCTGGTTTGATATCTCAATTTATCTATGTATTTATTGATTCTCGTTTTGGTGCTTTGAACCAATGTGAATAGTGCACTGACAGTGCCACTTAATACTTAATACTGCTATGTTTAAACTTTTTTATTTTATTCATTATACTTGACTACGGCGAACTCTTATTTTAATACCATGTTAATATTTGATGATTAATAGTAATAATATTCATAATTTTTTTCTATTATTCGGTAGACTCATAAGAGTATATCAGTCTCTTTTGAACTGTATTTTGTACTGAAATAATTTCATTAATTGCACCATGTTTAGCACTTTGGAATCTCATCATGAATGTATTATATTTGCTGCTATTATTTATCATATTCCTGTTTACTCTAAGCGGCTCTTTATGCATCTAAGTATGGCAATGTGTATAATTTATAGGATTACATCTCTGTATGGGATGTGTATATATATTTAATAAGCTATTCTTGTTTATGTTGCATATATCTATTCTTATGTAAGTTTGAAACCTGTGAACTAATACATCTTATGCTGTTTATGATATCCTATATATGACGTGCAGCACACACCTCTGGGGGGGTGGGTAAGTTTTACCAACTGTGATTGGTTAATGTCATGGAGGCAGTTTATTTATTTTAACCTATCATATTTGTTTATATGTCTTTTAAGCAGGTTTGAGGTTCAGTACTACAGGCTGTGACTACGGATATTCATCCGAAACGCGTAAGCCTGCTAATGCTGCGCCTGTGATGACCTTTCATACAAGTGTTTGCTGTGTACTTTTTAACTTTTATATTTAATAAAGGACTGGTTTTACTCTTTCATATTGGTGTCTGATTCCTCTTCCAAGTATACACAAATATTAACACATAAATATATATATAATATATAAGCATATACATATATCACATACTGTTCCTGCAGTGCCGCAGTGTAAAGGCACTTTTCAGTACCGTTTTTTTCTAACACCCCACACCCGCCAACTTTAACCCCTTATAACTGATTCATGCAGTCACTTTATTACTATTGTCACTGTTAGGATTCATTACAGTGTAGAGGATCAGTTAGTTTTGAGACATTTACATTGAGTTTTACCCTGTCTTGGGATTGGTGTAAGGTATCTAGGCCAGGTCAAGGGATGTGCAAAAAATGTCTCTGCCATGGCACATCAACAGTATGCATACAATTGTAAGTTGATTGTGTTGCTGATGCCGACAGGCTTCTAAAGGGAAGCTGAAATAATTGTGATCTGTTATGATGTGGGTTTGGTTAAATATTTGATCTGGTGCTGAATTTTGATTGGGTGTGGTTTAAAGTTGCCAGTAAGTGATTTTTTCAGAATTCATTTTGCACTACATCTTTGCAGTTTTCATTGATTCATGATAAAAGACATACACTTTCATTAATTCAAATAACTTTGTGATTACACTAATGAAAATGTCCAGCTCTCAAAGTAACATAAATAAATAAAACATGAAAGATTTGAACTTATTAACAAACTCATTACTCTTAAAATGTTTGTTATATTTCAGCACTTATTTCATAATTAAAGACTTAATATAATTCAATTATTGGTAAACACTGTTGAAAATAATAATAAATAATGACAGTTTAATTAGTTTGATTTCAGAGAATTTTGCAATAAAAGAAAAAAATCTGAAATTATTGAGCTTTCCTCCTTTTTTATTACTATTCAAAATCTACTGAGTTTACACAGAATGTCTTATTGGTTGAGCTAACAAGCACTACAGCATTTTGGAACTTGACAAGTCGTCTAGTTTGCTTGTTACAGTGACATTGATGGGGTACTTTCAAGATTTTAGATACGTGCATTTTCACAAGAGGATTTAATTAACTGTTCACTATGTTGTCTCCAGACCAAACATCATCTATTATTAGACCATAATAGTGTCAGCTCAGGGGCTTGCTATTGATTTTACGACTACAAGACATGTCTTTAGATATGATACAATGACAATGACTTTTCATGCACTTATCAAGTGGAAGATAATAGACAGAATAATATAAATTTTAAAGACATACAATTCTTATAATTACATGTGTCCTTGCAACCGAAATAGAACTTACTTTTTACTAATGGTACAAATTAAAGTGTGTGCATTGTGTCTATATAAACACCTGCAAACACTGCACACATACTACACACATACTATGTTAGGACCGTTACATACAGTAGAACTGCATGATCAGCAAAGGCAATGCAATAGCACTTACTCTGAATATTAAATTAGCAGTACCGGTAGATTTTTTTTCAGACAAATTTCAAAATTTACTTTATTTTGCATGCCCCCTGTTTCATGTGACAGCTATCAGCCAATCACAAACTCAAATACATATACACTGTGGACTTTTGCACATGCTAAGTAGTAGTTGGTGCCTCAGAAAGAGTGTATGTATATATATATATATATATAAAAGACTGTGCACAGTTTGATAATTAAAGTAAATTGAAATGTCTCTTAAAACTGCATGCTGTATCTGAATCATGAAAGTTTAATTTGACTTTAGCGTCCCTTTTTAGTGTGCCTTTTAAAGGCATCAAATGTTTAATTTTGTATAAATTTACGAATTTTGGATGAACATTGGCAGTTTTTCATCTAAATATTATTCATTAGTAAAAAAATGTTTTTAAATGGCAATAGATTGAAAACAAAAAAGACATGGCTATAGCATATGAATTATTATTTTTTTAAAATTGACAGGGCAATGTATCTTATTGTTTATAGTATTCCTAATTTGGTATGAGACATAAAGCCACCCAAATAAACACAGTTTTCAGAATGTTTTAAAAAGCTGAAAGTCTGACAATGCCCATACAAACTTCTTTGACTGTCTTTTCTAATAGACTGTTATAAATATAAAGGTAGAGATTCCACTCTCATCTTACAGACCAAACCTGGCTGCTGGTAAAATATGTGAGACGGCTGCAACTGGAATACATCATGCTAACCACTCTTTTTAAATTTCATTATGACATTTCAAATGTATAACTCTTTATTTAAACATATTTACAGATGTGACATTTTGACATTGTTTGTCCAAAAAAGACAGTTGTGTCACTGAATATTCAATATTTTGACATTGAAGTTGTGAATAGTGGATCTAGGGATGTCACTGGACATTAGAAGCTTGGTTTGCTGATATATTTTTTACAGGTTGTTTCTACACTTCTACTGTGGCATGATTCCTCTAAAAAATGATTGGCTAAGTCAGATAGATATTGCCTTAAAATGCAAACATGGGATTTGGGTCAGTCTGTATTTTCTTAGTTTATCTTGTGATGTATTTAAAAGGATGCAAAAGGCTAGATTTAGCGTTAGCCAATCATACAATGCTGATTGCAGGCTCGCTTATTTGATCTTGCAACTGATATTTATAAAACTTTCCACCAACTTAGAGTTGGCAGATGAAAATCACCCCAGATTTATGTGACCGGGGTTATTGACATGCTCTTCTCTCACGCAATTGGGTGCATGAGATTAGCGGAGCGGACTACAATTGCACCTTTGATGGTGAAAATGTCGTCATTTCCTGCGTCTTAGTTGAAGCTAGTTGTACTGGCGCAAAATCGCGTTTGTTATGACGCAAGTTGTGTCATTTCCTGGTGTTAGTTTTGCACCAAAAAAAAACTTTTTTTTGCATTATGCATCATTCTTGGCGCCAAATCTTAGCTATTTTACCCCTCTATTGCTCTCTGTTTTCATGAACTTTGAAAGCTTTTATGGCTGCTTTTGCTATTCTCTACTGAAACTGTTACATTGTTGAAATCTAATGTTTTGCCTAATGTTATTTTTCTTTTTCTGTTACATTTTGCGAGATGTCTCATTCTGATCCTCACTCTGATGTTACTGTAGAAACTATGATGCCTTGGAACACAATTCTACAAAGCTAAGTTTGTTCTTTTCATTGTTTTAGCTGTTGTTATTATTCAGCTCAATTATGTGGCGTTTATTTATCATGTTTTACGCTAGCAATGTTTCTACGATACCATTTACTGTTTTTACATATTCAGTTCATGTACTTGATTTCATCTGCAAACATCACATGTTGTTGCTTATATCATAAAAGGTTATGACTGCTATTATGCCTTTAACCCCTTAACGACCGAGGACGTGCAGGGTACGTCCTCAAAAAAAAGGCAGTTAATGCCTGAGAACGTACCCTGCACGTCCTCGGTGTGGAAAGCAGCTGGAAGCGATCCTGCTCGCTTCCAGCTGCTTTCCGGTTATTGCAGTGATGCCTCGATATGGAGGCATCCTGCAATAACCCCCCTTGGCCATCCGATGCAGAGAGAGCCACTCTGTGGCCCTCTCTGCACCGGACATCGATGGCCGTTATCGTTGGTGGGTGGGAGCAAGTCTGGGAGGCGGGTGGGCGGCCATCGATGTGCCCAGTGGAGTGGAGGGGGGCGGGATCGGGGGCGGGAGGGGCGGGAGCGCGCACGGGAGCGCGCACGTGCACGGGGGGCGGCGGGCGGGCGCGTGCACGGGGCGGGAGCGGGAGGGAACCGCTACACTACAGAAAAATCAAGTTTAAAAAGTACTTGAATTAACTTTTTGAAAGTGTAAATAACAAGATGGCGCCCATTAAGGCAGAGGGGGAGGGTTAGAGAGCTCTTTGGTGGGGGATCAGTAAGGCTGGGGGCTAAGGGGGGATCCTACACAGCAGCATATGTAAATATGCTAAAAAAAAAAAAAAAAAAAAAACCCAAATATAGCTTTTATTTTAGTACTGGCAGAGTTTCTGCCAGTACTTAAGATGGCGGGGACAATTGGGGGGTGGGGGAGGGAAGAGAGCTGTTTGGGAGAGATCAGGGGGTCTCATGTTTCAGGTGGGAGGCTGAGCTCTACACTAAAGCTAAAATTAACCCTGCAAGCTCCCTACAAGCTACATAATTAACCCCTTCACTGCTAGCCATAATACACGTGTGAAATGCAGCGGCATTTGGCGGCCTTCTAATTACCAAAAAGCAACGCCAAAGCCATATATGTCTGCTATTTCTGAACAAAGGGGATCCCAGAGAAGCATTTACAACCATTTGTGCCATAATTGCACAAGCTGTTTGTAAATGATTTCAGTGAGAAACCTAAAATTGTGAAAAATTTAATGTTTTTTTTAATTTGATCGCATTTGGCGGTGAAATGGTGGCATGAAATATACCAAAATGGGCCTAGATCAATACTTGGGGTTGTCTACTACACTACACTAAATCTAAAATTAACCCTAGAAGCTCCCTACATGCTCCATAATTAACCCCTTCACTGCTGGGCATAATATACGTGTAGTGCGCAGTGGCATTTAGCAGCCTTCTAATTACTAAAAAGCAACGCCAAAGCCATATATGTCTGCTATTTCTGAACAAAGGGGATCCCAGAGAAGAATTTACAACCATTTAAGCCATAATTGCACAAGCTGTTTGTAAATAATTTCAGTGAGAAACCAAAAGTTTGTGAAAAAATTTGTAAAAAAGTGAACGATTTTTTGTATTTAATCGCATTTGGCGGTGAAATGGTGGCATGAAATATACCAAAATGGGCCTAGATCAATACTTTGGGATGTCTACTAAAAAAAATTATATACATGTCAATGGATATTCAGAGATTCCTGAAAGATATTAGTGTTCTAATGTAACTAGCGCTAATTTTGAAAAATAATGGTTTGGAAATAGCAAAGTGCAACTTGTATTTATGGCCCTATAACTTACAAAAAAAGCAAAGAAGATGTAAACATTGGGTATTTCTAAACTCAGGACAAAATTTAGAAACTATTTAGCACGGGTGTTTTTTGGTGGTTGTAGATGTGTAACAGATTTTGGGGGTCAAAGTTAGAAAAAGTGTGTTTTTTTCAATTTTTTCCTCATATTTTATAATTTTTTTTATAGTAAATTATAAGATATGATGAAAATAATGGTATCTTTAGAAAGTCCATTTAATGGCGAGAAAAACGGTATATAATATGTGTGGGTACAGTAAATGAGTAAGATGAAAATTACAGCTAAACACAAACACCGCAAAAATGTAAAAATAGCCTTGGTCCCAAACGGACAGAAAATGGAAAAGTGCTATGGTCATTAAGGGGTTAAGTAAACTTACGAGGTCTTTTCAAAATTGTTTTAATAAATTTTGTTCTTACCAATACCATACTTAAGATTATTCTACTGATGAAGGTTTCTTTGGCTCAAAGGCTCCTGTATCAGATAGTTTGTTGAAAATTCTCCTTATTTTTCATTTGAACATTTTTTGTTCTTTGTTAAGGACATTTTTCTATTTATAGCTTTTAGGAGTCTAGTCCTCCTATAAACTATCAGCTAGATTACGAGTTTGGCGTTATGATTGAAAAACCAGCATTATGGCGCATAACGCTGCTTTTTCCCTAATGCTGCTATTACAAGTCTTGTAGGTATAGGTGTACCGCACAGCTTTTAGGCCGTCACGCAACGTCAGTACCGCACTTTTAAAAAAGTCCTTTTTCAATTGGACTCCCATAGCGCCGGTATTACAAGTTTGCCGGGGAGGCCAAAAAGTTAGCAGTACCATCTATAACCACAAGATCCATACCGCCATCTAAACTCAGCAGTTAGGAGTTTTAAGTTAAAAAGCTGTACTATAAAACTCATAACTAAAGTGTTAAAAAGTACACTAACAGCCATAAACTACCTATTAACCACGAAACCGAGGCCCTTCCGCATTGCAAACACTAAAATAAAATTATTAACCCCTAATCTGCCGCTCCAGACTTTGCCGCCACTAAAAAAAAATTAACTCCTATTCCGCCGCTCCCCGACATCGTTGCCACTATAATAAACCAATTAACCCCTAAACCACTGTCCTCCCGCATCGCAAACACTATTTAAAGATTATTTACCCCTAATCTGCTGTCCGCCCACACCACCGATATAATAAACCGCAAGCCCCCCAGAAAGAAATATACTAAAATAAATTATTAACCCCTTAACCTCTGACCTCCCACATCACTAACTCTACATAAATATATTAACCCCTAAACCTAACCCTAAGCCTAAGTCTAACCCTAACCTTAACACCCCCTAACAAATATAATTAAAATAAAGCTAAATAAACTTTACAATTATTACCTAACACCTAGATTTAGAGTTTTACGGCCAAAGGGGTGCGTTAGCTATGCGTCTTTTTTTTCTAGCGCTGCTTCTAAACAACGCTGGTATTTAGAGTTCTCTGAAGGGCTGCGTTAGGATCCAAAAAGGGAGCGTACAGGCATATTTACTGCCACTTCAACTCTCAATACTAGCGTTGCTTACGGTAGCGGCTAGCTGAAAAAACATGAACCCCGAGTCTAAACACCCCTAACCTTACACTTATTAACCCATAATATGCCGCCCCCGCTATCGCTAACACCTGCATTATATTATTAACCCCTAATCTGCCGCTCCGTACACCGCTGCAACCTACATTATACCTATGTACCCCTAATCTGCTGTTCCTAACATCACCGACACCTACATAATATTTATTAACCCCTAATCTGCCCCCCAATGTTGCCGCTACCTTACCTACACTTATTAACCCCTAATCTGCCGACCGGACCTCGCCGCTACTCTAATAAATGTATTAACCCCTAAAGCTAAGTCTAACCCTAACACCCCCCTAAATTAAATATAATTTTAATCTAACAAAATAAATTAAATATTATTAACTAAAGTCTTCCTATTTAAAGCTAAATATGTACCTGTAAAATAAACCCTAATATAGCTACAATATAACGAATAATTATATTGTAGCTATTTTAGGATTTATATTTATTTTACAGGCAACTTTGTATTTATTTAAACTAGGTACAATAGCTATTAAATAGTTATAAATAAATTAAATCAATTAACTACAAGTACCTACAATTACCTACAATTAATAAACTAAACTAAATTACAAAAAAAACAAACACTAAATTACAAAAAATAAAAAAAGATTACAAGAATTTTAAGCTAATTACATCTACTCTAAGCCCCCTAATAAAATAACAAAGCCCCCCAAAATAAAAAAAAATCCCTACCCTAATCTAAATTAAAAAAGTTAGCAGCTCTATTACCAGCCCTTAAAAGGGCTTTTTGCGGGGCATGCCTCAAAGTATTCAGCTCTTTTGCCTGTAAAAAAAAACACAATACCACCCCCCAACATTACAACCCACCACCCACATACCCCTACTTTAACCCAAACCCCCCTTAAATACGCCAATAGAATGCGAGCTCAATCTGATTGGCTGATCCAATCAGCCAATCCGATTGAACTTGAATCTGATTGGCTGATTCAATCAGCCAATCAGATTTTTCCTACCTTAATTCCGATTGGCTGATAGAATCCTATCAGCCAATCGGAATTCGAGGGATGCCATCTTGGATGATGTCATTTAAAGGAACCTTCATTCGGACTTAGGATGTCGTTAGAAGAGGATGGATCCACGTCGGCTGCTTCAAGATGGTCCCACTCCACGCCGGATGGAAGAAGATAGAAGATGCCGCCTGGATGAAGATGTCTACCAGTCCGGATGCCCTCTTCTTGCCGGATAGGATGAAGACTTCGGACCCTCTTCTGTACCTCTTCTCGCCGGATAGAATGAAGACTTCGGACCCTCTTCTGGACGGATCGGTGATACCCGGCGTGGTGAAGATAAGGTAGGAAGATCTTCAGGGGCTTAGTGTTAGGTTTTTTAAGGGGGGTTTGGGTTAGATTAGGGGTATGTGGGTGGTGGGTTGTAATGTTGGGGGGAGTATTGTATGTTTTTTTACAGGCAAAAGAGCTGTTTTCTTTGGGGCATGACACGCAAAAGGCCCTTTTAAAGGCTGGTAATGTAAAAGAGCTGTAAAATTTTTATTTTAGAATAGGGTAGGACATTTTTTTATTTTGGGGGGCTTTGCTATTTTTTTAGGGGGCTTAGAGTAGGTGTAATTAGTTTAAAATTCTTGTAATCTTTTTTTATTTTTTGTAATTTAGTGTTTGTTTTTTTTTGTAACTTAGTGTTTGTTTTTTTTGTAATTTAGTTTAGTTGATTTAATTGTAGATAATTGTAGATAGTTTATTTAATTAATTTATTGATAGTGTAGTGGTAGGTTTAATTGTAACTTAGGTTAGGATTTATTTTACAGGTAATTTTGTAATTATTTTAACTAGGTAACTATTAAATAGTTATTAACTATTTAATAGCTATTGTACCTGGTTAAAATAAATACAAAGTTGCCTGTAAAATAAATATTAATCCTAAAATAGCTACAATATAATTATTATTTATATTGTAGCTATATTAGGGTTTATTTTACAGGTAAGTATTTAGCTTTAAATAGGAATAATTTATTTAATAAGATTTATTTTATTTTGTTAGATTTAAATTATATTTAATTTAGGGGGGTGTTAGTGTTAGGGTTAGACTTAGCTTTAGGGGTTAATACATTTATTAGAGTAGCGGCGAGGTCCAGTCAGCAGATTAGGGGTTAATACTTGATGTTAGGTGTCGGCGATGTTAGGGAGGGCAGATTAGGGGTTAATACTATTTATTATAGGGTTTTTGAGGCGGGAGTGAGGCGGATTAGGGGTTAATACATTTATTATAGTAGCGGTGAGGTCCGGTCGGCAGATTAGGGGTTAATAATTGTAGGTAGGTAGCAGCGACATTGGAGGGGCAGATTAGGGGGTAATAAATATTATGTAGGGGTCGGCGATGTTAGGGGCAGCAGATTAGGGGTACATAGGGATAATGTAGGTTGCGGCGGTGTGCGGTTGGCAGATTAGCGGTTAAAAATTTTTAATAGAGTGGCGGTGATGTGGGGGGGCCTCGGTTTAGGGGTGCATAGGTAGTTTATGGGTATTAGTGTACTTTAGAGCACAGTAGTTAAGAGCTTTATGAATCTGCGTTAGCCCAGAAAGCTCTTAACTCCTGGCTTTTTTCTGCGGCTGGAGTATTGTCGTTAGATTTCTAACACTCACTTCAGCCAAGACTCTAAATACCGGCGTTAGAAAGATCCCATTGAAAAGATAGGATGCGCAATTGACGTAAGGGGATCTGCAGTATGGAAAAGTCGCGGCTGGAAAGTGAGAATTAAACCCTTACCTACAAGACTCTAAATACCAGCGGTAGGCCAAAACCAGCGTTAGGACCCCCTAACGCTGGTTTTGACGGCTAACGCAGAACTCTAAATCTAGGCATAATAGAATTAAATTTTAAAATTATTCAGAGGTGGTACTTGACCCCCTCTAAAATCCGAAAAATATTCCCTTCTAGTAACGAGAGATGCTGGAGATGCGGAGCATCCCCAGGTAATATGACACACATTTGGTGGACATGTCCACCTCTTGTACAGATGTGGGAGACTATAGCAAAAGAGAAAGCGAAAATGCTAGAAGTGATACTTCCACTAGATCCACTTATTTGGCTATTTAATATCACTCAGAGTAAATTACCTATATACCAAATGAACTTACTATATATAGCAAGTAATAGTTTCAAATCCCTAATAGCAAATAATTGGAAGAATAAGGAAATCCCCACTCTAGCTCAATGGCACCATAAATTTAGTCAATTGCTAGACCTAGAGGAATACACTTACTTGAAAAACAAAAGAAGAGACACGTATATCCAGATAAAGGCAATATGGGACGCTTATATAAACCCATAAACATTACATGCACCTTACCCAGCAGATTATATTTGCACTCACAGTCCGAAGTGACATTAGAACAGTTGGCAACTACCAATGAAATCAAAATGTTGGGGGTAATGAAAGGAAGATGCACCCAAATTATTCTGACTAAATTAAATTAAATTATGCTATGTTAAATGTAAAAGTATCTGTTCATGTTTAATTCACGTTTTGATGTGTATGTATATAAAAAAAAGACAGCAAACTCTTAAATGGACACTTGAAATGCTTGATGTAAAGATTTAATTTTTATTATCGCTGAAAACAAGCTGTAATTTAATTTTTATTCATTATGCCTTTTTGTTAAGGCCATTTCATGTCCACTGTATTTTTTAGGATGTTTATCCACATATTTTATTTCATTCAGACCACTTGTGGATTCTGAGATTTTCTTTTTAAGCTTTACCAATTTGTTGCTTTTCCATTTGGTTTAGTGACAGCTTTATGAATCTTTTCAAAGGTTCTTGGTGCCCTTCTTTCTCTCTTCAGACAGTAGGGTGTTGTGGTGCTTCCTTATTTGGATGGTATCTTGGTATTAGCTTAAACCTTCCTTTTATTAAAGTCTGACAGATAGCTCAGCATGCTAATGCACTGTGACTGATCTCTGTAGCACCATGAGGGTTGCTGGTTCGATTCCTGGCAAGGTACATTCAGCCTTTCATCCTTCCGAGGTTGATTAATTGAGCAGGGTCTTGAGTTGCTTACGGGTTGTTAGACGCGCTTTACAAGTACCTAATACATACATTTGAAAGAGCAGTATTCAAATATATGGACTTTACTTTTTGTTGACTCAACTAAGTTTTTTGTTTCTTCAAGACATGGTTAGTGGATTTCATTTACGTAAGAGTTTCGTGACTCCTCAGACAATTATCACTTCTTTTTGGGTTTCTAGATAGATTCTGTGTTCATGTCTTTGTCTTTATCGGACAAAAGTCAATTGTAAGTGGCATTAGCTTGTCTAACTTACAGTCTAGAACATTTCTTTCAGTGGCTATGTGCATGGGAGTTTTTAGGTCTCATAACTGCAGCATTGGGCGTGGTTCCCTTTGCTCGTTTTTCATCTGAGATCTCTTTTTGATTTGCATACTGAATCAATGATACAGGGTTTGTTTTAAAATATCACTGTTGATATTTTTAAATCCTAACATTCTACTCTCTCTGTTTTGGTGATTAGTCTATCATCATTTTATTCAGGGGGCCTCCTTTTGTTCATCCTTCATGGACTGTATTTTTAATGGATGCAAATCTTACAGGTTGGGGAGCTGTCTGAGGGTCTTTTGACAGCACAAGGGGTTTGGAAACTTCAAGAGGCGAGGTTTACAATCAATATTTTGGAACTCAATGCTATTTTTCAGAGCTCTTTCAGGCTTGGCCTCTTTCATGAAAGAACTTTTTCATTTTTTGCTTTCAGACATTCAATATCACAACTGTGGTATATGTCAACAAAAATAGGGACTTGTAGTTCCTTAGCAATTAAGAAGTATCTTGAATATGTTCTTAGATGGAATTCATCTGCTGTCTATTTTATACGATTTTAGACATTTGGGAGGTGGATTATCTCAGCCGTCAGTATTTACATCCGGGAGAGTGATGTCTCTATACAGATGTGTTTTCTCAATTTCCCAGGTACCTTTTCAGGTCCAGGGATCCTAAGGTGAAGATGGTGGATGCATTAGCAGTGTCTTGGTTTTGCAACCTGACTACATCTTTCCGCCTTTGTTTTTTTTCTTCCAAAGGTGATTTTCAAGATCATATTGGAACAGTGTCATGTGTTTCTGATAGCATCAGCATGGCTTCACAGGTTTGTTATGTGGATCTTTTTCTGGTGTCTAGTTGCCATCCTTGACTGCTTCTTTTTGGCCAGCCCTCTTGTTTTAGGGGTTATTTTTCCATCGGGATCTCAAATTACTAATTTGGGCAATGGAATTTGATTAGTGTTTAGTCATAGAAGTTTTATTGCTATGTTGCAGGCTTATAAGTCTGTTTCAAGGAACATGTGTTATCAGATTTGGAAAACCTATATTTTATAGTGTTCATCTCATAAATTCTCTTGGTATTCTTTTAAAATTCCAAGGATTTTACAGTTTTTTAGGATGGTTTGGTTAAGTTTGTCTGCAAATTTTAAGTTCCTGATATTCATTGTTTTGTTCAGGATTTGGTTTGTATCAATCCTGTTCATTTATTAATTTCTCCTTTTTGGAGTCTTATTTGGTAAAAGATTTTGCAGGCTCTTTTATTTTGAGCCTATATTTTCTTTGAAATGAATCTACTTTCTTGGAAAGTGTTGTTTCTTTTGACTATCTCTTCTGCTACAAGATTTTCGGATTTTTCAGCTCTGTCTTGTGTGTCTCCTTATCTGATTTTTTTCATCTAGATAAAATGTTTTGTGGACTTCTTTTTTTCCTAAGGTTGAATTTAAACAACTTTAGTAGAGAAATTGTTGTCCCTTCTTTGTGTCTTAATCCTAAAGAATTCTTTGAGAGTTCATTACATCATTTGGATGTGGTAAGAACTTTATAATTCTATATCGAAGTTACTAGGATTTCAAAAGACTTCTAGTCTATCTGCTGTTTTTTTGGTTACAGAAAAGGTTAGGAAGCCTCTGCCATTTCTTTGGCATCCTGATTAAAGCTTTTGTTTTTGAAGGCTTATTTCAAGGCAGGGCGGGCTCCACCTCAGAGTTTTACAGCTTATTCTACTAAGCTCAGCCACTTTTTCTTGGGCTTTTTCAGAATGAAGCTTAGGTTGATCAAATTTGCAAATCAGTAATTTGATCTTCTTTGCATACTTTTATTGTTTTTACCATTTTGTTTGTATTTGCTTCTTTTAAAGCAGTCTTTGGTAGAAAAAGTTCTTCAGGCAGCAGTTTCAGTTTGATTCTATTAAATTTGATTTAATTTTTTTGAGAAAAACTTAATTATTGTGTGGATTTAATTTCTCAGTGGAAGTAGCTGTTGTTATTTTATCCCTCCCTCTCTAGTGACTCTTCTGTGGACTTCCACATCTTGGGTATTTCTTTCCCATACGTCACTAGCTCATGGACTCTTGCTAATTACATGAAAGAAAACATAATCTATGTAAGAACTTAACTGATAAATGAATTTCTTTCATATTGGCAAGAGTCCATGAGGCCCACCCTTTTTATGATGGTTATGGTTTTTTGTATAAAAGCACAATTATTTTTCCAATTCCTATTTTTATATGCTTTTCTACCCCACTACTTGGCTATTCATTAAACTGAAATGTGGGTGTGGTGAGGGGTGTATTTATAGGCATTTTGAGGTTGGGGAAACTTTGCCCCTCCTGGTAGGATTGTATATCCCATACGTCACTAGCTCATGGACTCATGGATGAATTTATCAGGTAAGTTCTTTCATAAATTATGTTTTTTCATGTTCCCTAACTAGGTATATGATATATGTAGTATTTGACTAACATATTTTTTCTTTAGTAGCAGATATAGTTTTGGTTATTTGTTAAGGAGTGTAATATTTCTTTCAACTTATCAAAGAAGATTTTTTTACAGGAGAACCACCACTCACTTGTTTTATTGCTATTGTGTTTACAAGTCAATTGCAATCATAATTCTTTCTACAACACATATTTTTCATATAGCTGCATTATAATCATAAAAATATTTTACACTTTCTGTGAACTTTTTTTAAGCTTACTACACACACATCATCTCCTAAATTCAGTGCCAAATCCATATCTTGGAAACTACTATTTTTAATTTCAGGTTCAACAAAATAGTAGATTTGTGTACTTTTCTCTAAAATAGATATATATAGGTATATTTTCACTGTGGTTAAGAATAGGACCCTTGGGTTTATCAGTAAGCTGGTGAAAATTGAGTTCAGACTTTAGAGCAGCATTCATCCTAGCTCCTCTGTCACTGACTCTGCTCCTGCCCTGACTCTGCAATCTCTATCCTCTGACTTACCCCTCTCGTTAATCACCCTATATCTCTGCTTGTCTCTCCCTCTCTCTATCACTCCTCTTCACCCCCCTCTCTCTCTTCTGCACCTCTCAACAGTGGTTGATCCAGTGGTCAATAGGGCTATTGCACCCCCTGACAGCAGAGCCACACTTGCTGTTGTTAGAGACAGCCAGTGCTTGTGATCATAATGCAAACTATAGGTAGACACATGGTGCTCCGGAGCTTTACTGAAAACTTTATAAGAGTTTTGAATATAATTTTCTATAAAAGGCCAGCAGATGCTGTTACAAGAAGTTTTCCACATGCTCCTCATTGGTGTTTAATCTCTAAGCACCAGCTGGTGCTCTCGCACTGCAAGTCCTCTGCTTGGTTTGATAGGAAGGTACTGTGCTACTGCTTTAATGGGATTGAGTATTCATTGAGTGAGCAGGTTGACAGGGTTGTGTGGTGTAGGGTTAGAGCTGTGTAATTGTGTGTGTGTGTGTGTGTATATAGTAGTGAAGAAAAGGGATGCAATCGCCAGGATTTTCAAAGTTACCATTAAATGCATCCCTTTTCTTCACTACTATCAATACTTTGGAAGCACCCTGGGTGGATGAAATGTTAACCGTGAGTGCTGTATATATATTATATATATTTGTGTGTATATCTACATCTATATGTATGTGTATGTGTGTGTGCATATATATATATATATATATATAGCAATGAAAAAACGAATTGCAGAAGACTTATTGCAAATCCAAAACTCGATTTATTTCAGTGTAAAACAATCCATGAATACATGATCAAAACGACATGTCTCACAACACCAACAAAACTTGTAAGAAAACTGCTGCTGACATGTTTCGCCGCTCACGGCGTAATCATAGCTACAGGTAAAATCCCTGCTCACCTATTTAAGGTAGCTGGGGAGATCCAATTGGTTAAAAGTTAATTGGCAATAAATGCTGGAGTAAATACTTAACACTAGGTAAACTGTGAACATTTTTAAGCTGTAGGTATTTTTACAAAAGTGTGCTAAAGCCCTATATAATGCTATACAGAAAAGTTCCATATTCACATAAATCAAACGGTTAAATTGTTTAATTTAACTTTAAAAATCCAGTTGAAACATATATGAACTTTGTGTAAGTATACACCAAAATACATAGTTTAGTATAATGATCAGGCTGATTTAAAAGAAGGGTGTTTAACCCTATGTTCACAATTATCATAAGGTGTATATTTGGTGCCCTTTATTATGCAATAAAAGAGTTCATAACCACACAATATAAGTGAATTATATCACATAAAATTAACTTTAATAGTATGCTTGAAATCATTCAAACTTTGTGTAAATTTACACAAAAAGTTAGAATTGTGTGGTATCTGAAACACAGCCCCATTGTTTCCTATGGGAAAATAAAAAATATATCTGCACCTAACACCCTAACATGAACCCCGAGTCTAAAAACCCGTAATATTACACTTATTAACCCCTAATTTGCCGCCCCCGACATCGTCGCCACCTGCATTATACTATTAACCCCTAAACTGCCGCTCTGGACACCGCCGCCACCTACATTATACTTATAAACCCCTAATCTGCTGCCCCCAACATCGCCGACACCTACATTATAGTTATTAACCCATAATCTGCCCCCCCAACGTCACCACAACTATATTAAATTAATTAACCCCTAATCTGCCGCTGCCAACATCGCCGCCACTATAATAAAGTTATTAAGTCTAACCCTAACCCTAACACAACCCTAATTTAAATATAATTTAAATAAATCTAAATAAAATAACTACAATTAAATAAATTATTTCTATTTAAAACTAAATACTTACCTATAAAATAAACCATAAGATAGCTACAATATAACTAATAGTTACATTGTAGGTAGCTTATGATTTATTTTTATTTTACAGGCAACTTTGTATTTATTTTAACTAGGTACAATAGTTATTAAATAGTTATTAACTATTTAATAACTACCTAGCTAAAATAAGTACAAAATTACCTTAAAATAAATCCTAACCTAAGTTACAATTACACCTAACACTAAACTATCATTAAACTAATTACCTAAACTATCTACAATTAATTACAATTAAATTCAATAAACTAAATTACGAAAAAAAAAATGCTAAATTACAGAAAATAAAAAAAGAATTACAAGAATTTTAAACTAATTACACCTAATCTAATCCCCCTAATAAAAAAGCACCCTACCCTATACTAAATTACAAATAGCCCTTAAAAGGTCCTTTTGCGGGGCATTGCAAGTAATCAGCTCTTTTACCTGTAAAAAAAGTACACCCCCCCGAACATTCTATCCGGGCAGAAGAGGACATCCGGACCGACAGAAGGCTTCATCCAAGTGGCATCTTCTATCTTCTTCCATCCGACGAGGAGCGACTCCATCTTGAAGACATCCGGCGCGGAGCATCCTTCCAGCACGACGGACTAACGACGAATGACGGTTCCTTTAAATGACGTCATCCAAGATGGTGTCCCTCGAATTCCGATTGGCTGATAGGATTCTATCAGCCAATCGGAATTAAGGTAGGAAAAATATGATAGGTTGATTTAATCATGTAATTGGATTGAAGTTCAATCCGATTGGCTGATTGGATCAGCCAATAGAATTGACCTCGCATTAGAGTGTCATATTAGAAAGAAGCAGGATTAGGAGAACGCACATGCCGTGGTAGAGTCAAGAGGGCCGGAAAATAACTTTAATTTGAAAAAGAAAGAAGGAAAGGGGGACTTTTTTGTATTTTTGTGTTCTGGTTTTGGACTTTCTGTTGCCTTTTTTCCTCATTGTTTTTTTCTTGCCTAATTTTCTGCCATATTTTGTTTTTTATTTTTTGCCTTCCCCCCTGGTTGCTACCAGGTTACCACTGCTGATGTGATTGATATACAGAGATCCCATTGTCTATAAGGTTGTGAAAATCGTCTTAGAAGGAGAGATTCATTTTTTTTTTTGAATATAATAGCATTGAGTTTTGAAAATAGTTTAGATATATAAGGGCATATATACAGCTGATTGCAGATAACAACATATATAAGAGTTAGATATTTATGTATCTGTCTGATCATTTCTCTCTGGAATTGTTGCCGGGTCATGTTATATTTAAACCAAAGTCTGAATGATGTTTGCTACTTTTTTGGTTAAAGAATATTTAGGTTAATAATTCAAAGAGCCCTATTGGGGAAGCACTCAATTTGTTAAAGTCTAAAATACAGAGAGATCTCTATGCATAATATCTGCATTAGCAATACTTCAGAGTGTACAGATATATATATATATACACAGACTGCCTGACAGGTTTGGTAGCTTAAGTACTCCAAGTTAGAAACATTGCAAAGAACTTGTGGTAAATCCAGCAGCCTAAACTACAACTAGAGTATACACAACAAAGGGGTTAAACTAAAAATACAGCACTCTTTATTCTGCTCTAAGTCTCGGAGATAGGCCATAATCACCTGAACTTCACCTAAATTCACTTAGTTCACTAAAGGTACACACACAGGAGATAAATAAGCTTTAGATATCTTTATAAACATACGCTCTGATAAAACAGAGCCATATTTTTTCTTTGCACTTCACTTTTTTTTTTTCTTTTTTTTTTTTGTTTTTACAATTTTCGATTTTCACAACACTTGTCTGCACTTGCTCCCTCAAAAATTGATAAAATACTCTGATGGATAAATATATAGCAGCTTCTAAAGGGAGCTCTCCAGCTATGCCACCGAGACATAGAGATAAGAAGAATAACCCTAAGAATCCAGAATTAGGCGCAGACACACTGCAAATTGACACTGAGACTCAGCTACCTACAAATAATACAGCCGAGATAGTAGCCCAAATTTCTAGAATGTTTACGTTGCAGTTAGATGCCCTAAAAGTGGAGATTAAGCATGATATCAACTCCTTATCTACCGAAGTTAGGCAGTTCACTACGAGAATAGAAGAGGTAGAAAATAGGATTTCTGACTTAGAGGATAGAATGATCCAGATAGAGCAGACTAATTCAAGACTGCAGGTTCATTCAGACATGATGCAGAAAAAGGTAGAAGACTTAGAGGACAGGGCACGACGCAATAATATTAGAATCATTGGGGTCCCTGAGAATGCTGATTTTAAAGACTTAGTTTATTTCATTACTAATACATTGCCTAAAGCTTTGAACATGTACTCAGAGTCCCAACCGCTACAAATTGAAAGAATACATAGAATGGGGATAAGCCATAGGAACCCAGAGGGTGTGTCACAACCGAGGCCTATAATTGTTAAGTTTTTAAAATTCACAGATAAAGTTAATATGATGAGGATTTATAGGAAAACATTTCCAGTTATGATAGAACAAAATAAAATAATGTTATTCCAAGATTTCTCCGCAGAGACCTCGGCCAAAAGAAGATTAATGTCACCTTTCTGTTCACAGCTGATCAAAGCCAATTACAACGTTAGACTAGTGTATCCAGCTAAGTTAATTATTTTAACAGAAGGAGAGCCCAAGACCCTTGAAACCCCTCAGGAAGCGAGAGTGTTTTGCAGAGAGAAAGGGATTAATTAACTATATAGGCAGATGTCATAGTGCAGAATTTATGCTGCACTCCCTACAGGAATCTTCTTTAATAAGGTGCGAATCAACCTTAAGATAAAAATAGGTTTAAGGAGAAATAGAGTAAGGAGACATAGATTCAATATAAGGGGACCTGGAAGGTTCGAGTATACTTTCAAATTGAGTTATTATATAAAGAGGGTAATGAAATACACAAGTGGATATCGCCATAGACAAATGTTATTTGTACAGCGGTTGTTGAGGTCTTGTTTTATTATATATAGGGGGTTCTATCCTAATGGTTATATGAAATGTAATGTTATTGATTTGCTTGGGGGTTGGGGAGGGGGGGAAGGGAGAGGGGTCTTTTTTTTTTTTTTTTCTCCTTTCTTTTCCCCTTTCTTTATCCCTCGATGATTTTTTCCGGTAGTTTTCAGGTAAAGTTACTGCATAATAATGAGTACTAACTTAGATTTAAGGAATGAGAATTTAAAAATAGCCTCATGGAATGTGGGCGGAATTTCATCCCCAATAAAACGAAAATCAATTATTAAACTATTAGGAACATATAAACCGCATATAGTGATGTTACAAGAGACACACCTGCCTGAGAAAGAAGCCAGTAAATTAAAAATAAAATGGGTAGGTGAGGTAATATCGTCTGACTACGATAAAAGAAAAAATGGGGTGGTAATGTTAATAAATAAACTACTACCATATAAAATAATTAAAAAAATAATAGATCCGCTAGGCAGATTCCTGATTATCCATATTGAAATTGACAGAAAATTGTTCATCCTGTGCAATGTATATGGTCCGAATAAGGTAGATCGGCAATTTTGGGATACATTAGCAGGGAAATTAATGGTTTATAGAGACCAAGATCTGATCATAGGGGGAGATTTCAATTTGGTCTTCTCGCCTAATTTGGACAGGCTAAGCAGTAAATGTAGGGATAGAAGAGACAGAGAAACACGAATCTTACATACATTTTGCAATAAAACTGGGACAAAAGACATCTGGAGGCTTCAAAATCCAGATAATAGAACTTTTACATGTATTTCCCAAGCACACCAGACGTCTTCAAGGATCGATATGTTCCTAATAACTGATATAATGACGGGTAAGAAAGTAAGGGCAGAAATAGGTGACATAAAGCTAACAGACCACGCTGTAATCCTATTAGACTTAGAATTAAAAACTTTTCAAAAACAAGCTAGCAATGACGTATTTTTTCCCAAATACTTAGCAAAAAATGCTATTTTCCAGAATTGGCTGAAGAGTAGATGGCAAGAGTATGCATTATACAATAGGGCATATGAAAATAAGCCCGAAATATTTTGGGAATGTGGTAAAGCAGTATTAAGAGGGGAGGTAAAGGCATATCTCTGCAAAAGTAAGAAAAAAAAGAAACAACAGGAGGAACAGCTCTCCAATGCAGTTAGGAACAGTTTTAATGCATATATAGCTCACCCAAGGAGAGTGCTCTGGGAGAAATATATAAATTTAAAGACCCAAAGAGACCTACTCATAAAACAAAATATGATTCAGGAAGAAATGCGCATTAAAGCACTGTATGGTGGCTTTAGGGGAAGGTCAGCTAAATATTTAGCCGCTATAACTAAAAGTAGAGCTAAAAATAACATAGGGGCAATCAAACAAGGGCTACACCGAACCACCTCAAATAAAGAGATACAGAAGATTTTTGTAGAATTCTTTAAGAATATATATACAGCAAGGATAACCAATGCAGAGGCTAAAAATAAATTTTGGGAGAGGGTAAAATTACCCAAATTATCACAGGACATAATGGAAAGTATTAATGCTCCAATCTCATTAATCGAAATAGAACAAGGGATAAGGAAGCTTAAAGGCAATAAAGCACCAGGGCCTGACAGACTACCGGCGGAATTTTATCAAATATTAATAGAAGAAATAACCCCGGCCCTATATAATGTATATAATAGCTATTTTCTACATCAGAACCAATGCTCCTCCAGCTTTGCCGCGTCCAACATCTCACTTATCCTTAAAAAAGATAAAGATTCAGAAAATCCAGCATCTTACCGTCCAATTTCATTATTGAACATAGATTATAAGTTATTGACTTCTATAATCGCTAATCGACTAAAACCCTACATATCAGATATCATTCATGACAACCAAACGGGTTTTATGCCTGGGAGAAACCCAGTTAAAAATATCCGAAAAACAATGCTGATAATAGAATATATACAAAATAAAATCAGGAAGGATACAGGGGGTGAGATGTTGGATGCGGCAATCTTAGCTGTCGATGCTGAGAAAGCATTTGACTACATTAGCTGGGACCATTTATTTACAACTCTAGATAAATTCGGATTCAAAGATAATATTATAAACGTAATAAAATTTTTATATAATAAGCCGATGTCAGCGGTAGTAGTTAATGGATTAACATCTGAAAAGTTCAGGTTACAAAGAGGGACGCGTCAGGGTTGCCCCTTATCCCCCCTGCTATTCAATTTATCGATTTAACCTTTTGCAATTCGTTTAAGAGAGTGCTTGCCAGGAATTATCATGGGTGATCAAAAAATGGTGCTCTCGCTCTATGCAGACGACCTATTAGTTTACCTAAGTAATATCGAAAAAACTTTACCATTATTATTAGAAGAAACGCAGTTATTTAGCGAGATATCAGGCTATATGATTAATTATGGGAAATCAGAACTGTTATGGTTAAAGAAGCCCCCGAAATTGAAAGGGCTGCTACCTTTTAAAGAAAAAAAGCAGATTAAGTATTTAGGTATTATGCTCTCTAACTGTATGACAGTGCTATGAATTAAACTACCCTAGGGTATTTAGGGAATGTCAAAGAAAATTACTAACATGGTCCAATCTTCCTATTTCTATAACAGCTAGAATAATGTTAATCAAATCTGTTATATTCCCTAAAATTCTTTATCTATGCCAGAATATCCCTTTATTACTGTATAAAAAGGATATTAGAGAGTTTAATAAATACTGTACACTATTTATATGGGCTGGGAAAAGGGCAAGGATCGGATTAGATAAATTACAACTTAATAAACTAGTGGCAGGGCTGGATTTCCCGAACTTAGAGATATACAATTTGGTTACCACATGCAAATACGCAATGGACTGGATAACGTCCCAAGAATATGGGATAATCGGCAATATAGAAAATTATTTGGTTGAACCATTTAGGCTGGGAACACTTTTACACTGTCCTATAAATAGAATACCCAAGAAAATTGCAAAAATGACAATTTTCACTAATACTATAAAGGCGTGGCAACAGGTTTGTCTCAGAGTACAGGTTAATCCATACTGTACAAACTTTCTCAGCATTTGTGGCAATCCAGAATTCCAACCGGGTTTGTCACAAATAGTATTCCATCGATGGAAAAGGAAAGGTTTAATGTTTGTTAGACAATTACTGTCGGAAGACCTGTCAGTCAACTCATTTATAAATTTAGCTAGAACTTACGATCTGCCGAAGAGAGATTTCTTTGCTTTTTTACAAATACGCCACTTCATTAATAGCTTACAAATTAAATATAACCCCAATTGGTCTCTGGGGGTTTTAGATAACGTCCTTAAGTTATATGAAAATGGCAAGACATCAATTGCAATAACTTACAATGTAATTAACGCATTTAACAATGAAGTGCATTTACGGGTGATAAAGGATAAATGGCATAGAGAGTTTCCTAATCTAACGATAAAAGATATTGAGCAATCTCTGAAGTTAAATTATAAATATTGGGTCCCAACTAATTGGCGAGAATCACACTTGAAGTTGATTAGGAAAGTCTATATAACCAATAGAAACCTATCCAGATGGTACGGGACCACTGTAACTTGCCCGAAGTGTAGTGCAGAGGAAGCAGATATTATTCATTATTTTTGGAGTTGCCCTAAAGTAAATCAACTATGGAGACAAATTAATTATTGGATTAAGAAGAAGCTCGATATAGAATTTGAGATTCAAAATTTTCATGTTTTTTTCCTAGTGAAATATTCAGATAGAGTTAAAGAGAATGACTTAATTAACACCATAATCTTTATAACTAGAAATTTAATTATGAAAGACTGGAAAGGGGCGAAGGCCCCCAAATTGGTGGCATGCAAAAATGGAGTAGTTAAACAATGTATGTTAGAACAATATGACTCACGAGAGCCATCTAGTCCGCTAGAAGAATTCTTTTTTAAGAAATGGAAAAAGTTAATCCTCTCGTTACCTTTGAATATACAGATCCAACTGACAGCCCCTTTTAGGAATACAGAATATGTGATGATTAACATTATAGCCGGATTATTCCCGCAAAGCTGGGGTGGATGGTAGAAGAGTCAGAGAGAGAGAGAGGAAGGAAGTGGAGAGGGGTTTTTTCTTTTTTTTTTTTTTCTTTTTTTTTTTCTTTCTCCCCCCCTCTCCCCCCCCCCCTATTATCATGATAACCTACAACTGATATATATGGATTTGTTTGTTTTATCTTCCTTTCTGCATATGTTAAATATAGGAAGAAGATTATGTTTAAGATACTAGATGATAAGATTTCTGGTTCCGATGTTAGGGAAAATATGTTAACCGTAGTTATAAGAGTTTAATCTTGTATTATCAAGTCTGTAACTATAGATGGTACTATAAAAGGATCATTTGTAAACATGAATAATGAAGAATGTACTTTCATTTATGTAACTTTGAGAATTGGTATCAATAAAGCTTTTGAAAAATAAAAAAAAAAAAAAAAAAAAAAAAAGAATTGACCTCGCATTCTATTGGCTGATCCAATCAGCCAATCGGATTGAACTTCAATCTGATTGGCTGATTAAATCAACCAATCGGATTTTTTCTACCTTAATTCTGATTGGCTGATAGAATCCTATCAGCCAATCAGAATTCGAGGGACGCCATCTTGGATGACTTCATTTAAAAGAACCATCATTCGTCGAGTAGTCATCGTGCTAGAAGGATGCTCCGCATCGGATGTCTTCAAGATGGAGCCGCTCCTCGTCAGATGGAAGAAGATAGAAGATGCCGCTTGGATGAAGCCTTCTTCCGGTCCGGATGTCCTCTTCTGCCCGGATAGGATGAAGACTTCTGCCGGTCTGGATGTCCTCTTCTGCCCCATCGGATGAAGACTTCTGCCCAGATCGGAATAAGTGTAAACTTCTTGTAATTTTTTTTCCCCTGTAATTTAGTGTTTTTTTTCCCGTAATTTAGTTTATTGAATTTAATTGTAATTAATTGTAGGTAGTTTAGGTAATTAGTTTAATGATAGTGTAGTGTTAGGTGTAATTGTAACTTAGGTTAGGATTTATTTTACAGGTAATTTTGTACTTATTTTAGCTAGGTAGTTATTAAATAGTTAATAAATATTTAATAACTAATGTACCTAGTTAAAATAAATACAACGTTGCCTGTGAAATAAATATAAATCCTAAGCTAGCTACAATGTAACTACTAATGTTATATTGTAGCTAGCTTAGGGTTTATTTTATCGGTAAGTATTTAGTTTTAAATAGGATTAATTTATTTAATTATGTTACATTTATTTAATTTAATTTAAATTATATTTAAGTTAGGGGGGGTTAGGGCTAGGTTTAGACTTAGGTTAATACCCCCTAAAACCCTATTTTGTATAGGGTAGGGATTTTTTTATTTAAAATAATAACTACAATAAAATAACTACAATTAAATAAATTATTTCTATTTAAAACTAAATACTTACCTATAAAATAAACCATAAGATAGCTACAATATAACTAATAGTTACATTGTAGGTAGCTTATGATTTATTTTTATTTTACAGGCAACTTTGTATTTATTTTAACTAGGTACAATAGTTATTAAATAGTTATTAACTATTTAATAACTACCTAGCTAAAATAAGTACAAAATTACCTTAAAATAAATCCTAACCTAAGTTACAATTACACCTAACACTAAACTATCATTAAACTAATTACCTAAACTACCTACAATTAATTACAATTAAATTCAATAAACTAAATTACGAAAAAAAATGCTAAATTACAGAAAATAAAAAAAGAATTACAAGAATTTTAAACTAATTACACCTAATCTAATCCCCCTAATAAAAAAGCACCCTACCCTAAACTAAATTACAAATAGCCCTTAAAAGGTCCTTTTGCGGGGCATTGCAAGTAATCAGCTCTTTTACCTGTAAAAAAAGTACACCCCCCCGAACATTACAACCCACCACCCACACACCCCTACTCTAAAACCCACCCAATCCCCCCTTAATAAAACCTAACACTACCCCCTTGAAGATCACCCTACCTTGAGCCATCTTCACCCAGCCTGGCACAAGTGGCCATCCGATCCGGGCAAAAGTCTTCATCCAATGGGGCAGAAGAGGACATCCAGACCGGCAGAAGTCTTCATCCTATCCGGGCAGAAGAGGACATCCGGACCGACAGAAGGCTTCATCCAAGTGGCATCTTCTATCTTCTTCCATCCGACGAGGAGCGACTCCATCTTGAAGACATCCGGCACGGAGCATCCTTCCAGCACGACGGACTAACGACGAATGACGGTTCCTTTAAATGACGTCATCCAAGATGGTGTCCCTCGAATTCCGATTGGCTGATAGGATTCTATCAGCCAATCGGAATTAAGGTAGGAAAAATATGATAGGTTGATTTAATCATGTAATTGGATTGAAGTTCAATCCAATTGGCTGATTGGATCAGCCAATAGAATTGACCTCGCATTCTATTGGCTGATCCAATCAACCAATCGGATTGAACTTCAATCTGATTGGCTGATTAAATCAACCAATCAGATTTTTTCTACCTTAATTCTGATTGGCTGATAGAATCCTATCAGCCAATCAGAATTCGAGGGACGCCATCTTGGATGACTTCATTTAAAAGAACCATCATTCGTCGAGTAGTCATCGTGCTAGAAGGATGCTCCGCATCGGATGTCTTCAAGATGGAGCCGCTCCTCATCGGATGGAAGAAGATAGAAGATGCCGCTTGGATGAAGCCTTCTTCCGGTCCGGATGTCCTCTTCTGCCCGGATAGGATGAAGACTTCTGCCGGTCTGGATGTCCTCTTCTGCCCCATCGGATGAAGACTTCTGCCCAGATCGGAATAAGTGTAAACTTCTTGTAATTTTTTTTCCCCTGTAATTTAGTGTTTTTTTCCCCGTAATTTAGTTTATTGAATTTAATTGTAATTAATTGTAGGTAGTTTAGGTAATTAGTTTAATGATAGTGTAGTGTTAGGTGTAATTGTAACTTAGGTTAGGATTTATTTTACAGGTAATTTTGTACTTATTTTAGCTAGGTAGTTATTAAATAGTTAATAAATATTTAATAACTAATGTACCTAGTTAAAATAAATACAACGTTGCCTGTGAAATAAATATAAATCCTAAGCTAGCTACAATGTAACTACTAATGTTATATTGTAGCTATCTTAGGGTTTATTTTATCGGTAAGTATTTAGTTTTAAATAGGATTAATTTATTTAATTATGTTACATTTATTTAATTTAATTTAAATTATATTTAAGTTAGGGGGGGTTAGGGTTAGGTTTAGACTTAGGTTAATACCCCCTAAAACCCTATTTTGTATAGGGTAGGGATTTTTTTATTTTGGGGGGCTTTTTTATTTTATTAGGGGGATTAGATTATGTGTAAATAGTTTAAAAATTTGTAATTTCTTTTTTATTTTCTTTAATTTAGTGTTTTTTTTTCCGTAATTTAGTTTATTGAATTTAATTGTAATTAATTGTAGTTAGTTTAGGTAATTAATTTAATTATAGTGTAGTGTTAGGTGCAATTGTAACATAGATTAGGGTTTATTTTACAGGTAAATGTGTACTTATTTTAACTAGGTAGTTATTAAATAGTTAATAACTATTTAATAACGATTGTACCTAGTTAAAATAAATACAAAGTTGCCTGTAAAATAAAAATAAACTCTAAGATGGCTACAATGTAACTATTAGTTATATTGTAGCTAGCTTAGGGTTTATTTTACAGGTAAGTATTTAGTTTTAAATAGGAATAATTTAGTTAATTATAGTAAATTTATTTAGATGTATTTAAATTATATTTAAAGGGACAGTCTACCATAGAATTGTTATTGTTTTAAAAGATAGATAATCCCTTTATCACCCATTCCCCAGTTTTGCATAACCAACACTGTTATATTAAAATACTTTTTACCTCTGTGATTACCTTGTATCTAGGAACCTTCTTCCAGCCCCGATCACATGACTGTGACTGTTTATTATCTATTGTCTTAAATTTAGCATTGTTTTGTGCTAAATCTTAAATAACCACCTGTGCCTGAACACAGTGTTATCTATAGGGCCCACGTTTACTTTCTGTCTCTTTGTGTTGAAAAGAGATTTAAAAAGCATGTGATAAGAGGCAGCCCTCAAAGGCTTAGAAATTAGCATATGAGCCTACCTATGTTTAGTGTAAACTAAGAATACCAAGAGAAAAAAGCAAATTTGGTGATAAAAGTAAATTGGAAAGTTGATTAAAATTAAAAGTCCTATCTGAATAATGAAAGCTTAGTTTATACTAGACTGTCCCTTTAAGTTAGGGATAGGGTTAGGGTTAGACTTAGGTTTAGGGGTTAATACATTTATTATAGTGGCGGCAACGCTGGCGGCGGCAGATTAGGGGTTAATAAATTTAATATAGTTGCGGCGACATTGGGGGGGGCAGATTAGGGGTTAATAAATAAAATGTAGGGTTTGGCGATGTTGGGTGCATCAGATTAGGGGTTCATAATTATAATATAGGTGGCGGCGTTGTCCGGAGCGGCAGATTAGGGGTTAATAATATAATGTAGGTGGCGACGATGTCAGGGGCGACAGATTAGGGGTTAATAAGTGTAATATTAGCGGTGTTTAGACTCGGGGTTCATATTAGGGTCAACAAGAAAAACAAACAAAGGAGTTGCACACTAATTCATGTAATTATAAAATTACAGGTGCTGCCTAGAAAAATATTTACAACAAAGTCAGATAGAAAGTAGAAACTCCATTTCTAAAAGTCTAGGCAAACTCAGCACAACTGTATAGTAGAAAAGTACACAAAAGATTCAATGTGTCACAAAGTGAAAAAAGTACATTTTATTAAATAAGCATACACACAAACATGCACATCGCATTCAAACAGGGGATCCCAAAATAACATGTGAGAATCACACTGGCCGAGAGTCATCTGGTACACCAGGTAAGGAAATATTGATGAATACCGTCTTTAAAAGAACTATTAGTATTGTAATCCAAAAGAGGATAAGTGTACCCAAGGTACAAAAAAAGTAAAAATAAAAGTGAAAATGTTGAGGATATCAAGATCAGATTTATAACAAAATATAATGCCCATTGGAGTAAAGTGAAAAATGTCCTTAATAAAAACTGGCATTTGCTTACTAATGATTCTACACTACACCAGTATGTGGGAGATTACCCACTAATGACTGCAAGGAGACCTAGCAACTTAAAAGACCTTCTTGTTAGAAGTGAGTTTAACCAAGTTCCTACATGTAATTGGTTAGAATGTAATGCTCAAAAAATAGTGGGTAACTCTCCTTGCGTTCATTGCGTTTTTTGCCAGTTTATGCAAAAAAACAAGACCTTCAGTACGAATACAGGGATAACATATAAAATCAATTTATTCATTAATTGCTCCACCAAAGGAGTAATATATCTTCTCTATTGTTCCTGTAAATATTTTTATGTAGGAAAAACCTTTCGAGAATTACGCTCCCGGATTACAGAACATAGGGATGATATAAAAGAATTCAATATTGATAGCCCAGTAGCGAGACATTTCGCTCAATTTCATGGGTCTAAAATAGATGATCTTTGTTTCATTGGAATAGAATCTGTCAAATTGAGTATGCGTGAAGGTGATATTGACAAAATTCTATTACAAAAAGAAACAAGATGGATGCATAAATTGAACACATTATCTCCCAATGGTTTGAACGAAAAATTAGAATTTGCCTCATTTTTAGGCTGATTTCTCACTCCTGTCTGCACACCCTCCTTCAGTTATAAAATGGGATCTTCAAATATTGTTTGATATAAAATAATGAATTATATAACAGTTATTTGCACATATCAATTTATTTAAAATAAAGAAAAAGTTATACACCAGCATTGTACATAGCATAGTTATTTAAATCTTTGTGATGAATTTAGTAATAAAATTATAGATTTAATGGGGTTTTTAATGTCTTAGAATGTATGTGTATGCTTGTGTTTTATATATTTATATTTATACAAATATAAAAACAGTAAGTGGTGGGTCTGGACTGATACCTCAATAACTCAAAGCCGACTCTGGTATAGACTGTGATCCCTCAAACACAGTTAAAAGCTAGTGGATAAACAAGAAAAGATAAGAGCGGCGCACTAGGCTGAGTTATAATAAAATCAAATATATATATATAATACAATAAGAATTTATCATACAAAATAGAGCTAATGGTATTTAGAAACTGTCATAAATATCACTAAAGATAAAAGGTAAGGTTACCATATAATAACAAAATAGCTAAATCGTATAAAAATATTTAATATCAGTGCTAAAAAATCACAAATAATAAGTAAAGTTCCTTATAAGTATTTAATAAAAAAAGCATATATAATCATTCAAGTTAGTGCATTCATTCAAGCAAATGGATTAAGATGTGGCCACATCTAAAAACTGATCATTAATAATATCACTCATATGTTGGCTCATTTAAAAAGGTATTAAAAAGTCCAATAGTGCAAGTGGTTAATAAAAAAATTGATAATAGACTGTAGAAAAGGTTGTAGAAAAAAACGTTATGCGTTTGTATAAAACCAAATGGTAATTTAATATCATCCAGCAAAGTCTGTTTCCTGTATGTAGGTCTGTAAAATAGTCTGTTCGAATCAGTTTAGCAGACACACAGTTCATAAAACATAAGCCTAGGCAGTGCTGACCGGTCAGTTAAGAAAGTGTTCCAATATTAAATTAGGATAGCTTGAACGTACCTAACAGACTTAATTGCTGTAAGCGGCTCCAGTGCTGTATGAACGATTCCACTCAGCAATCAGCTACGGGCACTACACGGGCACTACACGCCGAGTATTGATTCACTCCTAAGCGCGGGTTCAGCGTCTTCACTGTCAGCGTGTACATGTCTTCGTCACCTGACTGGATTGACCAATCCGGACCCTGGAAAAACGTCCCAAATTTGAAACGTTCACTGTTGTTTCTGAGATAATCCAATTGAGTGTGATTCAAAAGTTGTAAGTCATTCTACGCGTTTCAGCACAGCGTGCCTTTATCAAGATGACTTAACAAGTGGTCTAGTCCTTCCTTTTATAGGCTGAAATCTTGTACCGCCTCTTTAACTCTGAAATGTCCATTGTAATAAACTCTATTTGTGCAAACAGTGCTAAATTTCATTCAGTATTCTTGTTTTTTGACATCCAATATATTCCACAAAGCGTGTTAATAGTGCAATCTTACTTGTTATCTGAGAGTAATAATCTAACAAGTATTATATAAAATTCATACTGTCTTGATATTACCACTAAAAGATACCTTTTGTTAATCTAAACATTTATTCATAAAATTAATGCATTCATGTTTTTGGGAAAAGGGAAAATCAATAATTAAAACATATATAAAAAATATTTATATATGCACAGAGATAATGTATATAAAATCACATATAAAGTCTATATGAATAACAGGTACATAACAGAAAAATATCAAAAAAATATCAAAAAAATCTATATATGCACATATAAAAATCTATATACACATATAAAAACATATAGATATATAAATATATGTATATATAAAAAATAATAAAAGACTATTCCATAGGATATATTTTAGCATGATCAATGGATTGTGATGTATAAACTGAATATTAAATATATAAATAAAAAATAAAATATAAAAAATTAAATAAAGGTTTTGTTAAAAAACAAAGTATTTCATAATTGTCCATAGAAACCAGATGTAAACCAGATGTAAATATTTGATACAAAGTAAAAAGATTTTATTTTAAGATATCGTTCATACAGCACTGGAGCCGCTTACAGCAATTAAGTCTGTTAGGTACGTTCAAGCTATCCTAATTTAATATTGGAACACTTTCTTAACTGACCGGTCAGCACTGCCTAGGCTTATGTTTTATGAACTGTGTGTCTGCTAAACTGATTCGAACAGACTATTTTACAGACCTACATACAGGAAACAGACTTTGCTGGATGATATTAAATTACCATTTGGTTTTATACAAACGCATAACGTTTTTTTCTACAACCTTTTCTACAGTCTATTATCAATTTTTTTATTAACCACTTGCACTATTGGACTTTTTAATACCTTTTTAAAGGAGCCAACATATGAGTGATATTATTAATGATCAGTTTTTAGATGTGGCCACATCTTAATCCATTTGCTTGAATGAATGCACTAACTTGAATGATTATATATGCTTTTTTTATTAAATACTTATAAGGAACTTTACTTATTATTTGTGATTTTTTAGCACTGATATTAAATATTTTTATACGATTTAGCTATTTTGTTATTATATGGTATAACCTAACCTTACATTTTATCTTTAGTGATATTTATGACAGTTTCTAAATACCATTAGCTCTATTTTGTATGATAAATTCTTATTGTATATATTTGATCTTATTATAACTCAGCCTAGTGCGCCGCTCTTATCTTTTCTTGTTTATCCACTGTATTTATACAAATGATTTGTCAATTGCTACATCGGTTACATTGGAAGCCGTACATATAATTTGTTGCAAAAAGTAACTGGTGAAAACAATCTAATAGCGGCATATTGGTTTGTGTGATTGACAAAGCTTTCAACGAATCACAATAGGACCATACGGGTCCGGTTTCCAATAAAATGGCACTGTAATCGATGTGACGTCAACACCCGGAAGAAGCTCCACGCTGCTTTTGAGAAAAGGAGTGAAACGAGCGCCAGGACTCGTCGGTGTTTGCAGCCCTTTTATCAGCGGATCCCCCACATGACTTGATCTGACCTACCCCAGGATATTCAACGTTATGGGAGCAATGAAGAAGGGAGGAGCGGCCGCGTGAAGCAATACAGGTATCTGTGTGAACTGTCACTTGCAACAAAGAACGCTTATAGGCAACACATACCTGTGAAAGAAAACGCAGAAACATATGGCTCCCCCCCTGTAATGCTCTAATGTATCTCACGATTGTTGTGAATAGGGGTATAGGTCTAACTCGTCTGGTTTTCGAGACACCTTGGGTACACTTATCCTCTTTTGGATTACAATACTAATAGTTCTTTGAAAGACGGTATTCATCAATATTTCCTTACCTGGTGTACCAGATGACTCTCGGCCAGTGTGATTCTCACATGTTATTTTGGGATCCCCTGTTTGAATGCGATGTGCATGTTTGTGTGTATGCTTATTTAATAAAATGTACTTTTTTCACTTTGTGACACATTGAATCTTTTGTGTACTTTTCTACTATACAGTTGTGCTGAGTTTGCCTAGACTTTTAGAAACTCCTTATTATGGAGTTTCTACTTTCTATCTGACTTTGTTGTTCATGTTAGGGTGTTAGGTGTAGACATAACTTTTATTTTACCATAGGAAACAATGGGGCTGCGTTAAGAGCTGAACGCTGCTTTTTTGCAGGTGTTAGTTTTTTTTTCAGTCAGCTCAGCCCCATTGTTTCCTATGGGGAAATCGTGCACGAGCACGTTCAGCCAGCTCACCGCTGACTTAAGCAACGCTGGTATTGAGGTGAGATGTGCAGCTAAATGTTGTTCAACGCTAACTTTTCGGAGGCTAACGCCAGCTTGCAGAAAACTCGTAATACCAGCGTTGTCTTAAGTGAGCGGTGAGAAAAAAAGGCTCATTAGCACCGCACACCATTACCGACAAAAACTCATAATCTATATATATACTGTATATAAATATATATATATATATATATATATATATACACATACTGTATGTATGTGTGTGTCTGTGTGTGTATATATATATATATATATATATATATAAATATATATATACTGTATATATATACTGGATATATATTTTAGCCAGCATTTTCCTTTCCTTTCAGTATAACTATGTTGCAAAATTTATATAGAGTAGAACTATGTATTAATTACATGCTGGTGCAGCTGCTTTCCTTTAGCTGATTATAACTTCTTTCTATGAAGGTCTGTGAAATGTCTGCAAAATGGCATGAAGGTCAACGTAAGGCAATTAATCATTACATCATTACAGCATATATATATATATATATATATATATATATATATATATATATACTGTATATATTTGTGTGTGTGTGTGAGAGTGTGTGTGTGTATAAAATGCTGGTTTATAACCAGTAAAAATGTTTAATCAATTTAAGTATTTTAACTAACTCAAGATAATTGAAAATGGCTTAAAATGCAGCCAAAATGATCCCAAGCTGCCACCAATGTTTCTCTACATTAAACTATTATGAAAGGAAACCAGCAACACAAAGGTAGCATAACATTTCAATAATCTATTTTGGGCGTTTGGGTAATTTTATGTTTATACCAGGACCTTCTAAAAACGAATATGTATGCCCCCTTTATTAAGCTGTTAGAGGACAAGATAAGTGGCCTACAAACTCACATAGAAATCCCATTAGTTATTTATAAACAACAACTAAGGCCTAGATTATGAGTAAAGCGCTATCATTAGCTCGAGGAGCTTAAACATGATAGCGAGATTGTGGTGTTCTTTACGCAAATATCCATATTACAAGTAGTGCACTGTTAAAATTAAAGTAAATTTGTTTGCGTGAAATCATGTAATTTACGCTCCCCATATTTTCTATGGGTAGCGATGAGCGGTAATATGCGCTCGTATTACAAGTTAAAAATAAATGTGATTGGGCGAACGCAATCGCATTTACTGCTCAAACTTTTTACATAAAGAGTTTGTCCAAAGGAAACAGTTGCACTAAACTACACTTTGAACCCCTAAACCGCAACACCCCCACATTGCAAACTACATCTTTACACTATTAACCCCCTATCCGCCACACACCCCACTGCAAAGTAAGCTTCTACACTATTAACCCCTAAACCACCACACCCCCACCACAAAGTAAGCTTCTACACTATTAACCCCTAAACCACCAACCCCCCAAATTGCAATGTCCCCACTACACTATTAACCCCAAACCGCCAGCCCGCCAACCTAACCTAACACCCTCTAAGATAACCCAAAATAGACTAATGCTACCTTTACAAAAAAAGAACCCAATACCTTAAAAAAATTAAACACTTACCTGTGAAAGTTAAAAAAAACTAACCTTACCTTTTAAAAATAAAAAACAACTACTGTATTACTATTAAAAAACAACTTACGTTACAGAAAAAGAAAAAACCTAACATTGCAAATTACCAAAAATAAAAAAGAGTTATGCCAAAGAAACACTCCAAAATAAAAAACTATTCTAAAACTAAACCACAAATAGACCTTAGAACGGCCTTTTGTAGGGCATTGCCTTAAAATGAACCCCCACAAAAAATAAAAAAATATCTAGAAGAACCTACTCTAAAAATGTGCCCTGAAAAGAGAATTTGGCTGGGCATTGCTCTTAAAAGGACATTTAACTCTTTTGCTGCTAAGCAAAAAAAATAAAATCCCTAATCTAAAAAAAAAAACACAACCAAAAACCGTCAAAAACTAACACTAAACCTCAAGATGGTACTCACCAAAGATGATGGCAGCACTCTATCTTCATCCCGGTAGTGGTACTTCTTCATCCCGATGAAGGTCCACATTCGTATCTTCATCCTGGTGGCGGTGGTTTCCATCCATCTGAAGACACTGTGATCCTATTCATTTGATGTACCCTTTTATATATTGGCTAATTTTCATGCTCAAAATCATGTCAGCAAATAGAATAATCTTTCATTCGATTTGAATATGAAAATCAGTCAACAGGAATGCAAGGATAATCCCATTATATAAAAGGGGTACCTCACATTCAAAACTCAGTGTTAGGCTGGTGACCGCTTGAAGAGGACCTTTCTGTTGACGAGCTGAAGATGGATGTAGACCACTGCCTCCGCCAGAATGAAAATAAGAAGTTGAACCACCGCCGGGATGAAGATGGAGTGCCACCATTATCTTTGTTCAGTACCATACTGGGGTGTTAGGTTGTTTTTTGTTTGTTTTTTGGGTGTTTTTTTGTTTAGATTAGGGATCTTTAGAGTAGGTTTTTTTTTTTAGATATTTTTTTATTTTTTGGGTTGAGTTGGGGGTTAATGTTAGAAGGTGTATGTTTTTTTCTTTACAAAAAGAGCTGGTTTACTTTAGGGCAATGTCCTACAAAATGCCCTTTTAAGGGTTATTTGTAGTTTAGTTTTAGAATAGTTTTTTTATTTTTGCTGTGTTTTTTTTTTGGGGGGGGGGTAGAATAGGCATAACTCTTTATTTTTGGTAATTTATTAGTTATTTTTTGTAATGGTACTTTTTTATTTTTGGAATGTCATGTTTTTCGTAATTAACAGTAATGTTAGTTTTTTTTAATAGTAATGGTGGGTTTTTATTTTTAAAATGTAAGATTTGATTTTTTTTTACATTCTCAGGTAAGTTTTTATTTTTTCAAAGGTAATTCGTTTTTTTTTTGTAAAGGTATGGTTAGTCTATTTTGGGTCAACTTAGGGGATGTTAGGTTAGGGGGTTTTAGATGTTAGTGGGTTAATTATGGGGGGCTTGCAGTTTAGGGGTTAATAGTGTAGAGGGTTACTTTGCGATGTGGGGTGCTGGCGGTTTAGGGGTTAATAGTGTAATAAGTTACTTTGCTTTGCAGGCTGGCGGTTTAGGGGTTAATAGTGTAATGGTTACTTTGCGCTGGGGAGCTAGTGGTTTAGGGGTTAATAGTGTATTGGGTTTCTTTGAATTGAGGGGCTGGCAGTTTAGGGGTTAATAGTATAGTGGAGACTTTGCGGTGGGCTATGTGGCGGTTTAGGGTATATTAGAGTAGGGGCAAATGGCAATTCTGGTGAGCACACTTTTTTTTTTCTCCATTGACTTCTATGGGGGAATATTATAATTTCGGCTTTTTGAGCACGTTGGATTAGTGCTGGAGCGATAACTTTTTACTTTCAACTCCTAATGCCAGCGCAACCTGACCCACACAGTTTACTGCTAGCATTGTTAGCACTCTAATGAAATTGCTAATTAGAGCTCCACTTGAAATCTAGCTTTATATCTTTTTTATTAGAAGGTTGTGAAAATGTTTATTAGAAGGTTGTGAATCTTAAAGGGATATAAAAAACATTGGGCCAGATTATGAGCGGAGCGGTATTTATCGCTCGCGCTTGCAAGCTAGCTCTGCTAGAAGTAAGCTTTTTCTGCAGTCAGGTAGCCCTTGTATTATAAGTTGAAAGTAAAAAGATTTTGCTGATGCACTAAGCCAATGCATGCAAAAAGCTGGAGTTAGAATATCGCGATCACATTAACGTATTCCCCTATAGAAATCAATGGAGCAAGAAAAGTGGGAAATCCTACTCGCGCACAAACCCGATTGCATGTTCTCAAGTGCGCTAACCCATAGAAGAATATGTTCTATTTATTCATAAATACATAGTTCTACATATTTCTGATGGTATTTTGATACAATATATATCTATACCTATATATATATATATATATATATATATATATATATATATATATATAATGCATATATAAATTAAATTGTGCTTAAGTGATCACGTTTACTTTTAGCTTATAATACAAGCGCTACATCTGTCGCTCGCAAACAGACGCAATAAACCTGATATCGCTTGCGCGTAACTGCTAGCACACCACTTGTAATCTGGCCCATTTTAATTACAAGACTTTTCTGTCTTGCAATATATGGACATACCACTCACATATGTCAACTTTCTGAATACATTAACACCTTCTTTGCTCACCCCAACACTTGCCTCTTATGGAGGAGCCAACTTTTAATCTGAAAAGACAAGGCTGGCGCTGTCAATTGGTAAGCAAAACGTGCACTATGATATTAACTATGCACAGGTCAATTAGGGCTAAGTTTGTGAAGTCTGCAGTTTGTACTTCGACTTCTTAGAATTGTAAAACCCACATATTTCATAGTTAAATTACAGGAAAAGTGAGAAAATGAATGAAAGCATGTTGATTTTTTTTAAACATACTACATTTAACATATTATATTACAGTCTAAAAGTGTTTTAGGTGCCTAATCCAGTTTATTAATAAAATATAGAGAAAAGAAAACATTTGATAACTACTAATATGCACAGCAGTTAATACCTATTACAAATGTGTAAGTTAAAAAGTATTAAATACCAAATAAGACAAAAGCTATAACTATTTTGGTCATATTTTCCTATATTCCCTACTGCATAAAATATGATTCTAACATTTTGTAATGCATAGATTTTTCTAGATTTCTGACTTGTTTAGTGCAATTCAGATTGAGTTTAAAAATCACTCATGTTTTTATTTTGTCTACCATCTGTGCATATTTGTGGTGACTTGCAAAGTGTTGTTTCCCTTTCATTTTAAAATTTGACTGACATTTTTTTTTCTTCATTTATGCTGTGAATGGAACTGGCTGGCACAGGCTCTCATATACAGATATCTGATTAACATCAGCTTGGACTTCCAGAGAATAAAGCAAAAAGAAATCTGATAGAATTTATTTCAACTCTATTTAATCTCCTGGGTATCTCTGCCTCATACCCCACTATTGTGTTGGAACAGATTTATAGAGTAGGGGGGCAAATATCTAATACCAGTAGGGAACATCGACCAAGACCGGTTACAGCTAAACTCCTTAATTTCCAATATAATGTAACCTTGCTGCAATACTATCGGAAAGCTCAACCGGTCCTATTAGGAGGGGTGAAGATTTTTCTCTTCCAAGATTTCTCTTATGCTGCTTTTTTACCTTAACGCAAAACTCGTAATCTAGCCGATAATTAGCTCAGACATTTGGTATATGGTTCAAACAAAGATTTTGCAATGTACAGAGGGCTACCTTATTATTGGAGGGGATTTCAATATGGCCCCCCAATATCCATTGGATAGGCTTAGGAAAATAACCCCTTTAGTTAAGACAAAAAGAGATGCCTTAGATTCCAAGTTGTCCAAAAAGATTTTTTCAAATTTGGCAGTTAGAGATATATGGAGGACTCAAAATGCTGATCTTAGAGAATTTGCATGCCTATCCAAAGCTCATAAATCATTATCTAGGATTGACCTGTTTTTGGTGGATGATAAAACAGCCAAACTCCAGGTTAAAACAGATATATACCCTATCTCTATATCAGATCATACACCAATATCTTTGCTGAGTGCCATTTCTAGCCGCGCTCCAGCATCTAAACATGTTTTTCCCCCAGGTATCTTTATACAATATTAAATTTAAGGATTTGCACAATTCAATGGTGATTATATAACCAAACCGGTGATTTTCTGGGAAACAGTGAAGGTGGTTTTGAGAGGGGAAATCATAGCATATACATCAATATAGCGGAAAAGATATTTGAAGAAAGAACAGGAAGTTCTAAAATTCTTAACCAAATAGTATATTCTCTATCTGGCAGATAAATCTATGGAAAATTGGGAGACTTACAATAGAGACAAAAAAGAAAGAGATACTTTACTTTCTTATTACATAAAACAAAGCAATCTGAAATTAGGTCCCAAGCCAAGTTTCAGAAGTAAGGGAACAAAACCGGGAAGTTATTAGCATCATTAGTTAAAAATATCAAAAAAGGGGGCATGTCCGGGCTATGGCCCAAGATGGCTGCTACACTGGGAGCTCCGTCCAAATGATTTACAATCCGCCTTGTAAATGTCATTATGTGCACTTATCCAGCATACAATCGAATCTCTGGAAGCAGCTAACTCCCTGCTGGACTGATATATATTCATAGTGAAGGACGGAGGCCTCCCAGACTGGACCGCTGGGAGACCTCTTGGCGGCCTGTGTGGAAAGAGAACTCAGCACCCCCCCCCAGGGAACTGGGTGAACAGAGTACATACCGTGCCTCTGTATATGTCTGACATTTCATTATCATGGAGGAGCTATATTATGCTATTAAGGCCCTGATGGAGGATTATGAGCTGAGAATATGTGAGAGAATAGACAGAATTATACGGTCTACAAATGCACCAGCCCTTTCAGATAGGGCTGCCACGAGGGGAGATATGTCATGGAGGATAGAGCGTTCCCCTGGGCCGCAGAGTGTTAGTTCACAGGAATGTGAGCCTGCAGGAGACAAAGGCTGTATGATACAGAATTTATTCGATTCCCCCCACCCTTGTGGGAAATTACAGACGTGTGACTCTGAGGCGTCAGAGGTTACTTCAGGCACCGCTACAGACAACTATTGGAGCCCCGGGGATCACAGGAAGGCGCGATATCCATCAATGGAGCATCACTCTCAGCGCTCCAGTTCTAGATATCTCCCTGCCGATAATGGAGCGAGCCCCTCCGATGCCGAGTCCCTCAGAGACCACAGCACTTCAACTCAGGAGGTAAAATGTTTGGTTTGGCCCCCCTTTCAAACCCCCTGTTACAGGGAGGTCCTGGGACATTGCTTTGACACGCTGCGCTTGTGTTGGCTAGCCGCCTTGCAACAAGAACTGATCTACTGTGACATTTCTCGCGGCAGAACAGGGGTAGGCTGAATCTTTCATCTTTTTGGTAGCTGAGGACTGCTAAAGGTTTGTGAGACGGTCCTTGACTGATTTGTATTTGCTTAAGCCCCTAACGCACTGTAAGCTCGGACAATTGCGAACCTGCTTGTTTCATGATGACATGCAGGCCCATTTATCAAGCTCCGTATGGAGCTTGAAGGGCCGTGTTTATGGCGAGTCTTCAGACTCGCCAGAAACACAAGTTATGAAGCAGCGGTCTAAAGACCGCTGCTCCATAACCCTGTCCGCCTGCTCTGAGCAGGTGGACAGAAATCGCCGGAAATCAACCCGATCGAATACGATCGGGTTGATTGACACCTCCCTGCTGGCGGCCGATTGGCCGCGAGTCAGCAGGGGGAGGCGTTGCACCAGCAGCTCTTGTGAGCTGCTGGTGCAATGTTAAATGCGGAGAGCGTATTGTTCTCCGCATTTAGCGAGGTCTTGCGGACCTGATCCGCAGTGTCGGATCAGGTCCGCAAGCCCTTTGATAAATGGGCCTGCAAGAGTCTGATGCTCTGATAAGGAGACTATAGCTGGTTCATATATAAGTGTGAATGGGAGCCGTTTAGCCTCTAGATGCTGCAATGCCGATGGACTCAATGTAATATTTATTTTAATAGAGGAAGCATTGCGTGCACTCCATTACTAGTTGATACTCCCTTCTGTGGTGCCAAGGACACCGGGGCGCATAAGTGTGTTTTACCTATGTATGTGTCTACTGGAGGAACTCTATTATGTTTGCTTGAATCTTTCCCTGCCCCTATCAGCCGCGGAGCTCATACTAGTGACACTAAACTATGTTAATTTACTGTATAATGGGCGCTATTATACTTAGTTATGAATTGACCTTTATAGCTGACGCAGAGCTCACATTATAGATATCTTGTTAAGGAGACCACTAGTGTTCATATGTATAATATTGCTATTAACTGAGCTAAATATGTGTGCCCTGTGATACCATAGCTTCTGACATTATTTCTTTAGCCTTAACATAACCTTAGTTTACAGGTAGATTTTGAACTAACCTAATGGTTAGCAGGGGAGGCCTCCTTAGGCGTGAGGGCCATTATTGTAATTTCATCTACGTATAGCGCCTATAGATTATTATAAAGGGATTATAACAAGATTCATTATTTTTAGCCCTTTGGGGAGACTTCAACACGTGAATTTATATTTCCCATTTATATATATGTATTGCAGGGTCTAGTACTGGCACACTCTATGTGGGGTTTAATTTCTACGTTGAGAGTTAAAATGGCGGCTAAGCCCTAAATATAGATATGCTCCTCAGTACATTGGCTCCTGGAATTTTTGGGAGCTCTTGGCTCTCTGTTTGAGTTGGTATAACTGCCGCATATATTAAGAGAAAGTGCAGGCCCGAAGATGGCTTGTGCTGCCCAAAACCCCTCAGATTAGATAGTTACTCATTTTTGGGGTCCGTTAGCGGCCCCGGTTGTTAAGGAGGGTAAAAATGAGGGGTAAACATATGTTTGCTTTTAGAACATTTGAAGAGCAGGCTGTACTGTACAGTGACAGGTGATTATGTTGTGTTTATGCACTGTTCTCCCTTTATCTCGATGTAGGCATATCATTGTATGAGTGATACCATTTTTGTCATTTGTGATTTTGGTATGCTTCATGAACAAACTGTTTGTCTTGTATTTTCTTATTCCCCAATAAAAATTATTTAAAAAAAAAAAAAAAAAATATCAAAAAATCCCCAGTAATTGATAGGATACAAAACAGGAAAAAAACTGGTAACATCACCAGATGAAGTGATGCAAGTTTTCTCCATGTATTATTATAATTTATATGCCTGGCAAGAAGTAAATATATAACATAGACCAGGGGTGGGCAGACTTTTGTAAGGCAAGGGCTACCTCTAATTTTATTCCAAGTGACGTGGTCACCTAACTAAAAAAACACACCAGTCTTGATAACAATAATTACAATAATGTATTTATTCAAAAAACACAAAGAATAGTCCAGCACACACTGTGTAACCAGGTGCAAAAAAAAATATTTTTGCTACAAATAGGACTTGCTGGCTGAAAATTTTATTTTTGCCACAAATAGGACCTGCAGGCTGAAAATTGTATTTTTGACACAAATGATACAGCTTTAAAAATCAGCCACACACTTTAATAACAAATACAGCCCCACTCTGTCTTTACTTACTGCGAGAGCTCTCTCTTTACGTCACGCTGGGACCGTCAAGTAACCTTATCTGTGTACCGTGCCTGCGTATGATAAGTAGTCTCACAATCAAGACAGCTCTAGACTCATTCTACAAAGTAATTTTATTGGCTGGACGCCATGTCAGGTTGATTAGAGGGCAGGTCCTGTAACCAAATCTGGGGCCGCGAGTTCAGCTACAGCTGCGTCACACATGCAGAAGTACAGTGCCCATACCGCCATCATAGACTCAGTCATAGCCGATTTCAAAAGTCTGCATAAGAGAAAGATTTCTCACACATCTACGTGGGCGAGGCTCTTCACTCAGAATCTAGATTCTAGATGTGTGAGAAATCTCTATCTTATTATGCAGAGTTTTGAAATCCTACAGGCGGCCACCTTAAAATTCACTTGCGGTCCACTGGTTGACCGCGATCTACCTCTTGCCCACCCCTGACATAGAGATATATTTTGGGAGAAGATTCAAAATCCTACTTTGACCTCTGATGAAAGTGCGAATTTGAACTCCTATATCTCGGAATTTGAAATTTAAAAAGCGATTAAGAACTTACACCTAGATGAGGCACCAGCCCCCCCCCATCCCCAATGAGTTTTATATCATTTTAAGTCAAGATATTACCCCAAACCTAGAAAATCTTTTTAACTTTTGTTATTCTGGGGATAATACTATCCCATCAAATTTCTCAGCATCAGTAACTACGCTGATCTTGAAGCCAGGAAAGGATCATTTAAAAAACAGAATCATATAGACCCATAGCACTCCTTAATTCTGATTACAAAATTCTTACAAATAATGACTTAAAAATTAATACAATGTACCCACTCTCCCTGGTAGCTTTGATACACTGTGAATCCGCTATAGTACCTAAAAATATAAAAAAAATTACATCTGTGTATACGCCTATTTTAGCCTGGCGATAAATTCTTGTAATGTTATCAATCCAACCCAATATCTCTAAATATCAAGTTATCCTAAGAAATCCAGAGTTTCAACATGGGACCCAGTCGGAGGTGTTCCAGAAATGGAAAAGTTCAGGGTTAAACAGGATCTCCCAACTAATAGAAACAGAAAATCAGACAGTGAAAACATTTAATGCTTTGAGTCAAGAATTTGATCTTTTAAATAAAGATTTTTTTGCATACTTACAAGTCAGACATTACATATCAAAGAAGGTGATGGAGCGCGGCTGGAGATGGGGCTGGGGCAGGATAGAGGATTGACTTACTTTGGCTGGAAATGGTATTTTGTCTGTCTCCAATGGGTACCAGATGCTTATTTAAAGAGAAGGTGATTTTAATGTGAGAGAAATCTCCCAACAATGGGGTAATCTAATTCCTTCTGAAATAGTAACTGCAAGTATGATCCAAAGGTCTCTTGGGATTGTAATGCAAACTACACTATCATCAACCTGGATAGAAGCACATATAAAATTAATATATAGAACGTATTATACCCCAGAGAAGGGCTGGAAATGGGGAAATTCAACCTTTAGTTCCTGTCCTAAATGTTCTTACCCAAGAGCCAATTTGATATATATGATCTGGGAATGCACGAAAATGTATTGACTATGGCAAAAAATAATATATTGGGCACTCAAGAGACTCAAGTTGCCCATGAGTAACATTCACATTATACATATAGTTTTTCTTTGGGAGGGGACTCCTGAGGGCCAATATAAGAAACTGATTAATTTGATATTTTTGGCGGTTAGATACCCGATTCTCAGGAAATGGAAAGAGCCAGTTGTCCCTAATATTCTGGAAGTTAGGAATTATTTGAAAAAAAAAAACAGTATATACTAGAACAATATAACGTAGATCTTAATAATGATCGAGATATATGTACTTTTTTTTAAAAAAATGTTCTCCTTTCATTAAAACTTTCCCCCAAATGAAATCGATCATCTCATTTATGCCTTTAGTTTTATTAGGGGTATGGTGAAAAATGTGGTGGGGTGCTCTTATTTTTTTTAATTTTTTTTCTCTCCCCCCTCCTACCACTCCTCCTTCAATGAATTTAGCAAACTAGCAGAAAGAAAGATCAAAAATGATATTATAACTCCTAAATAGTCTTACACTATTAAGATAATCTGGGGATTTGTTAATGTAATTCTCGTGAAAGTAATGTACATAATTTAATACATTATTTGGTTAAGGTCTAATGTTAAGACAAAAGAAAATGCCTTGGAAAATTATATGACAAGAATATGACCATGTAATTAAAGCAAAAAGAGTTTTTAATATGATTGCCTAGACTAACAAGTCCTAAATTATAGGAGACATACAAGAGGATTTGTTTCTCTGTCCTCTTTTTTTTTTTTTTCTTTACTTGGGATGAAAAGTATTTTGTTTCAGTTATGTATAATTATAATCAAATACTGTATTTTTGCTTCTTTATAAAATAATAAAAAGAAATAATAAAAAAAAAGACAAAAGCTATAACTTAGTCATATTTTCCAATATTCCCTACTGCATAAAATATTATTCTAACATTTTGTAATGTATAGATTTTTCTAGATTTTTGACTTGTCTAGTGCAATTCAGATAGAGTTTAAAAATCACTCATGTTTTTATTTTGTATACCATCTGTGCATATTTGTGATGACTTACAAAGTGTTGTTTCCATTTCATTTAAAATTTGACTGACATCATTTTTTTTCTTTATTTATGCTGTGAATCGAACTGGCTGGCACAGTCTCTCATATACAGATAGCTGGTAAACTTGTTATTGTCTTAATTTATGAAGCTTGCAATAAATTAATTCAACACAATGTATGGGAGAACAGCTGGTATTCTATATAATTCGTGTCAAATCTAGCTAAGGTTATAGCCACAATTTGTCTTGCCTTCCAATCATAGAATTAGACTCCTGAATCTATTTTCTTTAAAGGTATCTTCTTATAATGTGATTAAAACAGAGGCATTCCTTTTAAAGAAGTCTATTTGATAATTGTAAAATCTACATTGAAGCAATATTTCATAGCACTATTTCAACACTAGTCACTTATAGCAGATTATATAAAAAAGTTTCATTACTTGTATGAGGTGCTGTAAAAATAACAAATATTGCTGTATCTGATCAAAGAGACTTACTTAAATTTGTTGATGTGAAGAAAGACAAATGCATTCCAATATGATACTCAATAAAACAAGAATTTTAGTATATTTACAATGATAAATTATTCTCGTTAGACTTTATATTTTGTAGAATTTATTTTGTTATATTTAGACTTTATTTTATTATTTTAGACTTTGTGTGTTGTTCTTTGTGCATTGAAGTGAATTTATTAAAATGATATTCGCAAGTTAAGACTACAGGATAACCCCCCAAGCTTAGTTGTTTGAATGTACAGTGAACAATCCTTGTTTGTATGGCAGAGCTACAGCATGAGGGGCTAGTCCATGGCTCTGCAGTGGGTAGGACAGTTTGTGTAGTGGGTAGGTGGGCGGAGTATGTGTGCAGAGCTGGGGCAGTCCCTAGAAACTGGGACATTTGACTTGACTGGAGGAGCTGCAGGAGAGACATGAGAATCCTGCAATTCTAAGACAGCTGAGTGGTCTTTTTATTTGCTTGCTTTTTTATGCCATTCCAATCCAGCACAAGTACAACAATTTTATTAATTTAAACCAATAAATCACAAATATGGCATACCGGGTTTTAAAATGGTCAAGCAATAACAACTTTAGTAGAAAACTATTGCAATCTGTTTCCATCCACACCACTGCTACACCATCTGAATGCATGTTGTATGTCATCATGATGACAAAACAGTGCACCATTTTTCTAAATGGTCACTTTTAAACTTTAAGTATTGTTTTTACAATATTTATTAGACAGGAGCATGGGCAACATTTTCGGTTTGGCTGAATCTTTCTTTCTAAATATTTTAAATATGTTTTATTATGAATACTTGATGCCCATGCTGTTCAGTATTTATCTCGTTTAAACAAAACTAATTCTGACCATTTGTGAATGTACATCTTCCACCGCTACAGGGGAAAAAGTACACCTGCAGCGACTAAAATATTTACGAAAGCTTGCTGGCAATCAACGCTAACCAGCTGCTCTTCTTCGCACAGCCTTGGCAACGCTAACATGAGGTTTAGCACAGAGACTCCTGGGGCCTGCACTAAAGGACCTTCTCTTTTAGTGTAGACCCTTTAAGCTGCCACACTAAGCCTCCTGTTAGTGCAGCTGGGAATTTGTGAAAAAGAGCAGCGGGTTAGCGTGGTTCTCCAGCATGCTTAGGTAAGTATGTTTAACTACTGATTACTGCTGAATTCGACATTATTGCTTTCAATTTCATTCTGCATTCTTTACGATATTTGTCTCATGAAAATTAGACGAATATCTGTGCATTCGTTACAATATATATATATAAGGCATGTAAAACACACACATGTAATGCAATACCTTCTCTTAAACTCACAACTTTTAAACATTATGGGTCCTATTTAACAAAGGTCTGTTGGACCTGATCCGACAGTGCGGATCAGGTCCGACAGACCTTGCTGAATGCGGAGAGCAATACGCTCTCCCTATTCAGCATTGCACCAGCAGCTCTTGTGAGCTGCTGGTGCAACGCAGCCCCCTGCAGATTTGCGCCCAATCAGCCAGGGGGGGTGTTAATCAATTGCAGCAATGTCTGTCCGCCTGCTCAGAGACACAGGGCTTCAAGCTCCATACAGAGCTTGATAGATATGCCCCTATTTGTGTACAGTTTATTTAGTAGTATACAATAATGCAACCAAATGCTGAATTATATTAGAATTTAAAGTTGCTTACAATAAGAATTAAAAGTACCATGTAATGGACAGTTGAAGGAATATAGGAAGTAAAAAAAAAAAAAAATTGTAAATACTTTCAGAGTGAGTGATGGGTGAGAAGGAATGTGTAAAATATGAATTTGTTCACAAAGAAAACCTCTTTTTATATAGATTTACAAATAGAAATCCACAGCAGTGTTCACACACACACATACATATACAGTATATATATATATATATATATATATATATATATATATATATATGCATACGAAGAGAGAAGCGCTCAACCAGGAACGAACAACAGCTCATCAGCTAGTTCTATGGCGATTTACCACCCGGAAGCAGCCTCTTTTAGACCAGTGTGCTTTTCACAGATGAAAACTTTCCTGAAGTATATCAGTCTGATCCCGCCAAGTAAGGTCAGTCCAGTCCCGAAAAACCAGGCAATTCTCCTCTGAACAAGGAGCATGACAACCCCAGACGATCGTTTCAACCTCGCCAGTGAGGTGCAGCCACATTCCTCTAAGCACACTGGGCAAGGAGTCCATGTCTGGTTTCCCCCATCACCCATAGGGAGACTTCCCCAGGGTCATATAAATTTGCATATGAAGAGAGAAGCACTCAACCAGGAATGAACAACAGCTCATCAGCTAGTTCTATGGCAATTTACCACCCGGAAGCAGCTTTTAGACCAGTGTGCTTTTCACAGAGGAAAACTGTCTCCCTATGGGTGATGGGGGAAACCAGACGTGAACTCCTTGCCCATTGTGCTTAGAGGAATCTGGCTGCACCTCACTGATGAGGCCCATAGGAGACCGAAACGATTGTCTGGGGTTGTCATGTTCCTTGTTCAGAGGAGAATTGCCTGGTATTTCGGGTCTGGAATGACCTTAATTGGCGGGATCGGACTGATATACTTGAGGAAAGTTTTCCTTTGTGAAAAGCACACTGTTCTAAAAGAGGCTGCTTCCGGGTAGTAAATCGCCATAAAACTAGCTGATGAGCTGTTGTTTGTTCCTGGTAGAGCGCTTCTCTCTTTGTATGCAAATATATATATGTATATATATATGTATGCATTTATATCTATGTATATATTTATGTGTATACAGTGTATATACAGTATATATATATATATATATATATATATATATATATACACACAGTCGTGGCAAAAAATATTAGCTATCCTGCATTTCTGTCAAATAATACACCACTTCGCCCAGAAAATTGTTGCAATTACAAATGTTTAGGCATTCTCATCTTTATTTCTTTTGTTTGTCTTGGTATGACACTCAAAAGTGGAGGGAAAAAAAGCCAAACTCTGACACATTCCACGCAAAACTCCAAAAATGGACTGGACAAAATTATTGGCACCTTTAATTTAAAATTTGGTAGCACACCCCTTGGAAAACATAACTGAAATCAGTCACTTCCTGTAACCATCAATAAGTTTCTTACACGTCTCTACTGGAATTTTGGACCACTCTTCTGTCACTAACTGATCTAGGTCTCTCAGATTGGAAGGGTTCCTTTTCTCAACTGCTGTTTTGAGACCTCTCCACAGGTGCTCTATGGTATTGAGATCTGGACTTATTGCTGGCGAGTTCAGTACTCTCCAGTGCTTTGTCTTAAATAATTTCTGGGTGTTTTTTGATGTGTGCTTTGGGTCATTGTCCTGCTCTAAAACCAATGACCTTGAAGGAGACCCAACTTTCTGACACTGGGCCCTACATTGCACTACAGAATTCTTTGGTAGTTTTCAGATTTCATAATGTACACAGTCAAGACATCCAGTGCCTGAAGCAGCAAAGCAACCCCAAAACATCAGTGAACCTCCACCATGTTTGACTGTAGAGACTGTATTATCTCCTTTAAAAGCATTCGCCTAGATTTAGAGTTCTGCGGCCAAAGGGGTGCGTTAGCTACGCGTGCTTTTTCCCCCCGCACCTTTTAAACAACGCTGGTATTGAGAGTTCTCAGAAGGGCTGCGTTAGGCTCCAAAAAGGGAGCATAGAGCATAATTTACCGCCACTGCAACTCTCAATACCAGCGGTGCTTACGGACGCGGCCAGCTTCAGAAACGTGCTTGTGCACGATTCCCCCATAGGAAACAATGGGGCAGTTTGAGCTGAAAAAAACCTGCGTTCAGCTCCTAACGCAGCCCCATTGTTTCCTATGGGGAAACATTTCCTAAGTCTGCACCTAACATCCTAACATGTACCCCGAGTCTAAACACCCCATAGCCTTACACTTATTAACCCCTAATCTGCCGCCCCCGCTATCGCTGACCCCTGCATATTATTTTTAACCCCTAATCTGCCGCTCCGTACACCGCCGCAACCTACGTTATCCCTATGTACCCCTAATCTGCCGTTATCCCTATGTACCCCTAATCACCGCCGACCCCTATATTATATTTATTAACCCCTAATCTGCCACCCCCAACGTCACCGCCACCTACCTACAATTATTAACCCCTATTCTGCCGACCGGACCTCACCGCTACTATAATAAATGTATTAACCCCTAATCTACCTCACTCCCGCCTCAAAAACCCTATAATAAATAGTATTAACCCCTAATCTGCCCTCCCTAACATCGCCGACACCTAACTTCAAGTATTAATCCCTAATCTGCCGACCGGACCTCACCGCTACTCTAATAAATGTATTAACCCCTAAAGCTAAGTCTAACCCTAACCCTAAATTAAATATAATTTAAATCTAACGAAATAAAATAAATCTTATTAAATAAATTATTCCTATTTAAATCTAAATACTTACCTGTAAAATAAACCCTAATATAGCTACAATATAAATAATAATTATATTGTAGCTATTTTAGGATTAATATTTATTTTACAGGCAACTTTGTATTTATTTTAACCAGGTACAATAGCTATTAAATAGTTAATAACTATTTAATAGCTACCTAGTTAAAATAATTACACAAAATTACCTGTAAAATAAAACCTAACCTAAGTTAAAATTAAACCTAACACTACACTATCATTAAATTAATTACATAAATTACCTACAATTACCTACAATTAAATAAACTAAACTAATTTACAAAAACAAACACTAAATTACAAAAAACAAACAAACACTAAATTACAAAAAATAAAAAAAGATTACAAGAATTTTAAACTAATTACACCTACTCTAATCCCTCTAAAAAAATAACAAAGCCCCCCAAAATAAAAAAATGCCCTACCCTATTCTAAAATAAAAATTTAACAGCTTTTTTACCTTACTAGCCCTTAAAAGGTCCTTTTGCGGGGCATGCCCCAAAGAAAACAGCTCTTTTGCATTTAAATAAACATACAATACCCCCCCCAACATTACAACCCACCACCCACATACCCCTAATCTAACCCAAACCCCCCTTAAAAAACCTAACACTAAGCCCCTGAAGATCTTCCTACCTTGTCTTCACCACGCCGGGTATCACCGATCCGTCCAGAAGAGGGTCCAAAGTCTTCCTCCTATCCGGCAAGAAGAGGTCCAGAAGAGGCTCCGAAGTCTTCATCCTATCCGGCAAGAAGAGGAGATCCGGACCGGCAAACATCTTCATCCAAGCGGCATGTTCCGATCAGCCAATAGAATGCGAGCTCAATCTGATTGGCTGATTGGATCAGCCAATCGGATTGAACTTAAATCTGATTGGCTGATTCAATCAGCCAATCAGATTTTTCCTACCTTAATTCCGATTGGCTGATAGAATCCTATCAGCCAATGGGAATTCGAGGGATGCCATCTTGGATGACGTCATTTAAAGGAACCTTCATTCAGACTTAGGACGTCAGAAGAAGAGGATGGATCCGCGTCGGCTGCTTCAAGATGGTCCTGCTCAGCACCGGATGGAAGAAGATAGAAGATGCCGCTTGGATGAAGATGTTTGCCGGTCTGGATCTCCTCTTCTTGCCGGACAGGATGAAGACTTTGGACCCTCTTCTGGACCTCTTCTTGCCGGATAGGATGAAGACTTCGGACCCTCTTCTGGACGGATCGGTGATACCCGGCGTGGTGAAGATAAGGTAGGAAGATCTTCAGGGGCTTAGTGTTAGTTTTTTTTAAGGGGGTTTGGGTTAGATTAGGGGTATGTGGGTGGTGGGTTGTAATGTTGGCGGGGGGGTATTGTATGTTTATTTAAATGCAAAAGAGCTGTTTTCTTTGGGGCATGCCCCGCAAAAGGCCCTTTTAAGGGCTGGTAAGGTAAAAGAGCTGTTACATTTTTATTTTAGAATAGGGTAGGGCATTTTTTTATTTTGGGGGGCTTTGTTATTTTTTTAGGGGACTTAGAGTAGGTGTAATTAGTTTAAAATTCTTGTAATCTTTTTTTATTTTTTGTAATTTAGTGTTTTGTTTTTTTTGTAATTTAGTTTAGTTGATTTAATTGTAGGTAATTGTAGATAGTTTATTTAATTAATTTATTGATAGTGTAGTGTTAGGTTTAATTGTAACTTAGGTTAGGTTTTATTTTACAGGTAAATTTGTAATTATTTTAACTAGGTAACTATTAAATAGTTAATAACTATTTAATAGCTATTGTACCTGGTTAAAATAAATACAAAGTTGCCTGTAAAATAAATATTAATCCTAAATAGCTACAATATAATTATTATTTATATTGTAGCTATATTAGGGTTTATTTTACAGGTAAGTATTTAGATTTAAATAGGAATAATTTATTTAATAAGATTTATTTTATTTTGTTAGATTTAAATTATATTTAATTTAGGGGGGTGTTAGGGTTAGGGTTAGACTTAGCTTTAGGGGTTAATACATTTATTAGAGTAGCGGCGAGGTCCGGTCGGCAGATTAGGGGTTAATACTTGAAGTTAGGTGTCGGCGATGTTAGGGAGGGCAGATTAGGGGTTAATACTATTTATTATAGGGTTTTTGAGGTGGGAGTGAGGCAGATTAGGGGTTAATACATTTATTATAGTAGCGGTGAGGTCCGATCTGCAGATTAGGGGTTAATAATTGTAGGTAGGTAGCAGCGACGTTGGGGGGGGAAGGTTAGGGGTTAATAAATATAATATTGGGGTCGGCGATGTTAGGGGCAGCAGATTAGGGGTACATAGGGATAATGTAGGTTGCGGCGGTGTGCGGTCGGCAGATTAGGGGTTAAAAAAATTTAATAGAGTGGCGGCGATGTGGGGGGCCTCGGTTTAGGGGTGCATAGGTAGTTTATGGGTGTTAGTGTACTTTAGAGCACAGTAGTTAAGAGATTTATGAACCGGCGTTAGCCCAGAAAGCTCTTAACTCCTGGCTTTTTGCTGCGGCTGGAGTCTTGTCGTTAGATTTCTAACGCTCACTTCAGCCAAGACTCTAAATACCGGCGTTAGAAAGATCCCATTGAAAAGATAGGATACGCAATTGACGTAAGGGGATCTGCGGTATGGAAAAGTCGCAGCTGGAAAGTGAGTGTTAGACCCTTTCCTGACTGACTCTAAATACCAGTGGGTTGCCAAAACCAGCGTTAGGACCCCCTAACGCTGGTTTTGATGGCTAACGCAGAACTCTAAATCTAGGCGATTATTTCTTTTTCAGAAAACAGAAAAATGATGGACTTTACCAAAAAGCTTTCATCTTGCTTCATCTGTCCACAGCACATTCTACTAAAAGGATTTTCGCTTCCTTAGGTAAGATTTGGCAAACTCCAATCAGGCTTTTTTATGTTTCTGTGTCAGCAGTGTGGTCCTCCTGGGTATCCTAAAATAGCGTCCCTTTTCGATCAGATGGCAACGTATAGTGTGAGCTGAGACATTTGTACCCTGTGCCTGAAGGTCAGCTTGAATTTGTCTGGAAGTTGATCAAGGTTCTTTATCCACCATTCAAACTATTCTTTCTTCATTGCAATCGATCAATTTTTCTCTTTCATCCACGTCCAGGGATATTAGCTACAGTGCCTTGGGCTGTAAACTTCTTAACAATGTTGCGCACAGTGAACACAGGAACATTAAGATCTCTGGAGATGGACTTGTAACCTTGAGATTGTCCATGCTTTTGCGCAATTCTTGTTCTCAGATCCTCAGACAATTTATTGCTGCTCTTTCTCTTCTCCATGCACAGTGTGGCATAGAGACACACAACAGAAAGGTTGAGTCACTTTTTCACCATTTTAACTGGTTGCTGGCGTGATTTCTATATTGTCAGCACCTGTTAATTGATAAATGTGAGTTTTATTAAAAATTACAGGATCATCACAAACTTGGAATGCAATTATTTCTTACAATTTTGAGAAGGTGCCAATAATTTTGTCCAGTCCATTTTTGGAGTTTTGCATGGAATGTGTCAGATTTGGCTTTTTTTCTCCACTTTTTTATGTCATACCAATACAAACAAAAAAAATAAACATGAGAATGCCTAAACATTGTAATTGCAACAATATCCTGGGCGAAGGGGTGCATTATCTGACAGAAATGCCATGACTGTATATATATATATATATATATATATATATATATATATATATACATACACACACACACATACAAACATATACTGGGGTGGGCTGCTCTGGTTTAAAATGTCCAGGACTCTTTTTGGTCCCAATCTGGCCCAGCAGCAGGTTCACCATCTTGTTGTCAGATCACACTATAACAATAGAAATAAATATTGTAAAAATAAATATTTGTGAATGTTTAATAGTGACCATATAGAGATAGAAAAATAGGGTAAAGTCTGCCTGTCATGACAACATACAAGATGCAATTAGATGCTTTAGCAGTGGTGCGGATGGAAAGGGATTACAATAGGTTCCTATTCAAGTTGCCATTGCGCCATCCCATTTTAAAACCTGGCTATGAAGACCAGTACTGTTAGTAATAATTACTGCAACACAAGTCTTACTTTAAATCAAATATTAAAATAAAAAATAAAAACACACCTTTTGTAGATGTTGGTATCCTAAAGTGACTATTGAAGTATGCCAATCATGCCAAGATACATATGGCATACATATGGTTTATCAATGTGGAGGATGAATTCAGATAACAACGGGTAAATTTCACACTTGTAAATGAGTATTTCCCTGGGACAGTGAACAAAGTGGTTAAATGAATGGACCTCTACTGTAACCTTAAAGGGACAGTCTATTAAAAACTTTCATGATTCAGATAGGGCATGCAATGTTAAACAACTTTCCAATTTACTTCTATTAACTAATTTGCTCAATTCTTTAGATATCCTTTGTTGAAGAAATAACAATGCACATGTGTGAGCCAATCAAACAAGGCCTTTATGTGCAGCAACCAATCAGCAGCTACTGAGCATATCTAGATATGCTTTTCAGCAAGTGATATCAAGAGAATAAAGCAAATTAGATAATAGAAGTGAATTAGAAAGTTGTTTAAAATGCCATGCTCTTTCTAAATCACGAAAGAAAAAAAATTGGGTTTCATGTCCCTTTAATGGTGTGAAAGAGCTATTGTATTATGAATTAAAATATGATCTGTCCGACGGCGCTAACTACCAATACCCTAGCTCCTATAACAATTGGGTCTCTAGATACCCAAAGGAGAGTCAGAAAGAATGGGGATGTGTATAGGAGCGCCTATTGAAAGGCTGGGTCTAAAATGAGGTGTGTGAACTGAAATATGTCAACACAATGAAAGGATCTTAAAATTACCCAAATTTACAAGAGTGGATCCATAATACTTAGTAAAAACAGTCCATAATGACATAATTCAGGTTCAATAACAAAGAGTAAAAAAGTCAGATATAAAAAAATATTAACAATAGAACAGTGCACAATATGATACAGTGAGAGATTACTGTATAATGATGTTATAGAATAAAATATAAAATATAAAACAGTAATGGATTGGATGTTCTAAAAAGGAAAAGACAGTGAGAATAAGGGTCGTGGAACCAGGGAAAAATTGTGTATACCAAAAAAATGTGTGTGTATACCAAAAATATATGTGGGTGGTTATATCAAAGATAAAAAATGTAAAAAATGTGGAAATCCAAAAGATAAAACAAATTTGAAAGTTTATGATTTATAAGTCAATTGCAATGTCCTCGTGATCCAAATGTCAATCCAAAATCCTGTGCATCAATTCAAATGTGAAGAATTCAGTGTGAACAAAACAATAATGTCATAAGCCAAACAGTCAAAAAGCTGTGAACACTAGTTAGCAATAGTGTATGAAACCAGACTTCATAAAAAAGTGTGATATAAAAACCATAAGTAAAAAATAAAATAAAAAATATAAAATCCTGTGAAAAAATATATTTAAGGTGATCCAATCCCTGTAAAAAAAGAAAGAAAGAAAGAAAGAAAGAAGAAGAAAGAAAGAAAGAAAGAAAGAAAGAAAGAAAGAAAAGAAAGAAAGAAGAAGAAGAAAGAAAGAAAGAAAGAAAGAAAGAAAGAAAGAAGAAAGAAAGAAGAAAGAAGAAAAATACAACATAGGGCAATATTGTTTAAAATAAGCTTACAATAATAGGAATAAAACTCACCATATATGCCAACGCGTTTCGGCCCACCAATAGGGCCTTTTTCTTTTTTTTACAGGGATTGGATCACCTTAAATATATTTTTTCACAGGATTTTATATTTTTTATTTTATGTTTTACTTATGGTTTTTATATCACACTTTTTTATGAAGTCTGGTTGCATACACTATTGCTAACTAGTGTTCACAGATTTTTGACTGTTTGGCTTATGACATTATTGTTTTGTTCACACTGAATTCTTCACATTTGAATTGATGCACAGGATTTTGGATTGACATTTGGATCACGAGGACATTGCAATTGACTTATAAATCATAAACTTTCAAATTTGTTTTATCTTTTGGATTTCCACATTTTTTTACATTTTTTATCTTTGATATAACCACCCACATATATTTTTGGTATACACACACATTTTTTTGGTATACACAATTTTTCCCTGGTTCCACGACCCTTATTCTCACTATCTTTTCCTTTTTAGAACATCCAATCCATTACTGTTTTATATTTTATATTTTATTCTATAACATCATTATACAGTAATCTCTCACTGTATCATATTGTGCACTGTTCTATTGTTAATATTTTTTTATATCTGACTTTTTTACTCTTTGTTATTGAACCTGAATTATGTCATTATGGACTGTTTTTACTAAGTATTATGGATCCATATACTTTTAAGCTTTTTAAACTTGTGATCACCTGCTGATATTATATGTTATATTATACTTGATAATTATATGATCTATTAAACAGAGCTATTGTATTAGTCAGATTCGTGGGACCTCACAGTTTCTTCATCAAGAATCAATGATAGAGCAATGCCACACTTAATGATACATATGTAACAAACATATAAACATGTTAAATGACCTGTAATTTTTAGGATTTTGGTTTATTAAATATAAAAGGGGCATTAACTTAAAAAATATATCTTGCCTATGAAAGATTAGTAATGGCAATTAAAACTGTGCAAACTCACATTAAAGCTAACATGAAAATTAGAAATGAAGTCCAAAATATCTACATTAGCTCATATCCTTAGATAATAATTGTCAGTTAAAAACTACTCTTAAAGGGACAGTTTACTTAAAAAATGTCTCCCATTTAATTTGTTCCCAATGTTCCCAATGATCCACTTTATCTGCTAGAGAGTATTAAATTGTTTACAATTATTTCCTTTAACCTTATATTGGCATTTGAAATAGTTGATTTAGCATGTGGTATCCCCACCTATTCTGAAAGGTCCAAGCTATAGATAAGCTGTGTAAATACAACCAGCAGAAGAAATTACACTCCCAGTGGGGTATAGATAAGGTAATAAAATGTTAATTCTCCATTGTTCTCTCCAGGGGTCAATTTATTATTGGCCAAATTGGGCCAATTCACCCAATGCTTCTGCACGAGCCTTTAGGTTCACAGGAAACAGGAGTTAAAAAGCAGCGGTCTATAGACCGCTGCTCCTTAACTTGTATGCCACCTCTGAGACTGTGTACAGCAATCTGCCCAATCCTATCAATCGGGCTGATTGACACCCCCTGCTGTCCGCATTCAGCGATGTCTGGCAGACATGATACGCTAAAGCGTATCATGTCCGCCAGACTTTAATAAATTGACCCCCAAGTATTTTTTTTTGGTTTATGGACAGATAAAAGATAAAGAAGCATGCATATGTACACAATAATGGGGCCGATTTATCAAAGCTTCAACTGATAATGAGCTGTCAAATTAGACACAAAGTTGATCCGCCGTAGTTAACAAGCGTCAAGATTGTCAAATATTGAATTGTGTAACGTAATATACGCTCCCACAATTTAAATCCGACGCAGATCGAGATGCTTGCGTCATTTCAGATGTTTCAAATTCATGATTGACTCTATTTAACCCTCTTCCTAATTTATCAAACATTCAACAGGTTCGCTTGCGTCTATTCCGCCGCAGCATACCTATCATTCAAACCGCCACCTTTGAGGCAGCGAATGGCATAGAAATCAATGGGAGTCTGAAAACACAAAAAGGTTATGTTTCGATGCTGCAAGACAATGAAGCATATTACATAATAAAAGTACTTATGGATTATGTTACATCTTTGTCTCTTATTACAAAGCAAGGAGACAATATTTTTGCATAAAATTTGGTGCACTAGTAGATAAAGGGATAAAAATGAAATATATTACATAATATAGCTAACTTCCTTTTTTGGATAAATCTATTTGCACTATGTTTAACGCATGTAATACAAGTCCCACTTTGGCACCAAATTTGACGCGAACTCCTAAACAACCCACAAACTAGGGAAGCTTTCCACCACTTTTTTTTTTTTAAATAATTTTTATTGAGGTAGCAATGACATACAAAAACAAGTTCTTACAGCTGTCATGGCAACATGCCTATCAACATACATCGAGTCTCAAGCATCTAATACAGAAGGCATGTCCTAGAGACCATAAACAGCATTAGATCCTAAACAATAGGGAAATATAACAAGCCATGAGTGGCACCTCTTTTTATGTACGGACATTTTAGTTTGGACAACAGAAACAAAAAAAAAACAAAAAAAGAAATGTTAGCAAGTGAGAACATAAAACAATACAATTTAACACAGAAGAAATATTATTCACCTGGTTCATAATCTCCATTAGGAGCTTTAAGGAGTTGCTTTAAGTAGTAAAAGAAATATATTCTGAGGCGACAGGGAAAAAAGAAAAATATGGGGGATAAGGGGAAGAAGGGGAAACAGCTCAGTAGATGCGGAAAGCCTGAAGGGGCAGACCACACCTTTTGGATGTCAGCACTTTTGTCCATACTCTGTTCTTCCCTATTTGTCTGCCCTCACCCAATCTTCCCAAGCTACCCAGACCTGGCCATGTAATCCCAATTTACCCATAGCTTTTAGAGAGTATTCTTCCATTGTTCGAATATATTCAATGATGACCCTAACCATTCAAAATTTAATCTGGGATGTTCCCAGACAACTTCTCACTATGGCAAATTTTGTGGCTAGAAGGATGATAATACATAGCGTTCTCTACAGTTGGGTTAGTTTCCCTAGCCCTAGATGGAAGAGGGCTGTGTCTGGTGTCAGTTTGTGGATTAAACCCATTTGGTCAAGTGCCGTCGCCACCTGGTCCCATACCTCCCTCAATTTGCTGCAACTCCACCAAATGTGGAAGTGAGATCCCCTCTGACCACATCCCCTCCAGCACTTATTCGACTTTTGGGGGAACATCTTGTGTAATTGGACTTGGACCCTATGCCAGCGCAGCACTAACTTGATAAACAGTTCATATAGCGTGACACAATGTATTGCTGCTCTTGTAAATTGTATGGCTTCTTGTCATTCTAATTCAGTATGCGCCTGCCCCATTTCTCTCTCCCACTCCAGGACATGGAACACCCTCACGAACACTTCTGAGTTCAGTAGTACTTGATAATGAATTGTCAGGGCTTTACGAAGTGGCTTGCCAGCAAGCCACCTTTTTTCCCACTGGGTCATTTCTCTAGGTTTATCTTTCTGGAATCCCCACACCAAAATCATTGAGACTAGTCTAAAGTATTAAAAATGGTGCTTCTTAGGGATATCTACAGTTGACAGACCGGAGGCCTGTGTTGCCAAGCCGCATGGTGTGTGTAGATCCTGGATGTGTTTTATGCCCCATACGGACCACCCCCGAGGGTGCGAGTATGGTAAGCAGAGCAACAGCACCCTGACCGAATGAGCAGGGGATGGGTGTGGCGCGACCCGTGCTAAATTTCTTATTTCCCTCCATGTTTTAATGCAGGCCTTACTAATAGGGTTGTCCACGTCCACAAGTGCATCAGCGTGCTGTGGGACCCATATGAGATCCTCGAGGAATAAGCCCACTTGGAGTACTGCTTGTTCAACCTGTCCCCATCTGGTATATTCCCCAAGCCGCTATTTGAGAGAGCATGGCAGCTTTATAGTAAGTACAAACATTAGGGTCTGCCAGACCTCCACTTAGGATAGGTTTTTGCAGCTGCTGCATCACGACCCGCGGGGGTTTGCCCTGCCAGATAAATCTGTTTATCACCGATTGGAAGTGATTCAAGATATAGTTTGGAATCATCAGTGGGATGCGCCGAGTTTTCCACCACTTTTGATTGGGATATGCATAATCACATGATTTATGACATCATTCAATCTGATTGAAATATACATTTTATACTATCACTAATGAATAAAATTGCTGCATACTTGTGTCATTGATCACTCACCAGAACTTGTAAGTGCCATTTGTTACATTGTGTATTATACTTAGAAAGTATGTATATGTGAAATTAGTAGTAAAGTTAAACATTGATGTTGAGATTAGGACACAAACAGCTAGATTATGAGTTATGCATGCTATGGAGAAATTAACGAACTCAACAAAAGTTGCGTTATTTAACCCTCTTTAGCGCAGCTATTACAAGTTTTGAAACAACCGCACAAAATACAAGCACTGTTTTGACGTGCTCGTGCACGCTTTCCCCATAGACATCAATGGGGAGAGCGGGTCAGAAAAAAGCCTATCACCTGCGATCGTGGAATGAAAAGCTCCGTAACGCAGCTCCATTGATGCCTATGGGGAAAAATAAAGTTATGTTAAAACCTAACACCCTAACATAAACCCGAGTCTAAACACCCCTAATCTGCCGTCCCCAACATCGCCGCCACCTACATAATGTTATTAACCCCTAATCTGCTGCTCCCGATATCGCCGCCACCTAAATAAAGCTATTAACCCCTAATCTGCTGCCCCCAACATCGCCGCCACTATACTAAAGTTATTAACCCCTATTTCCCTGCACCCCAAAATCATCCACACTATAATAAATCTATTAACCTCTATTCTGCTGCTCCCTGACATGGCCGCCACTAAATAAAGTTATTAACCCCTAAACCTCTGGCCTCCCACATCACTGCCACTAAATAAACCTATTAACCCCTAAACCACCAGCTCCCCACATCGCAACAACCTAAAATAAACTATATATTAACCCCCGAAACCTAACCCTAATGTAACCCTAAACCTAACCGTAACCCTAACACCCCCTAACTTTAATATAATTAAAATAGAGCTAAATTAAAGTTACAATTATTAACTAAATAATTCCTGTTTAAAACTAAATACTTACCTGGGAAATAAAACCTAAGCTAGCTACAATATAACTAATAGTTATATTGTAGCTAGCTTAGGTTTTATTTTTATTTCACAGGGAAGTTTGAATTTATTTTAACTAGGTAGACTAGTTAGTAAATAGTTATTAACTATTTACTAACTACCTTGTTAAAATAAATACAAACTTACCTGTGAAATAAAACCAAACCTGCCTTACACTAAAACCTACCATTTAAAAAAAAATAACAAATGAAATTATACAAAATAATAAAAAAATATTCCTATTCTAATACCCTTTTAAAAAAATAAAAAACCCACCCCAAAATAAAAAGCTTAATCTAAAATAAACTATCAAGGGCCCTTAAAAGGGCCTTTTTGTTGGCCCTTCAAAATGGCCTTTTGTAGGGCATTGCCCCTAAAGTTAACTGCTCTTTTGCTACAAAACAAAACAAACACCCCCTAACAGTATACAACCCCCCACCCCCCAAACCCACAAAATAAAGTAAAACCTAATCTACCCATTGCCCTGAAAAGGGCATTTGTATGGGCATTGTCCTTAAAAGGGCATTTAGCTCTTTTTCCTGCCCTTTCTCTTCTTTCTTCTTTTATGAAATGCCCAAGCCCTAATCTAAAAATAAAAACCCACCCCAAAACGAAAAAATACATTACACAAAATAACTAACAAATTATAAAAAATAATAAAAACTATTCCTATTCTAATAAAAACTATTCCTATTCTAATACTCATTTGTTTAAAAAAAAGACCCCAAAATAAAAAAAATAATCTAGAATAAACTACCAATAGCCCTTAAAAGGTCCTTTTGTAGGGCATTGCCCTAAGTTAAACAGTTCTTTTACCTGAAAAAAAATATAAAGTCCCACTAACATTACAAACCCCCACCCCCAAACCCACAAAATAAAAAAAACTATCTAAAAAAACCTAAGCAAATTATTGCTCTTAAAAGGGCATTTAGCTCTTTTATGAAAGCCCAAACCATAAACTAAAAAAAAAACACCCCAAAAAACCTTTAAAAAAACCTATAACTAACTTCTGAAGATCCACTAACAGTTTTTGAAGTCACAATTAAACGATCTTCATCCAGGCGGCGAAGTCCTCATCCATGCGGGGAGAAGTCTTCATCCAGACAGCATCTTCCATCTTCATCCAGGCGGTATCTTCTATCTTCATCCTGGCGGGGTGGAGCGGCTCCATCCTGAAGACATCTGGCGCGGAGCATCCTCATACGGTCGCCGCCATACACTGTAACTTCAATGCAAGGTACGCGATTCATGATGGCATCCCTTGCATTCCTATTGGCTGATTTGATTTTGGAAATTCAAAACAGCCAATAGGACGAGAGCTTCTGAAATTCTATTGGCTGTTCAAATCACTAACTTTTAGATAGTATTTGCGATGCGGGAGGGCCTCAGTTTAGGGGTTAATAGGTAGTTTATGGGTGTTTAGTGTACTTTGTAGCAGTTTAGTTTTGAGTTTTATGTAACAGTTTTGTAGCATAAAACTCATAACTACTGCTTTTAGATTGCGGAACGGATCTTGACAGTATAGGCTGGAACGCAAGCTTTTTAGCCTCACCGCAAAACTCGTAATGGCAGCGCTATGGAAGTCCCATTAAAAAACGTAACTTTTACGTGTGCAGGACTGACGTTGCATTACAGGCTAAAAGGATTGCGGTACAGCTATACCGACAAGACTGGTAATGGCCATTTTTTAGCGTTAAAACATGAACGCAAAACTCGGAATCTAGGTGATTGCCAGCTATTTCATATACACAAATAAACCTTAAAAATCACATTCTCATACTTTTTATACTCTGCAGTTGGTAAAAAAAGTAATTGAAAACAATTTTAAAGTAAACTGTCCCTTAAAGTACTGCTGAAGATGACACATTTTTCTTGTTGCACACTTGACCACATGGATTTTGGTGCCAGCTTCTCCAACATTTTCTTCCATGATCCAGCTGATAGCCATTTATAAATCAACAAATTGGACAAGTATGAGATTCATTTGATCTGGAAGGGACGGCATACCTTTCTAGGGCCTAGATTTGGAGTTCGGCGGTAAAAGGGCTGTTAACGCCACGCGTGTTTATGTCTAACGCACGGCATTGTTTGACTCCGGTATTTAGAGTTAAAATAAGACCATCTAACGATGCTCCTAACGCGTGTATGTCACACGCGTAATACTGCCCGCGTAAGACAGTCTCCCATAGAGATCAATGGGAAAGGCAAAAAATTGCTTTTTTCACCTAACACTCGATCTCGCGAGAATACGAACAGCTCGGTCATATGACGCATACCACATCATGCACAACAATAACACGCCGCAAATGTCACAACAACAATCAATCAACAAAGCACACAAGCATTACACATTCACAAGCGGGGAATGTTTTAATACAATTTTATACGGGGAATACGCATATACTTTAAGATGCGGAAAATCGCAAAATAACAACAAGGATTAAAAATGATATACATACACTCGAAACAAAATCGCATTCAATATCACTATATATTATGACAAACATACATATACAACACTTCACAAAGAACACACCATCGCAAAATCACATTTAAAAAGAATACTATTGGACAATGTTAGAGAAAACGACCACTATGACATCATCGCATTCTACACATTCCACAAATACCAACTCAAAATGAGCATGCGCAAATTCACACACCTAATACACATTGCACTAATATTAATTGCTAATAAAGCACACCTGAACACAATTTACAACGCAAATAGGTACATCATTAAACATTTACACAGGGTATATAAGCACCACACAAGCATGGCTTCTTTGACTGTGTTGCTGTTGGGTCTTTGGAGATTGGAGGTTTAAGAATAGAGAGTTTGCGAATTTTTGAGAGTTAGTGTTAGCGTGAGAGAGTCAGTTGGTAGTGTTAGCGTGAGAGAGTGAGTGAGTTAGTGGTAGTTAGTGGGAGTGGGAGAGAGTCTGTTAGTGGGAGCGTGAGTGAGTTAGTGGGAGTTATTAGTGAGAGTTGTTAGTGGGAGCGTCAGTTAGTGGTAGTTAGTGAGCGTTAGTGGGAGTGTTTGTTAGTGAGAATTAGAAGTAGTGTGAGTTAGCGAGCGAGTGATTTTTCTGTACACTTAACACATTTACACGCAAACACATTCAATACATACATACACTTATCAATAACACTACATACACTCCATACCCCCTACCCCCTCATACTACACTCCATACCCCATTCCTTGTAGTCCCATTCCCTTTCATCCCATTTACTCTTATCCCATACCCCATACTCATCCCATACCCATCCCCTAGTTACATTTAGTTTACATATCCTCCTTTTAGTCTTATTCTTTTCGTTTATTTAAATACTCCTTACCCTCTTTGTTTTTTACATCCCTCTCACACTTTAAGCACCTTTTTTGTCTTTTTAGTTCTTTATTTTGCCCCCCTTTAATTTCAGCACACTCACTTTTTGTTTGATTATTTGGGGTTTAGTTTAGGGAAGAGATGGAGGCCAGGCAGGGGACAGGTAGAGGGGGGAGTAGAGGGAGGGGGAGAGGAACAGGGCAGGAAGGGGGGCAGGAAGCGGGGGTGGAAGCGGTGGGTGGACCCAGCCACTTGGTTCAAGATGACCAAGTGGCTGGGCCCAGTGGCGGTCAGAGTAGGGCTTCACAGTCCGGGAAACAGAGGGCATCATCACAGGGGAAGGCCAAGGCGACTAGGGAGGCGAGGTTTTCGATGGAGGAGAAGGAGGCCCTCGTAGAGGCCTATATGGCCAGGCATAGGATGCTGCAGCACCAAAAGACCACCCCGACTGACAGGAGGAGGCTCTGGAACGAGATAAGGAATGCAGTCAATGCAGTGGTTGGCCGGAACCGCGATATGGATTCTATCAAACATCGGTACCGGGACTGTAAACTTGAACTGAAAAAAAAGTTAAGCCTGGAGGCCCGACATGCCGCAGGGACCGGTGGCGGCCCTGCCATTGAAATGGAGTACTGCCGATGGGAGGAAATGTTGCGGCCCAGCATCTCCGAGGTGGAAGTAGTCGGTATCGGAGGAATCGATACCGGGAACCTGCCACTCTCATCTGACGGTAAGCTTATTGAACAATAATTTCACATACAAATGTATTTCAAGGGACACTATACGCAAACATTTACTTTCATGATTGAGGTAGCGAATACAATTTGACAAAACATTCAAATGTACTTATATTACCTAATTTGATTCATTCTTGAGATATATTTTAATGAAGAAATAGCCATGCACACGGTGAAACAATCACAGGAGGCAGCTATATTCAGCTAACAATCAGCATCTTATAAGCATATTTAGATATGCTTTTCAGCAAAGAATATCCAGAGAATTAAGCGAATTAGATAAGAAAAGTACACTCGAAAGTTGATACAAAATGTATGCTTCTAAATCATGAAAGATAAAACATTGGGTTTCATGTGTTAAGGATCAGATTAATGCTATAACGTTGTTTACACGCATTCTATTACTTTGCGGTTACATCAGTATCTAGGCTATAGGTTAGGTGTGCATTTAAACAGACTGAAAAAAAACGCAAAAACATTCACATTGACCACAGATATCACAAACACGGTTTAGAAAAAGCGGAAATAGTATTGATTGTTTGTTAGATTTCAAAGTGGATTAATGATTCTGCATTTGTAATTGTATCGTAAGCTAAGTCATTTAAACCTTTATTTGCAAATATGCTAATATATACATTTTTTTTTTTTTTTTTTTTTTTTATATACAGAGTCTGGGGACGAGGCAGCACAGCCTCCTGCATCTCCCCGGGATGAGAGTGGTGGTGAGGAATTTCCACTTCGGAGGGAAGAGGCCCCCCGTGACGAACAGCGCACGGGAGATGATCAAGAGGCCCCGGAAGCACAGGAGGAACCCGCGGAACCCGCGGAACCCGAGGTCCCTCAAAGACCCGCACTCCGCCGTGCACGGGCACCCCGCCGTGCACGGGTTCAACATGCACAACAAGAGGAAATAGCGGAGGTGCGGGTTCTACTGGAGTACATAGACCAGATGCGTACCTCCCGGATAGAAAATATAGAAGGACGACACAGAATACTTGATGGCCAAAATCAGATTATTCAAGGACAAAATGAAATCATCAACATACTGAATAGAATAGAAGAAGGCCAAACAAGAATATTTCAGCTTCATCAAGAAATGTTCACTTTTTTCCGGGAGGCGCATTCTGGTCTACCTCCTGTTGCTGTGCCTCTTGTTGCTGGGCCTCTTGCTGCTGGGCCATCTCCTCCTGCCGGCCCATCTCATCCTCCTCAGCCATCTACTCCTCCTCCTCAGCCATCTACTCCTCCTCCTCCTCAGCCATCTACTCATCCTCCTCAGCCATCTTCTCCTCCTCATCCATCTTCTCCTCCCCAGCCATCTACTCCTCACCTTGGTCGTCCCAGTACTCTTCCTTCCACTCCTCCCACAACAGCTCCAAGGAGGACTCTTCGGAGTCGGCAGTTGCCTCTCCCAGAGCCTCAGCCCCGTGGGAAGAGGGGAAGGAAGAGGAAGTAAGTATTTTTTTCATCTTCACTGCTTTTTTTAATTTAATGTGTAATGGATAGGTATGTGATGATGTTGTTTTCATACACTTGTGGACCACACTCTGTATATAATCGACTTCTATGGGACCGGGTCCATGGAGGCAGATTGTTTGCAGAGTGTGGGTTATAAGTGTGTGAAAACCACATCATCACATACCTATCCTTGTTCATGATATTGATTGGTTTCTGTGATGTGATGTCCAAACTGTTTCCCGAATCGCTAACTAAATTACCATAACAATTTTCCATGATGGCATATTACTGTTTGAATGCCAATAACACAGCTTAAAGGGACAGTCAGAAAATTATTGATTACAAAGAAAACACTCTATTACGCATTATAAAGTTGGAAACAACAAAACATGGAGAAATACATGTGTGACTTATGTGCTTACCCTTGTATCTATGACTATGAAAAATGACCACTTATTTGTTGTTCTGACATAACAACATTTTAGATACCAATGATCAATACATGGTCAATAATATGCTGTATGAGCACAAGGTTTTACATATACAAATGCTATCAAAATGCCCTCTAGTGCTCAAATTGTATAATGATTACAAGCACTCTTCAAGATCGAAGAAATGAGCACACCAACCTCATAAGTTTAGATAGCAAATTTAAATAAACCCAGACAAATGTTCAATTGTTGAGAAACATTTGATATCCTTGATATTACAGAATTGACTTTTAGAATAATGACAAACATTATATATTTTCGAAACTGTCCCTTTAACAACATTACATATGCTAACACATATTTTAAGCTTGTTGGTATATCTACATGTACTTTGTCAAATAAAAAAAATTTGAAATCACATTTATATTGACGTGTTAAATAAAGTCTATTTTCTTTAAGAGACATTATTGTGTTAATATTTTATTGTAAAGACATTTTTATTTAACAATGAATATGGTTTAAAGTCCTTTTAGGAGTGGGGGGGGGGGGTGAAAATATGCTAACAATAATATATTTGAAGATTAAACTATGTGGATCTCATACATGATACAAAAAACAACATTTGCATTCAAGGGACAGTATCCTATATTTTTAACATAACTGTATGTAATAGACACTACTACAAACAACAAGATTAACATATACTGATATCAATATTAAAAAGCTTCAAACACTTGAAAATAAAATAGGGTTAGCTATATTGAAAATATAGACGAAACCCCCATTACAACCATAAAACAACACAATACCCCATCATTAACATATGAAAAGACCCTTTACACAAACTGGAGAAAGCTGGAGAATGTACTCACATGAAACTCAGAGGCTTTGCGAGGAGTAAGAAAATTACTTACATTTTCTTAGAACAGAAGAAAAAATAAACGTATTGGTTAAACAATGGACTATCTAACTAGAGACAAAATCCAAGCTTTTGATTTATAATGTGAGTGTCTAATGAACCTTTAATAAAATATACAACGAAATTACATTTAGAAGAAGTCGGCATCATATATTTAGCATATGATAAAGATAACTGCATATTGATTACTTTATTCAAACACAATAGCGCTTATTTATTAATTAGATATATTCAACATTAAACACAACATTAATTTTTTCTGAAAAAGGAACATATTGTTGACAAACATATTAAACATGGACTGTAGAGATTTGCACTTGCCTAGAAATATCCTATGCATGAAAACATTTTTCTTTCGTTCGTTGATTCAACCAGACATACAGCAAAAGAGAATGTGGTGGTCTTTATCAGCTACGGGTCAACAATGTAACATGATGCAAATAATACATATTCGCAAGCTTTTTAAAATTGGATGCAGTCACAAACGTTTTTAACGTGCACAAATATTGCGGGACTACGTAATCCAATCAGACGTTTTTTTACCTTTACATGTGCCGTCTTAACATGGCGCTTCCTTGATCACGTAAGAACGCCATCCAATGAAAGGCACATTATTGATCACGTAAGAACGCCCAAAAAAAAAGGCGCATCCTTGATCGCGTCAAAACGCAATCCAATAAAAGGCATATTCCTGATCACGTAAGAACGTCAGTCAATACAAGGAATCATTGGACAGCCTGGCAGGTGACGTCTTAAGCAACATGGCGCATCCGAGATCGCTGAAAAACCGCAGACAATACAAGGACTCAGTGACAGCTTGGCATATCACTAAGAAACGTATTTATATTTTAGGAACTAGTATGTGTGTAGATTGCTATCTAGGAATGACAACAAATCCTGAATCATCTTTTCGGACTTGACTGTCCCTTGAACTATAGCTATGGTGTATATCTTTAACATTTAAAAGATACACATGAGAAATACATATGCCATTGATGTTTTAAGATATGTTTGGATTGTTGTTGAATAACAATAGTTATACATGTATTGATTAAACGTGTCATTTATTCAGGTTTAATTATTGTCAGCCTACCTATAGCCATATATGGGAGGAGATGTATTTTGTTAACATATTAGTTAACTAATATTCATCATCTAAATTATTTGCATTACACACAGAGATTTATTTGGTTACACTTTTACACTAATATAGATTTGAAAATGAAATACAGGTGCTGTCAACATTACAATAAGATTGTTTATTAATATAATTATATGTCTTTGTTCTTGTAAAAAGGACAAAAACGCTTTACAAATGGAAATACATTCATTAACAATTGTGATCAACATCACTTAAAGGGACATTATTTTGTTTTTAAAAAGAGCATACACATAGTCAATACTATTTCAATAAAATGAAGACTTTACAGGGATTATATCATTTTATCAATACTCAGATCATTTGGTAAAGGTGCATCAATTCATGCAGACTTTCTAAATACACACATGGATCTGAACATTTAAATATACATATATACACAAATACCAATCTATATATACATATATAAAGAAATTACTCTGCTAATCATAATCAGGCAATGATAGAGCTAAGAGAAAATAATATAAAGACAAATAATAAGATTACATTGGAGATGTTAATCTTAAAGTCATTTACTATTGTCTTACATATATGATTTCAGTATAACAAATATATTTGGTAGGTCCCTTTAAGGATCAACAACATAAACTAGAGCTTTCAAAAAAATAACAGGAAGAATGAGGACAATTATTTGTGAAATAAAATGTATTTTATTAGTATGTAAGAAAACATACACAACGTTTATAAATAATCTTGTAAAAATAAGGAATATATGAGCCATATGACAAGGTAACACAGTGCATCACAGTCCATGAAGAGAGTTGCCAAGGGCCAGCATAGCCCCATTGGAGACATATGACAAGGTAACACAGTGCATCACAGTCCATGAAGAGAGTTGCCAAGGGCCAGCATAGCCCCATTGGAGACATATGACAAGGTAACACAGTGCATCACAGTCCATGAAGAGAGTTGCCAAGGGCCAGCATAGCCCCATTGGAGACATATGACAAGGTAACACAGTGCATCACAGTCCATGAAGAGAGTTGCCAAGGGCCAGCATAGCCCCATTGGAGACATATGACAAGGTAACACAGTGCATCACAGTCCATGAAGAGAGTTGCCAAGGGCCAGCATAGCCCCATTGGAGACATATGACAAGGTAACACAGTGCATCACAGTCCATGAAGAGAGTTGCCAAGGGCCAGCATAGCCCCATTGGAGACATATGACAAGGTAACACAGTGCACCACAGTCCATGAAGAGAGTTGCCAAGGGCCAGCATAGCCCCATTGGAGACATATGACAAGGTAACACAGTGCATCACAGTCCATGAAGAGAGTTGCCAAGGGCCAGCATAGCCCCATTGGAGACATATGACAAGGTAACACAGTGCATCACAGTCCATGAAGAGAGTTGCCAAGGGCCAGCATAGCCCCATTGGAGACATATGACAAGGTAACACAGTGCATCACAGTCCATGAAGAGAGTTGCCAAGGGCCAGCATAGCCCCATTGGAGACATATGACAAGGTAACACAGTGCATCACAGTCCATGAAGAGAGTTGCCAAGGGCCAGCATAGCCCCATTGGAGACATATGACAAGGTAACACAGTGCATCACAGTCCATGAAGAGAGTTGCAAAGGGCCAGCATAGCCCCATTGGAGACATATGACAAGGTAACACAGTGCATCACAGTCCATGAAGAGAGTTGCCAAGGGCCAGCATAGCCCCATTGGAGACATATGACAAGGTAAAAGAGTGCAACAGGCACAACAATAAACAGAAAAAAAGGCCAAATGGCAACACTAACAATAAAATTTCAACATGTGGACGGAGGATTCTTATCTGCCACCATGGAGCATATCCAGATCCTCCACTTACTGGTCATCCTCTTCATTGTCCTGTGCATGTCCAGCTCCAGATTCAGGCCTTGAACGTAATCGCATAATTTCACGCAGAGTCAAGTCCTGAACCCGGAGCTGGGCCTGCATGGTGTCGTTCATCCCTCTCAGGACAGCTGCGTTCCTCAACACGGCCTGCTCTACTCTTGCTATCCCTTCTAGCATGAGCCATGCTGAGTCACAGCCTAAAATAAAATAAAATTAAATATTAAGGATAATTACACAACAGACTAAAAAATTTTAATACATACATTGTCATCATAAAGACAAATAATTATTTACATTAATTAGTTTACATTTATTCTTTACACATGAATTAGGTTATTCAGACAGACAGAAATCATTAAAGGGACATGTTACTCAAACATGTTGTCCCCTTTAATTGGTTTTAGATGATCCACTTATACAGCTTGAGTGTATCAAATCTTGTTAAAGGATTTACATTGTACTTACATCAGAAATTTAACAATTAAATTTAGACTGTGGTAGGCACACCTATCCTTAAACATTTTTGCATTGAGGACAAGCTGTGTAAACATAGCAACCAGAAGAAATTACATTCCCACTGGGTTAGACAAGAGATAATGTATCCACATTTGTACATAAAATTTTGGATCCAAGTAGTGGTGTTTGGTATATGTAGCGATATCCAATTAAAGGGACACTGAACCTAAATATTTAATGGACTCATTCAGATAGAGCATGACATGACAAATCTTTATAAATTACACATATTCATTATATGTTTTAATTCTCAAGCTATATTTTGAAAGCAAGAATGTTGCTTTTTATGGAAGCCAATATTTGTTTATCAACTTTGTTTGTGCATGCTGGTTGATGGATACATTCATCCAACAATAAAGAAATGATGGCCAGATGTATTTTATTGTTTAAACTAATTATAGGAATTACTTTTTTTAAATAAATATATCAAGAGAATGACGAATAATTAATAAGAGTATTAAATTATAAATTTGATTAACATTGCATGCTGGATTTGAATCACAATTTAACAAATTTAACTTCACTGTACCTTTAAGTATCTTATAAAGTGTATTTAGAATGATACTTACAGCTGTGCCTGGGAAGGACAATCTGACACCCAGGACAATGAAGGTTGAGACAGGGGGGAGGGATGGGATTGGCTTGGGGAGTGATGTGAATGGCTTGGGGAGGGGTGAGCTGCCGCTCCGGGGTAGGCCGTACAGCTGGGGAGTGGGGAGTTTGGGTCTGGGCAGCTGTACGGGCCAGAATACGGGGAGAGCGGCGAAGGGGGGTGTATGGGCGTTTTTTGGGATGGACAGGATATGAAATATGGGAAGGGCTGGCAGTGGTCTGGGCATGGTCATGAGTTTGGTCATGGGAAGGGCTCTGGGTCTGTGCAGGGGTGTGGCCATGGTCATGGGTGTGTGCATGGGGAGGGGTCTGTGACTGGGCAGGGGCGGAAACCAGATGACCAGAAGTGGTGGATCCATCTGAAAATGTAAAGACAATATATTAACATCTCATACATCCTGACATCAAATCAACGCATTTCAAATTGATTATGTTTTCAATATACTTCGAAGTGTGTTTGAATTTTTAAACAATTCTGAAATGAGGATATGGTATGTATATAGGCACTCAGATGAATATCAATGACTGTCTGTACAATTTGAACCTTATTATTGTGTTTTGGCATGGAATATGCATGTGACATAATGATGGCATGAATTATAAATTTTTAAAAATAAATATACAAGCAGAATTTCATGCTGCCTGATATAGAAAGGGGGCAGTAGTGTATTTGAACAGACAAATAATATTCCTTTTTAAAGGGCAAAAGCTGTAGACTTTTAATCTCTTCAATAAAATGATTTCCAAAAAATAAACATGTTGGAAACATGATAGATATATTTCACATACCATCAGACTCCAAGGCAGCCTCTTCCTCCTCCGTCCCACATGTGACAGCAATCTCTGTAAAACATAACATGTTGTGTACACGTTAAGATCAGATATTATAACATATGTTACTGTTGCTCAAATACGCACATCAATGTTGCATTAAAGATATACACACACAAAGTTATGATTTACATCATTTTGATGGAGCATACAAATGACAATAGATTTGTTATTGTCAATGAATATTAATTTTAATGTATTGTTTGTATTAATGTTAAATTCATAAAAGCATAGTACATAGAACATTTAAGATTTCTCATGTGTGTATCACTTGATGACTGTTGTCAAAAAATCTAATGGAAACAAACATATGTTATACATCTTATGAATAACAAATGTGTAGACTAATAAAGTAGAAATTATTAATCGTTCAATATGAAAAATAAATTAATATATAATCAGAAGATAAATATTTTGAATTTTTATAATGTTATGCTTCATCAGAATCATGATCATAATATTGATTAGCAATACACCTTCAATTACATATAAATGAGTCAATGGACTTACCAGGAGACCGCAAAGGCGTCTCTATGTCACTGCTGGATTCCTGTGGGCTCACCACACCAACTCTCTCTATGAATGATATAGATATATATTATTAAACACATTTGGGATATCACTAAATCACATCTGTCAAGAATTTTAACATTAATCAACTTTAAAATGTGAAGAATAGAGCAGTCATTACACCAGAAAATGCTTGATTGAATCAAGGGGATTCTGTAAAAATATCTGTATTGAACATATGTTTAATGTCAGACTACATTAGACATCAAATTCATCTCAGATGCTGCTATTGCATATCTAAATATACCCAATGATCAATGTTCTTAACCCTTTAAGGACACGCCTTTCACTTTGCTCAATTGTTTTATGACGGAATAATTCCGTCATATGTCCTTAAGAAGTTACAAGAATACACACAAACCACATATTGAGTAGCATCTGTTGACAAATCTAAACAAACACATGTGTCACATCGAGCCATTTTTGCAATGTACAGTAATCTTGTTTAGGACACAACACATATTTATCACAATACAAAACAAAATTGATTATTACAAATATGTAATCATGGTGCTGTTAGAGTATGCAGATATCTATATAGTAACTCCAACAGAGAATGTGATTTATATATCAATAGCTTTTAATAAAAAGAATGTAAAGATGAATGAATCTATTTTGTCTTAAAGGGACACTGACATGATTAATTTAAATAATTGATTTCTATGTTCAAACTGTAAAAAATGATTTAACATTGACTCCTATTATAATTAGAATGTTGCTCGATATTAATCTTAAAGGCAGATAAGGAATATTGGATTCAATAAATATTGTTTGTTGAAGGTATCCACCAATCATCAATAAAAACCCAGGTTGGTCAACCAAAATTTAGATGCACATAAACGTACTTTCTTTATTTTACAATACATTTAGCAATAGAATATGTCACATATGATGATAGTATTATATTTTTATGTTTATTAATATTGCATACTGTATCTGAATGACAATATTAATAATTGTAGCTCAGTATCCCTTTAATGTAAAATTAAATTGATTCCACAATGTTGTTGTTAATGAATTATCTACTCCATATGTTGATGTCATGAATGGTATTGAGCATGCAATTAAAATGTAATATGTTATTTAAGGATATCCGAATAATTATTTAATTTTCATCTATTAAATAGACATTACATATAAATATTGAACAATGTGTATTTAGTATGTAATGTTCAGTCCATGTTTCTAAGACAAATGTCAATTAAAAAGAGACATACCATACTGTGACAAGCCCTGGCTTGAGGATCCAGCAGCCACATCCATATCTGTAATATATTAAATGAGGATTGCATATCATTAATACTAATCATGGCATGTTTAAAAAATTTACATTAATAACAAATCAATTGAAAAATATTAATCCTTTGGTAGTCCCATGAGTTAATAGTTTCCTCAATTAAATTAATTAAAAATATATCCTGGACTCTTATTTTCAATCAGTTGTGTTGTTTACTGTATCTTTAAGAATATCTGCTTGTTATTACATAATCATCAATTGATGGCCATATGTTATAATTGTTTTGTATTATTCGTTTTTTATTAGCTATAATATTTAAAATAAGAATACTGTATTCTTCACTAATCTAAGAATTCCCATTTAATTTTTAACAACATGTATAAAGCAATGCCACTTTCCGCAAACCCATGTTAACGTGGATGAGAAATGCCAATTTCGCGATCATTGCGCAATGATTCCAAGCGGAATTACGCATCCGTCATTTCACCAATATGTATAAAGCAATGCCACTTTCCGCAAACCCATGTTAACGTGGATGAGAAATTACATTTCCGCTCTGTGACGCATATTCTGTAGAGCGCAAGAAACATCATTCCTATTTCATGTGTCAATAATCTAAAATCAGATATCTAAACATCATATGTAGTGTATGTTGTGAGATCTGTATAGGTTTAGTATCTGACTATATACACATATTTTGATTATAAAAAAAAAAAATATATATATTATATGAAGTTGGATAATTACCTGGTTCAGATTCTCTATCATCTCCTCCCAGGCCACCGGACGGAGAAGCATCTGCCCTGTCCCCCGCGTCAGGACTTTCAGATCCCGCAGCTGGGAGGGAAGAAGAGGAGGCCGAGGATGGCGAGGATCTAAATCTTTTGGGGACCCGGAGATTGAGGAGCTCGCATAAAGTCACCTCATAAGGGAGTAGGTACAGTTTCCGCGGGGCCTTTCTTTGGCCCCCTCTTTTACGGGCTTGTACCCAGTCCCTTATGAGGTTTACTTTTTTAGATAAACGCAACCTCATATCTCCGAATCTCCTCATGATCTGATCCTGGGTCCTCTGGACGTCACACACCAATCTAACCGCATTGGTGATAGACTCCCAGAGGGCCTTCTTAACAGGCGCATCTGTCAACCTCCTCTTGTTCCCAAACAGCTGGGGATAAAAGTCCTTGACGGCGTGGACCAGTGCAGCGCTCTCCTCCTTGGTGAACCTGGGAACTGACATGCCTGCTGGGTTGTATAATTATAATAATATATATTGCCTGCAGGCATTAGAGAACTGACAAAGATGGCAACGTGTAATGGACTTTTATATGGTGAAGTAAACATGAGATGCACCATGGGACAATTTATCTGTACATCTGATTGGATAAAAGTTTGAAATATTGTTATAATGTCTGTGAGACCATCCTGACTCAAGTTGTGTTTGTGTGATGAACTCTGATTGGCCGTTCCTTAATGTTTCATATCTTAGTAACTTCCTTACACATACCTCATGGTGGTGCTGTAACTTCATTTTTCATGTAGACTTATTTGTAACTCATGGGCCTGTCATGCGGATATGTGTGACGCAGATTTAATATCCGTGATCCGTTAAATATTAATGATTAAATACTCTTTAAAATCTAATCCTGTCACATTATTAATGTTGTCGACATTTCTCGGTTTAATAACGGTCTGTTTCTTTAATACAAATACACATTTCATATTGTATGTCTTTATTGTTCTTTAAATACATTTATTGTGAAGTATTGACATTGCTCTATTAAATGTCTTTATAATGCACATTGATTGTGTGCTATTGCGTGACATTAGACTCTAATGTTTAAAGATGCTAATCTGGTGTTTCAAGATGCGTTTCCCACGCAATATTTATTAATGTTAAAATTCTGGTTAGAATGTCAGTAACTTGGATAATCTGTTTATAAATATTAAACTACAGCTTTGTTATTCGCAAATAAACCTCGAGCTTGTATTTGTCTGAAGTGCTCATATATGTTATTGTGCAATGGCGTCTTTAGTTTTAAATAGACATTACAAACAATTGTATCAAATGATCTGTAGAGATAGAAGATTGTTTAGACTTTAAAATGTGAATCATTTTCCATTAGTATTTATATATCCTCAACAGAAGAAATTTAAATGCACATGGTTGAGACAATCACATAAGGCATCTCTGTGCATCCACCAATCTTCATCTACTGAGCCGATCTCGATATGCTTTTCAAGCAAAGTATGTCAAGATAGCAAGATAAGTAAATACACTCTTTAAATCTCTTAAAGGGACACTGTCCAAACAAATTTAGCATTGGTGATTGAGCATGAAATGTTAATCAACTTTATTATTTAATCAGATTATCAAATGTTAACAGTTATCTTGTTATGTTTCTTTGCAAATCAATAATGATATTTTATATTACGGACAATTGTTTTATAAAAACATGGGTTGTCCTTGACGATTGTTGCATCAATTATTCCAAACAATCAAGTTCTGGCCAGAGTACTGAAGCAAATAAATTAGCTATTTACTGCCTTATTTTTAAAGTAATGATAGCAACATCACAATGAGCATTCATAATATGAGACAAGTTTTAAAGTTGATTCCAATAGAATACTCATTCAGAATGTATAAATCATTAATTTTTTAACTGTCTACCTTTAAGTATATTTTGAGTTCATGTCCCTTTAAATAAACATTTCACAATAATGCTTAAAATATCATAAACCTAGGCACCTTCCTTTTGCTAAATGAGTCTAACATATGAGTAAAGCAAATTTAGATTAAATTCTAGATTGTTTTACACACTGACTGAAATATATTTATTAAATGAGGTCTTTTTTAGCCTTCAGCGTAGAGGGACATTAAGCTATATGTTATGTATGAATTTTGTATAATATTCTTATATTTGAACAACTTAATATGTTTTGTTATTCAATCATTATATTGTAATTATATATATTCTTGGATTAAATACATCTCTACATAGGCTATTTTGATGCTGATTGTTGTTTGCATATAGATGCCTTATATCATTGACTAAGATAGATATGTGCATTTTTTTTTTAATTTTAACAAGTATATTTAAAGACTGAATGTAATTCTATAGTACTTTCTAAATATGTTTAAATTCTTGTATGATATTTTTAAAAATCTATACAAAATATACTTTGTGAATGTCCCTTTAAGGACCCAAACATTTTGTATTTTTATTTAACATTGACAAAATAAACAAAAGGGGAATTTACATTCTATATAGATATTTGATGTCTAACCCAAGAGGTAAGATTGTAATAAATACATAATATTACTAAGTATAGTTAAATGACTCCACTAGAAAATTACATAGATTAACCTGGCATCCAATAACTAATTTTTAAACAATATCAAGTTAAATGACCTACCATTTATAAATGTAATAATTAAAAAACTTTTAAATTAATTTTTTGAGATACCTAAGGAAGATACATGATCTTATACAATTATTTTTACATTCAACAACACTGTCACTTTCATGTAATTGAACCACTTCACCTTATTAAATGTTAAAAAATTAAAAATTTTACTACATATCCTAAATAATTTTAATATATACATTTTCAATATAAAAGCATTGAAGAATCTGACTCCCCAATTAATGTTATAAAATATATTTTTATATTCTCAGAAGCATTTTATTTTCTAATATTAAAGCATTATTTTATCTTATGCATGTGCTTGTCAAATAGCCAACTACCAGTCATGGGAGTCCAAGTTTGATTTATTTACAGATTATATTGATATTTAGTAGAATCTGTTGAAAATAATGTATTTAATAATAAAATGTTTATTATTAACATGTCAAAATATATTTAATAGAAAAAAATTAAATATTCCTGGAAGTCATCAGATGCCAATCTGAAATGAAAAATAATAAAAATGGAACAAAGTTAATACACACGTTGTCAAATATTCATAAAATACATTTAAAATCATATGGTGTCTATGCTCTAACTTTGATCAACATTTTTTAAAGATAATCATTAAATTGATTTAAAATTAATGAAATACATACACCATTATATTGTTGATTAAAAATTCAATTTAAATATCCAAAAATCAAATTATACATAATAATGTATATCACATTTCAACAATATATGTATGCTGAACATAAATCTAATATTTCATGTCCATTCAAATACCTCTATATCAACTATAATATGTATTCCTTTTTCTGATTGTGATCCCTAAATATCTAATGATGAAATAAGTATGACTAATGTATGTAAGCTAACAATAATCAACATTCTTCATGTGATTCTTAACTAGCATGCACCAACCTGGATAATGCATGGTCTTTGAAAGTCAATTCAGGGGTAAACAGTTGATCTTCAATAGGTGTCTTATTCATCAGTTCATTAAATAGAGGACTGGGAAATACCATCTACAAAATAGAAAATCATCTAAGTGTCTCCAATAGGATGTCTCCACAGCCTTATTCTATCAAATAGTTTGCACTTACCATGTGAACATGTCTTTGTATGGTTTTCAAGGTCAGCAGAATTGAAAGATAATGCCAGACATGATCCCATTGGTATACTTCAATTTAAATCTTGGCTTTTTCCCCACTGTCAGTCTGGGCAATCTTGACTGTCAGGCTTCAAATTGTTCCCTTTCAGTCTTTAGATTAAGTCATCTCCCTAATGTAATAAATTTTAAATAAAAAATTCATACAATTGTGTGAATCAGTTCTGTACCCCTCTCCCACCCCCCATTTCATAATAAATATCTGTCACTAGCTTACTAAGCCTGTGTATGAACCTGTGTTATTTTCTATCAAGTGTGAAGATGAGTCATATTGAGCATAAAAAACCTCTGTGTGACATTGAACCATAGTCATTCTAGAGTATCCCTTTCTGATTATGTACATTTTAAGTAATGTGTAAACAAAAATCTATTTTTTAAAATGTATGCCATATGATGTATTTGTGTACAAATCATGCCAGCAACAGTCCATACATTTCTACTTACCATCTGATGTCCTCTTTAAAAACCAGGTGGCAAAGACTCGCTATAGGACCCAATGCCCAGAGCATCACCTATATTATGAAAATTAAAAATTATTCTAACATTTGATCAATACTAACATGTTTGCACAATTCTCTACTTGTCATTTCCCTAGAGTTCACATCTATTGAAAATACTACAGTCTAACTTCTATTCTTTACCGTCTAAAGTGGCGGTTGATGACGTCTGCTCTGACATCAAGTCCCTCGTCCTGGAATTCCCCCTCTAGAACAGGATCATCCTCCTCATCTCTGAGGAGGTCTCTGTCCACCGGGACGGCCTGCAGCATCCCAGCCCGCTGTGCAATATTATGCAGGACGCTACAGGCTACAACGATCTTCGCCACCTTCTTTGGGTTGTACTGGAGTGCTCCTCCAGAACGGTCCAGGCACCTGAATCTCATCTTCAGGAGCCCGAACATCCTTTCAACCACCGCCCTGGTTCTCTTATGAGCCCTATTGTAGCGCTCCTCAGACACATCAGTCGGGCTACGCAAGGGGGTAATGAGCCAAGGCCGGCTCATGTACCAGAATCACCTATAAATTTTGAACAGAACATAATTCAAACAGAATACTTAAACTAGTATATTGTTGTATAAATTTTTTTAAGTTAAAAACCATAATCCATATTAAAACTTGTCAGAAACATACAAAAAATAAAATTTCTATATTATTCTGTATCTTCCCATTTCAGCTAAGACATGCTACATATGCGTATTGTTCTGAAAACAAACCTTGTGTAAAATGCTAACTACATGGTTACATTGCATTCTCTATCTGAACACTTAAGGTAAGACATGCTACATATCTGCATTTAAATAAAACTAGACATTAGCAGAAAGAGACAATGACAGGGTTAAATTGCATGAGATAATAGCTTCCCATTTCAGCTAAGACATGCTACATATGCGTATTGTTCTGAAAACAAACCTTGTGTAAAATGCTAACTACATGGTTACATTGCATTCTCTATCTGAACACTTAAGGTAAGACATGCTACATATCTGCATTTAAATAAAACTAGACATTAGCAGAAAGAGACAATGACAGGGTTAAATTGCATGAGATAATAGCTTCCCATTTCAGCTAAGACATGCTACATATGCGTATTGTTCTGAAAACAAACCTTGTGTAAAATGCTAACTACATGGTTACATTGCATTCTCTATCTGAACACTTAAGGTAAGACATGCTACATATCTGCATTTAAATAAAACTAGACATTAGCAGAAAGAGACAATGACAGGGTTAAATTGCATGAGATAATAGCTTCCCATTTCAGCTAAGACATGCTACATATGCGTATTGTTCGGAAAACAAACCTTGTGTAAAATGCTAACTACATGGTTACATTGCATTCTCTATCTGAACACTTAAGGTAAGACATGCTACATATCTGCATTTAAATAAAACTAGACATTAGCAGAAAGAGACAATGACAGGGTTAAATTGCATGAGATAATAGCTTCCCATTTCAGCTAAGACATGCTACATATGCGTATTGTTCTGAAAACAAACCTTGTGTAAAATGCTAACTACATGGTTACATTGCATTCTCTATCTGAACACTTAAGGTAAGACATGCTACATATCTGCATTTAAATAAAAATAGACATTAGCGTCGTTAAATAACAAATGGTTAAATTTAATCCTATAGCTGAACATGACGCTAACAGTTAAAAAATACAGGGCCAATTGTCAACATTATTAACCATGTTGAGCACAAATACTCACCAACGAGATAACCAGGGGGCATTTGTCTTTCCTCAAACTGGCTCCACAGGGACGACAGAGAGAGGATGCGGGCATCATGACAAGCCCCTCCAAAATTCGCATACACATGCATAATCCTCATCCGTGCGTCACAAACATACTGCACGTTGAGGCTATGAAAATGTTTGCGATTTCTGAAGGGCAAGTCATCAATTGGAGCACGCAGCGCAATGTGGGTACAATCTATGGCTCCCAAGACATTGGGCAATTGAGCAATATCAAAGAATTCCCGCTTCAGGCGCCTCCAATCACCATCATTCTGTGGGAATCCTATGTATTGCTTACTGATACGTACCATGGCGTCCAGAAAGTTATCAAACACCACAGAGAATGTACCTTGAGCCAGGCCATGCATGTACAGTTCTCCGGATTGAAAACTCCCGGAGGCCAGGACGTATAGACAGCTTAGCATCTTACTCATGGGGGGAACAGCAGTCCTTATTTGTATACGTGGCTCCAAATGAGGTTTAAGAAGCTCGTAAAGGCCAATGAGCTGTTCGCGATCGAGCCGATACTTATCAAAAACCTCAAAGTCGCTCATGTTTTCCAAGGTGGGTCTCACCCTGTAGACACGAGGACCTCGAACCAGACGACCCCTTCGTCTCGGTCTGAGCCGCCGAGGCTGCCTGATTTGACCAACAGCTAGTTCGCCAATAGCAGCACCAGCAGCGTCTACCATGTCATCGTCATCCATCTTTCAAAACAGCGTAACAAGGTAAGCACTTGATCTGATGTGGATCACAAGTGATGCTTTGGCCATGTTGTTTGGGGGATTTATAGTACAATTAGTCCAATGGTAGTGAGTTTGTAATGATTGCTAATTGTATTCACTTGTTTGTATGTGAGCGGCGCGAATGCTTTCAAAGTGGGCGTTGTATTTTTTTGGCTGAAATGTTGTTTTCCGCAAATAAATCTCAATGTGAAAGTGTCAAATTGTCATGATCGCTTCCGTTCATCGCCGTGTCGCCGCGGCTCCCGGAACTTCTCTGTGTCTCTGACGTCATGTTGCTTAGCAACATGACGCTTTCTCTCACACCCCTCTGATGACGGTTACGCTCCTGCCCTTTAAATCTCGGTGGGAGATCTGAATCTGGGCCCGTTTGTTTGTTTCCCTGAATTGTGAGTACCATATCAGTTTTGTTCTTCTGTGTACCGACTTCTGCCTGCCTGACCAAGCCTCTTGCCTAATCCCTACTTGCTGATATTTGGACATTGACTTCTGCCTGCCTGACCTTGCCTGTAGCTATTACCCTTTTGCTGATACTTGGATGCCGACTTCTGCTTGCCTGACCCTGTCTTTTGCCTATACCTTTTGCTGATATTTGGATGCCGACTTCTGCCTGCCTGACCTTGCTTTTGCCTTTACCTTTAAACCTATTCTTTGTTAAACAAGACCTGCTTAAAGGGACATTTTACTTTTACAAGCTGCAAAAGAGAACTTTGCCTTTCTGTTTGTTATACACCTGCTTTAAAGGGACATTTACTTTTACAAGCTGCAAAAGAGAACTTTGCCTTTCTGTTTGTTATACACCTGCTTAAAAGGGACATTTACTTTTACAAGCTGCAAAAGAGAATTTTGCCTTTCTGTTTGTTATACACCTGCTTAAAAGGGACATTTACTTTTACAAGCTGCAAAAGAGAACTTTGCCTTTCTGTTTGTTATAAACCTGCTTAAAGGGACATTATACTTTTACAAGCTGCAAAAGAGAACTTTTCCTTTGTTTTACAAGCCTGCTAAAGAGGACCTTTTTCAGAAGCTTCAAGTAAGAGCATTTCCTTTTTGTTCTTTGTACTACTTAAAGGGACGTTTTATCCTTTGTGGCTTTCCTGCATTCTGGAACAATATTAATTTTTGTTATCTTCTAATCTGCTTCCTGAGTGGGTCACGTCCTGGATATTTCTCAGTGTGCTAGCGTGTGCTTTCAATTCACGCTAGCAGTTGGGTTACATCCCGGATTGATTCCAGAGCGGCTGACATTACAAACGGGCCATAAAAATGGACCCCACTGAATTATCTATGGCCGTGGCTCACCAGGGACAGCTCTTGGGTTCTCATGCCACTCACTTGCAGTCTCTGGACACTAAACTTGATCAAATTACTGCTCTATTACAAAATTTGGTTGCTACCGCACCTCCCAATCCTAATCCCAATCCAAATCCGATTGAGGCATTACCTCCTCCGATTCCTAACAATCAGTCTCAGGTACAACTAAGTCCCAGGATTCCTCTTCCGGATAAATATGATGGGAATCCTGAAGAATGTAGAGGCTTTTTGAATCAATGCCGTCTTCATTTCCGAAATAGCCCTACTCTCTTTGCTACTGCCTCTTCTAGAATCACGTTTCTTATTTCCTTAATGAAAGGAAAAGCCTTGGCTTGGGTGTCACCTTTGCTAGAAAAGAATGATCCTATACTGTTGGATGTTGATACATTTCTATCTACATTCTCAAACGTATTCGATAAACCTGGAAGGTCATCCGCTGCTGAAGCAACTCTCCTGGATTTACGTCAAGGAAATCAACCAGTCTCTCAATATGCAATTGAGTTCCGCACCCTTGCCTCTGAAACCACTTGGAATCAGGGAGCACTCAGAGCCGCTTTCCGTAAAGGACTTTCTGAGCGTCTCAAAGATGAATTGGTGTATCGTGAACTTCCAGAGTCCTTAGAAGCCTTAATAAATCTCTGTATCAGTCTCGACGCCAGGTTTCGTGAACGCCAACAAGAAAAGGATAGAACACAGAGGACTTCCACTCGAACTCCTTTTCGTTTAGCTCCTCGTTTTTCTAATCCAGTCACTCCAGCCTCTCCTACTACTGATCAGGCTGAACCCATGGAAGTTGGAAGTATAAAATTAACTGAGACTGAACGCTTAAGAAGACGGACTCTTGGCTTATGTCTGTACTGTGGCCTTAAAGGACATTTATTAAGGGATTGTCCTACTAGGCCAGTAAAAGCCAGGGCTTAACTCTAGTCCAGGGAACTGAGTTAAGCCAAAATAGTGGTCATTCCCTATACAAGAAACTCTTTGTTCCAGTAACTCTTCTAATTGGACATAAGAAGATCTATACCCAAGCTCTAATTGATTCTGGTGCTGGAGGTGTGTTCATTGACTCTACATTTGTTTCTACTCATTCTATACCCTTACTAAAGAAGGAGTATTCCATTTCAGTCTCTACGGTCAGTGGAGATCCTTTGGGTTCTGGATACATTCAGTTTTCTACTCAACCCTTAATCCTCACCGTAGGAATACTTCATTCTGAGACAATTTGTTTCGATGTCATTCCCACTCCGCAATTTCCCATTATCTTGGGATTACCCTGGCTCCAGATTCACAATCCCATTTTTTCTTGGACTTTCGGTGAACTCACTTCCTGGGGATCTACATGCCAGACTAAATGTCTTCAAAAGATTACTAAGTTACCACTCACTATTGCTCTCACAGTTGAAACTCCGGAATCCTTACCTATGCATTACCATGACTTTGTGGATGTCTTCTCCAAAAAAGAAGCGGAACGTCTTCCTCCTCATCGCCCTTTTGATTGTCCCATTGACCTCCTTCCTGGGGCTGCCTATCCTCGAGGCAAGACATATCCACTTTCTAAACCAGAAAACATGGCTCTGGAAGAATATATAAAAGACAATCTGGCTAGAGGATTTATTCGACCCTCCTCTTCCCCTGTAGGGGCTGGTTTCTTTTTTGTGGGAAAAAAGGATGGCGGATTAAGACCCTGTATTGATTATCGTGGATTGAATCAGATTACCATCAAGAACAGTTATCCTCTGCCCCTTATTCCTGAACTTTTTACTTATCTTCAGGGAGCCACCATTTTCACCAAACTCGACCTACGTGGTGCATACAACTTGATCCGTATACGCAAAGGAGATGAGTGGAAGACTGCCTTTAACACTCGATTTGGGCATTATGAATATTTGGTCATGCCCTTCGGGCTATGCAATGCTCCGGCGGTTTTCCAGCATTTTGTAAATGAGATCTTTCGTGATTTTTTGAATATTTTTGTTATCATATACCTGGACGACATCTTAATTTTTTCTCAGAACCACCAAGATCATGTGCACCACGTCAAGAAAGTACTTCAACGTCTAAGAGAATTCCATCTGTTTGCTAAACTGGAGAAATGTTCTTTCCATCAAAAATCCATACCCTTTCTGGGTTATGTAATATCGGCATCTGGATTCGAAATGGACCCTACTAAACTTTCTGCCATTTTGGATTGGCCTAGACCTGATTCTTTGAAGGCTTTACAACGTTTCCTAGGCTTCGCCAATTATTACAGAAAGTTCATCAAGAATTTTGCCACTATTACTTCTCCTCTTACTTCTCTCACAAGAAAAGGACAAAACTGTAAAGTATGGCCGTCTGAGGCTATAGAAGCTTTTGAATCTCTCAAAGAAGCTTTTTCCTCAGCTCCTATCCTTCGTCATCCAAATCCTGAGTTTCAATTTATTCTGGAGGTGGATGCTTCCTCTGTTGCTGCTGGAGCGGTTCTGTCTCAACGAATACCAGAGACTGGAAGGATTCATCCTGTTGCTTTTTTCTCTAAAAAATTCACTCCTTCCGAATTTAACTATGACGTAGGGAATAAAGAGTTGCTTGCCATCAAGATGGCATTGGATGAATGGAGACATTGGCTGGAAGGTACTTCTTTGCCATTTACTATACTTACTGATCATAAGAACCTTCTGTATCTCCAAACAGCCAAACGACTAAATTCCAGGCAAGCACGCTGGTCATTATTCTTCTCTCGGTTTCACTATAATTTGTCTTACATACCTGGTTCAAAAAATATTAAAGCAGACGCACTTTCCAGACAATTTCAAGATACCCCAGTTCCTGAGTCTGGTACCATTCTCCAACCTCATGAAGTCATTGCCCAGTTAACAACTTCTTGGTTACAAGAATTACAGTCCGCTCAAGAGCATCTTCCTTTGTCCTGTAAACCTCCCGATGGTTTACTCTTTGTTCCTGAACGCCTTTGTTCCAAGATTTTATTTTGGGCTCATGATAGTCCCCTTTCTGGACATCCTGGCATCAGTATTACCACTCGAAACCTCAAACAACATGTCTGGTGGCCTACACTCTCTCAAGATGTGAAGGATTACGTCTCAGTATGCACACAATGTGCCATGAACAAAACTCCACGCCAACTTCCTTCAGGATTACTCCAACCATTGCCTATACCTCACCAGCCTTGGACTCATGTATCCATGGACTTTATTACCGATCTTCCCTTGTCCACTGGGAACAATACTATCTGGGTGGTGGTCGACAGGTTCACTAAGACGGCTCATTTTGTACCCTTGCCAGGATTACCATCTGCCAAAAGACTCTCTGAACTTTTTATTCTACATATTGTAAGAATCCATGGATTTCCTCTAGATATTGTTTCAGATAGAGGGGTACAATTCGTTTCTCGATTTTGGAGGTCACTTTGTAAACATTTTGGTACTACTATATCTCTCTCTACTTCTCACCACCCACAATCGAATGGTCAGACTGAAAGAGTAAACCAGTGTCTTGAAACATATCTTAGACATTATGTGGATCATTATCATTCTAACTGGACTTCTTACCTTCCTTTGGCTGAATTGGCCCATAATGCCCGGTACAATTCCTCCCTTCAGACTTCTCCTTTTCATGCAGCTTACGGATATCAGCCTAGGACATTCCCTTTGCATACTTCCTCCACAGTGAATCCTGCTTCTGATCTTACAGCCCGAAGATTAACTCGACATTGGCAGAAGATACATCGTATTCTTTCTGTAACTTCTAGACGTTACAAGTTCTTTTCGGATCTTCGACGGAAGAAGGCTCCCAAATATCGCCCTGGTGATAAAGTTTGGATTTCCTCTCGATTTCTTCGCCTGAAACAACCTTCTAACAAATTGGGACCACGATATGTGGGTCCTTTCCGAATACTGGGTCAGGTATGTTCCACTGCTTATCGGGTAGCTTTACCCAAGTCTCTCAAAGTCCATCCGGTATTCCATGTTTCTCTTTTAAAACCTGTGATGATTAACAGGTATTCTAAGCCTTTTTCTAAACCTCCACCGTTATTGGTGCATGGACATCCTGAGTTTGAGATCAGCCATATTCTAGATTCCAAATTGCGAGGCAAGAAATTGTATTATCTCATTCATTGGAAGGGTTATCCAGTCACGGAACGTTCTTGGGAACCTGCTCATCAAGTAAATGCTCCTATATTGGTCAAGACCTTCCACAAGACTCATCCTGATAGACCTGGTCCTGTCCCCCGGAGGGGTCCTTGAGGAGGGGGTGCTGTCATGATCGCTTCCGTTCATCGCCGTGTCGCCGCGGCTCCCGGAACTTCTCTGTGTCTCTGACGTCATGTTGCTTAGCAACATGACGCTTTCTCTCACACCCCTCTGATGACGGTTACGCTCCTGCCCTTTAAATCTCGGCGGGAGATCTGAATCTGGGCCCGTTTGTTTGTTTCCCTGAATTGTGAGTACCATATCAGTTTTGTTCTTCTGTGTACCGACTTCTGCCTGCCTGACCAAGCCTCTTGCCTAATCCCTACTTGCTGATATTTGGACATTGACTTCTGCCTGCCTGACCTTGCCTGTAGCTATTACCCTTTTGCTGATACTTGGATGCCGACTTCTGCTTGCCTGACCCTGTCTTTTGCCTATACCTTTTGCTGATATTTGGATGCCGACTTCTGCCTGCCTGACCTTGCTTTTGCCTTTACCTTTAAACCTATTCTTTGTTAAACAAGACCTGCTTAAAGGGACATTTTACTTTTACAAGCTGCAAAAGAGAACTTTGCCTTTCTGTTTGTTATACACCTGCTTTAAAGGGACATTTACTTTTACAAGCTGCAAAAGAGAACTTTGCCTTTCTGTTTGTTATACACCTGCTTAAAAGGGACATTTACTTTTACAAGCTGCAAAAGAGAATTTTGCCTTTCTGTTTGTTATACACCTGCTTAAAAGGGACATTTACTTTTACAAGCTGCAAAAGAGAACTTTGCCTTTCTGTTTGTTATAAACCTGCTTAAAGGGACATTATACTTTTACAAGCTGCAAAAGAGAACTTTTCCTTTGTTTTACAAGCCTGCTAAAGAGGACCTTTTTCAGAAGCTTCAAGTAAGAGCATTTCCTTTTTGTTATTTGTACTACTTAAAGGGACGTTTTATCCTTTGTGGCTTTCCTGCATTCTGGAACAATATTAATTTTTGTTATCTTCTAATCTGCTTCCTGAGTGGGTCACGTCCTGGATATTTCTCAGTGTGCTAGCGTGTGCTTTCAATTCACGCTAGCAGTTGGGTTACATCCCGGATTGATTCCAGAGCGGCTGACACAAATATCACACATACAGTGCATGTTTGTAATGTTTGTTCATATGCGTAATCAATATTTATGAAACGCGATCTTATAGTAACAAGCACACGTCCAGGCTAACATGAATGAAAGTGCATAGTTGTGTATAATGTGCATCGAATGTGATCGATCAATGTTGCTGCAATATTGTTTGTAAACGATAAATTAACATCTGCCATCTGTAGTATTGTATATATAAGTGATTGTCGAGATGTCAATATTGTACGCGTCCCTTTCAAATCGCAATAATAATTCCGAACTTCCCGTCTGTCATCTGTAGTATTGTATATATAAGTGATTGCCGAGCTGTCAATATTGTATGCGTCCCTTTAAAATCGCAATAATAATTCCGAAATTCCCGTCTGTCATCTGTAGTATTGTATATATATGAGTGATTGCCGAGCAGTAAATATTGTACGCGTCCCTTTAAAATCGCAATAAGAATTCCGAACTTCCCGTCTGTCATCTGTAGTATTGTATATATAAGTGATTGCCGAGCTGTCAATATTGTATGCGTCCCTTTAAAATCGCAATAATAATTCCGAAATTCCCGTCTGTCATCTGTAGTATTGTATATATAAGTGATTGCCGAGCTGTCAATATTGTATGCGTCCCTTTAAAATCGCAATAATAATTCCGAACTTCCCGTCTGCCATCTGTAGTATTGTATATATAAGTGATTGCCGAGCTGTCAATATTGTATGCGTCCCATTAGAATGGCACTAATACTGAATAACTTCCGGCTGTCATCTGTAGTATTGTTTATATAAGTGATTGCCGAGCTGTCAATATTGTATGCGTCCCATTAAAATGGCACTACTACTGAATAACTTCCGGCTGTCATCTGTAGTATTGTATATATAAGTGATTGCCGAGCTGTCAATATTGTATGCGTCCCATTCAAATCGCAATAATAATTCCGAACTTCCGGCTGTCATCTGTAGTATTATATATGTGATGATAGCAGGATGTGATGTCACTAGCATGTGGGCGGGGCTTAGGTCCGGTGTCTGTGTCGCAGTTAGTTTAGTACAATCAACCTGTCTGGATGTGTATTGCTATGCTCTGTAATAAAATAGAGTTGTACCATCATTGCTGTGTCCTGCATATGTCCTGCATCTCATGACATGGTGTCAGAAGTTCTGGACTACGCTTCTGTTTCTGATGATGACGATGTCAAAGTTTACCCCACCTGAGCCTTTTGACTTTTCTCAGCCTGCAGCTTGGCCCACATGGCGTCAGCGGTTTCAGCGCTTCAGGATTGCATCCAAACTGAACAAGGAGAGTGGTGAAGTACAAGTTAATTCTCTTTTATACTCTATGGGGAAAGATGTAGAGCCAGTGTTCAATGCTTTTACTTTCCAAGAAGGGGAAGAAGTTAACTTTGATATAGTTATGGATAAACTCAGTGCCCACTTTGTGCCCAAAAGAAATGTGATTCATGAGAGAGCTTGTTTTCACAAACGTAATCAGCGTGTGGGAGAATCTGTGGAGTCATTTGTGCGCAGCCTGTATGAATTAGCTGAATTCTGTGAGTTTGGTGTTGCTAAAGAAGAGCAAATCAGAGACAGAATAGTTATTGGAATTGCAGATGCTGAAGTCTCCCTGAAGCTGCAGTTAGAGCCTGATTTAACGTTAGACGGGGCTATTAGGATGGCCCGCCAGAGTGAACTGGTGAAAAAGCAAAGTGCTGATCTGAGGTCTGAGAGTATTGTGGATGAAGTGCAACAGTCTAGGAAAATTACTAGTGAAAGGCACAGTGTGAGCGGTAGATCTAAAGTACTGGAAAGGCCTAGAAGTGGATGGGCGCAACATGGCCGATGCACACGGTGCTACCGGGCTCATGATCAGAGTGCTATATGCCCGGCCAGAGATAAAAGATGCAGAAAATGTAACAGAATAGGCCATTTTGAAGTGGTGTGTAAAACTGAATACATTAAGGAGATGCAGGTGGACAGTGACCAGGAGGGTCAGGAAGTGTCTTTTGTGGGGTCTGTTGTGGAACGGACAAGCTCAGAGGAAGATTGGAAAGTTACCTTTACTGTAATGGGAGCCAATGTTGATTTTAAGATTGACACAGGAGCTGATATCACTGTAATGTCTTTTGCTGAATTTATGAAACTGCCTCGACAGCCCCAGCTGGCGAAGGTTACTACAAATGTTCATAGTCCTGGTGGCCGCATTGATTGTGTGGGGAAATTTCTTGCCAGCTGTGAGTACAAACAAAGGAAGTTCACCATGTGGGTGCATGTGATCCGAGGTCAGTGTGTTAACAGTTTATTGAGCAGAAAAGCAGCCTGTGACTTGGGCCTCGTGGCCAGAGTGAATGAGATCTCTGAAGATATGTTTGGCGAGTTGGGCCTACTGAGCTGCAAACCTGTCCGTATAGCACTTAAAAGTGACGCAGTCCCGTACAGTATTTCTACTCCTCGTAGAATTCCGTTCCCGCTCATGCCTCAAGTGGAGAAAGAGCTCATGCGCATGAAGTCTATGGGGGTTATTGAAGAGGTTGTTGAAGCAACTGATTGGTGTGCCCCCATTGTTCCAGTTGCAAAGAAAAACGGAAAGGTGCGCATCTGTGTGGACCTGAAAAGGTTGAATGAGGCAGTGAAGAGGGAGAGATTTGTGCTGCCGACACTGGAAGATATAGCCCCGAAGTTGGCTGGGGCGAAGTTCTTTTCCACATTAGACGCTTCTAGCGGCTTTTGGCAGATCCCCCTGGATCCAAAGTGCCGCAAACTGACTACCTTTATCACTCCGGTAGGTCGGTTCTGTTTCTGCAGACTTCCCTTTGGGATATCCTCCGCTCCTGAGATCTTTCAGAGGGAAATGAGTTCTCTCCTGAGTGGCCACGTGGGCACAGCAGTCGTCATGGACGACATTCTAGTGTATGGGTCTACAGTGGAGGAGCATGATCAGCGTTTGAGTTGTGTGCTGCAGGCTATCAAAGAGTCTGGGCTGAAGCTGAATAAAGAAAAATGTCATTTTAGGAAAACTGAATTATGCTACTTTGGGCATATCATCAACGGGGATGGCATCAAGCCGGACCCCGAGAAAATTCGGGCTATCGAACAGATGAAAAGCCCTTCTGATGTACATGAGCTGAGACAGATATTGGGCCTTGTAAATTACGTGGGCAAGTTTCTTCCAGATTTATCTACAGTTTTGCACCCTATCACGGAGTTGCTTAAGAAAGATGTTGCCTGGGTCTGGGGACCCTCACAAGAAAAAGCGTTCCTGCATGCTAAGTCCCTGCTGGGGTCTGCCCCAGTGCTGGGGTTCTACGACCCTTCAAAAAAGACTGTGGTTAGTGCTGATGCAAGCAGTTATGGGTTGGGGGCTGCACTCCTGCAGCTGAATGACAACAAACTACAGCCCATCGCCTACTGTTCCCGCACACTGACGGCTGCGGAGTCGAAATACGCTCAAATTGAGAAAGAGTGCCTGGCTGCAGTTTGGGCCTGTGAGCGCTTTCAGCGTTATCTAGTGGGTTTGGAGAAATTTAGTCTGGAAACTGACCACAAACCGCTAGTCCCTCTTATCAATTCTTATGACATCGACAAAACACCCTTGAGATGCCAGAGACTTTTAATGAGACTACTCAGGTTCAATGTTCAGGCAGTGCATGTGCCGGGGAAGCAGCTGGTTGTGGCAGATACACTGTCCAGGCTCCCGCTGGCTGCTGCTGAAGAATCCTCTACAGAGTCGGATGTAAAAGTGTATGTTGATTCAGTTCTGGCCTCTAAGTCCATTTCTTCAAGGAAACTGGAAGAGATAAAGAAAGAGACATATTTGGACACAGATCTGCAAGAAGTTATAAGGTACATAAGAGATGGCTGGCCCGAGAGCCGGGCAGCCTGGATGTCTTTAAATGCTTACCAGCCAGAGAGGTCGCAGCTCACGGAGCTGGAGGGGTTGGTGCTGTTCCAAGACCGTATTGTAATTCCTGTCAGCATGAGGAAGGAGATGTTAAACAGGATTCACGATGGCCACTTAGGCATTACAAAGTGCAGAGAAAGAGCAGCTACAGCTGTGTGGTGGCCTGGGATCAGCTCCGACATTGCAACTCACGTGTCTAAATGTGCCTTTTGCCGGGAACGCCGGCCTACTCAGAGAAGGGAGCCCTTAATGTCTACTCCGCTGCCTGCGGGGCCGTGGCAGAAAATAGCTGCTGATTTGTGCGAACTGCACGGGAAAAAGTTTCTTGTTGTTATCGACTACTATTCCAGGTATTTGGAAATAGCACCCCTGAATGATATCACAAGTCAGGCCGTTATCATTCGCCTGAAGAGCTTGTTCGCCCGCTGGGGCATTCCAATGGAGCTGGTGAGTGATAATGGCATGCAGTTCGCTTCTACAGAGTTCAGTGCTTTCAGCAGGGAATATGATTTTGTACATTCCACGTCAAGTCCACATTATCCGCAGGCCAACGGAATGGCTGAAAGGGCAGTTCAAACAACAAAATTCATTCTAAAGCAATCTGAACCGTACCTAGCCCTCTTGTCATACAGGGCGACGCCCATTCAAGCCACCGGGTTTAGCCCGGCACAGCTGATGCTAGGACGCCAGATTCGCACCACTTTACCCTCAGTGGGTGTCTTCAAGCCGCCTGGCCCTGTTCCTCGGGACGAAGTCCTTAGGAGGGATGAAGAGGCCAAAAAGGGTTATCGTTTCTTCTACGACAGGAGACATTCTGTCAGGCCTTTACAGGAACTGAAAGCGGGCCAAAGTGTCAGAATTAAACTGGATGATGAGAAGAAATGGAAGACGCCTGCTACGGTAGTGGGCCGCTCTCCAGAACCAAGGTCTTATACAGTCCTTACAGAGGGAGGGACGGTTACACGCCGTAACCGAAGACATCTTCAGCCTGTACCTGAGAGTCTGGAACCGGATACCTCAGTACCACCGCCGGTGGGATCCCCTGTTCTAAGAGAGGTGCCTTCCCCTCAGCAAGATCATAGCGGGGATATATCTTTGCCTCCAGCAGACTCTTGTTCACCATCTTCTGTATCAGAGGACAGTTCATGCAAAGTTACATCAAGCGGAAGAGTGGTGAGGCTTCCGGCCCGATACAGGGACTGACTTTAGCTAGAACAGTGACCGGAAGTATGGGCAGAATAATCCCATGGTCACTGTGGACTAGGGTAGTCTACCCCGATGTCCAAGTCAGGATGTAATTTATTTGTTCATGTTTTCTAATCTATCTGTTTTATAATGTTCTAAAACAAAATGTTGTTGTATACCCTGTTGGTGTACCTTGTTATTTAATATATGCGAATGTATGCTTTGTCTTTGAAAAAGGGGAAGATGTGATGATAGCAGGATGTGATGTCACTAGCATGTGGGCGGGGCTTAGGTCCGGTGTCTGTGTCGCAGTTAGTTTAGTACAATCAACCTGTCTGGATGTGTATTGCTATGCTCTGTAATAAAATAGAGTTGTACCATCATTGCTGTGTCCTGCATATGTCCTGCATCTCATGACAATATATATAAGTGATTGCCGAGCTGTCAATATTGTATGCGTCCCTTTCAAATGGCACTAATACTGAATAACTTCCGGCTGTCATCTGTAGTATTATATATATAAGTGATTGCCGAGCTGTCAATATTGTATGCGTCCCATTCAAATCGCAATAATAATTCCGAACTTCCCGTCTGCCATCTGTAGTATTGTATATATAAGTGATTTTAGATCTGACAATATTGTATGCGTGCCATAAAAATCGCACTAATACTGAATAACTTCCGTCTGCCATCTGTAGTATTGTATATATAAGTGATTTGCGATCTGACAATATTTCTTAATTGTCCCATTGAAATCTCCATAATAATGCTGTTCAAAAGTGTGGTTTACGTATATGTTGTATTGTAGTATTGAGTGTTAAATTTCCTAAAGGGGCGGTACAGTGGTGAATCTGTGATGTGTCACCTGGAAAAAACAAACAGGTAGATTACGAGTTTTGCGCTTGTGTTTTAACTCTGAAAAAATGGCCAGCGTTAAAACAGCAACACAGCTATTACAAGTCTTGTAGCCTGTAACGCAACGTCAGTCCCGCCCTCGAAAAAATGAATTTTTTTCATGGGATTCCCATAGCGCTGCCATTACTAGTTTTGCAGTGAGGCTAAAAAACTTGCATTACAGCCTATACCGACAAGATCCGTACCGCCATTTGAGAGCAGTAGTTATGAGTAGTTATGAGTTTTACGCAACAAAAGTGTTACACAAAACTCATAACTAAAGTGTTACAAAGTACACTAACACCCATAAACTGCCAATTAACCCCTAAACCGCCACCCTCCTGAATCAAAAACACTATTTAAATATTATTAACCCCTAATCTGCCGTCCACCAACATCGTCCCCACTCTGCTAAAGTTATTAACCCCTATTCCGCCGCTCCCCGACACCGCCGTCACTATAATAAACCTATTAATAAACCTATTAACCCCTAAACCGCAAGCCCCCCACAAAGAAATATACTAAATTAAACTATTAACCCCTAAACCGAAAGCCCCCCACATCGCAATAAACTAAATTAAACTAGGAAACCCTAAACCTAACGCCCCCCCCCCAACTTTATATTAAAATTACAATTTCCCTATCTTAAATTAAATTAAAACTTACCTGGCAAATTAAAAAAAACTAAGGCCTAGATTTGGAGTTTGGCGGTAGATGGGCTGTTAACGCTACGCGGGCTTTTTTCTGGCCGCACCATAAAATTAACTCTGGTATCGAGAGTCCAAAAAAATTCTGCGTTAGGCTCCAAAAAAGGAGCGTAGAGCATTTTTACCGCAAATGCAACTCTCGATACCAGAGTTGCTTACGGACGCGGCCAGCCTCAAAAACGTGCTCGTGCACGATTCTCCCATAGGAAACAATGGGGCTGTTTGAGCTGAAAAAAAACCTAACACCTGCAAAAAAGCAGCGTTCAGCTCCTAACGCAGCCCCATTGTTTCCTATGGGGAAACACTTCCTACGTCTGCACCTAACACCCTAACATGTACCCCGAGTCTAAACACCCCTACCCTTACACTTATTAACCCCTAATCTTCCGCCCCCGCTATCGCTGACCCCTGCATATTATTATTAACCCCTAATCTGCCGCTCCGTACACCGCCGCAACCTACGTTATCCCTATGTACCCCTAATCTGCTGCCCCTAACACCGCCGACCCCTATATTATATTTATTAACCCCTAATCTGCCCCCCTCAACGTCGCCGACACCTACCTACACTTATTAACCCCTAATCTGCCAAGCGGACCTGAGCGCTACTATAATAAAGTTATTAACCCCTAATCCGCCTCACTAACCCTATCATAAATAGTATTAACCCCTAATCTGCCCTCCCTAACATCGCCGACACCTAACTTCAATTATTAACCCCTAATCTGACGACAGGAGCTCATCGCTACTATAATAAATGTATTAACCCCTAAAGCTAAGTCTAACCCTAACACTAACACCCCCCTAACTTAAATATAATTTACATCTAACGAAATTAATTAACTCTTATTAAATAAATTATTCCTATTTAAAGCTAAATACTTACCTGTAAAATACATCCTAATATAGCTACAATATAAATTATAGTTATATTGTAGCTATTTTAGGATTAATATTTATTTTACAGGCAACTTTGTAATTATTTTAACCAGGTACAATAGCTATTAAATAGTTAAGAACTAATAAGATATGCTTTTATTTCGCCTCTAAAGACCGCTTTTGAAGTTTCCCATAAAATTTCAGGTTTATCCATATATTCTTTATTGTGATTAAAAAAAACTCTCCATTTTTCTTGGAGCCATGACCTAAATTTAATATTTTGTACCAGATATTGTGGGAAAAAAAAGTGGGCCTTACTATTCCGAATTGAGATCTTGTGATGGATCTCAAGTGAAATAATTGCATGGTCCGATAAGATGATATCGTGGATGTCCAATTTAATGTCGGATTTCATTAATTGACCAGATACTAAAAAGAAATCTATCCTAGAGAGGGATCTAAATGATCTGGACTCACACGTATAACCCTTCTGATCTGGGTGCTGGATTCGCCAAACGTCTTTTAAAGCAAGTTTCTGACAAAATTTACGGAGTATCTTTGATTCCCACGTCTTTTTGTCCAATGCTCTACTATTGAATCTATCTAACAAATTTGAGAATGTCATATTGTAGTCACCAGCTACTATAATGTTTTTGCCTACAAACTGGAACAGTTTGAGGCCCAATGATTCCCAGAAATCTCTATCAGTTTTGTTGGGACCATAAATATTGCAGAAAACATATGTTTTTCTGTTAATTGTGATTTCTAATATTTGGTACCTTCCCTCCGGATCATTATGTATTGATACAATCTGGTGTTCTAATTGTTTGTTGATCAATATAGCTAGGCCTCTTTTCCTTTGATTATAGGAAGTAAAGAGAACCTTCCCTACCCATTTAATCTGTAATTTGGCCGCTTCAGACGGGGATAAGTGGGTTTCTTGGATAAAAGCTAAGTCGGGATTATGGGAGCCCAGAAGTTTAATCATCAGTTTTCGCTTGATAGGTGAGGATATACCTCCTATGTTCCAGGACAACAGTTTAAGCTTATTCATCTCCATTTATCAGGCCATATATTAGTTTGCAGCGTACGGAGGGGGGAGGAAGGACGAAAGAAAGGTAGGGGGGAGAAAAGAGAGGAAAAATGAGAAAAGGGAGAGAAGGGGAAAAAAAAAAAAAAAAGAAAGAGAAAAAAAAAAAAAGGGAAGGGAGAAAAAAAAAGCAGAAAAAGGGGAGGGAGGGGAGAGTACAAAGTAAGAAGCTGGAAAGAAAAACCCCCAGCTAAGCCTGTACCATTATTCAAAGTCCCAGCGAGCCAAGTGCTAAATCTAGCCTGTCTCTGCATAATATTCAAACCTCTGGAGAGGATACCATATTTCCCTAGTGGATGGGGGAGAAAAATTCCCTCATCACTATTGCGTTCAATTCTCAACCCCTTTTTTATGCGCCTCCCTGGGTTGTTGGGAATGGGGGGAACTGAGGGATAACAAGCATCAAAATACCTTACATCTAAAAATAAAAACAATTTCAACATAAAAACTAACATCAATACAGTATCTACATATTTCCCTTTAGACTACCTACTAATACTATATCCCAGTCTTGTGACAATAAGCCTTAATTTCGTCCACCTTTGAGAATGTGAGCATGGCGCCATCCCTCTCCAGCACCACTTTCGCAGGATACAACATTCTAGCCTTCAAATTGGCATTGATGAGTCTGGAGCAGTATGGCGCCATTTCCCGTCTCTTTGTCTGGGTTTCTATCGAAAAATCTTGAAACAGCAGTATCCTTGTCTGGCCTACCTTAGATCAGATTGAGCTCGCATTCTATTGGCTGTTCCGATCAGCCAATAGAATGCGAGCTCAATCTGATTGGCTGATTGGATCAGCCAATCGGATTGAACTTGATTCTGATTGGCTGATTCCATCAGCCAATCAGAATATTCCTACCTTAATTCCGATTGGCTGATAGAATCCTATCAGCCAATCGGAATTCGAGGGACGCCATCTTGGATGACGTCCCTTAAAGGAACCGTCATTCGTCGGGAGACGCCGGAAGAAGAGGATGGATCCGCGTCGGATGCTTCAACATGGACCCGCTCCGCACCGGATGGAAGAAGATCGAAGATGCCGCTTGGATGAAGATGTTTGCCGGTCCGGATGTCCTCTTCTTGCCGGATAGGAGGAAGACTTTGGAGCCTCTTCTGGACCTCTTCAGCACCGGATGCCAGGACGGATCGGTGATACCTGTTGAGGTGAAGACAAGGTAGGAAGATCTTCAGGGGCTTAGTGTTAGGTTTATTTAAGGGCGGTTTGGGTTAGATTAGGGGTATGTGGGTGGTGGGTTGTAATGTTGGGGGGGGGTATTGTATGTTTTTTTTTACAGGCAAAAGAGCTGATTTTCTTGGGGCATGCCCCGCAAAGGGCCCTGTTTAGGGCTGGTAAGGTAAAAGAGCTTTTAAATTTATTAATTTAGAATAGGGTAGGGAATTTTTTATTTTGGGGGTCTTTGTTATTTTATTAGGGGGCTTAGAGTAGGTGTAATTAGTTTAAAATTGTTGTAATATTTTTCTTATGTTTGTAAATATTTTTTTATTTTTTGTAACTTAGTTCTTTTTTATTTTTTGTACTTTAGTTAGTTTATGTAATTGTAGTTATTTGTAGAAATTGTATTTAATTTATTTATTGATAGTGTAGTGTTAGGCTTTATTGTAGGTAATTGTAGGTATTTTATTTAATTAATTTATTGATAGGGTAGTGTTAGGTTTAATTATAACTTAGGTTAGGACTTATTTTACAGGTAATTTTGTTATTATTTTAACTAGGTAACTATTAAATAGTTCTTAACTATTTAATAGCTATTGTACCTGGTTAAAATAAATACAAAGTTACCTGTAAAATAAATATTAATCCTAAAATAGCTACAATGTAATTATAATTTATATTGTAGCTATATTAGGATTTATTTTACAGGTAAGTATTTAGCATTAAATAGGAATAATTTATTTAATAAGAGTTAATTAATTTCGTTAGATTTAAATTATATTTAACTTAGGGGGGTGTTAGTATTAGGGTTAGACTTAGCTTTAGGGGTTAATACATTTATTAGAATAGCGGCGAGATTTGGTCGTCAGATTAGGGGTTAATAATTGAAGTTAGGTGTCGGCGATGTTAGGGAGGGCAGATTAGGGGTTAATACTATTTATGATAGGGTTAGTGAGGCGGATTAGGGGTTAATAACTTTTTTATAGTATCGCTCAGGTCCGGTCGGCAGATTAGGGGTTAATAAGTGTAGGCAGGTGTCGGCGACGTTGAGGGGGGCAGATTAGGGGTTAATAAATATAATATAGGGGTCGGCGGTGTTAGGGGCAGCAGATTAGGGGTACATAAGGATAACGTAGGTGGCGGCGCTTTGCGGTCGGCAGATTAGGGGTTAATTATTGTAAGTAGCTGGCGGCGACGTTGTGGGGGGCAGGTTAGGGGTTAATAAATATAATATAGGGGTCGGCGGGGTTAGGGGCAGCAGATTAGGGGTACATAAGGATAACGTAGGTGGCGGTCGGCAGATTATGGGTTAAAAAAATTTAATCGAGTTGCGGCGATGTGGGGGGACCTCGGTTTAGGGGTACATAGGTAGTTTATGGGTGTTAGTGTACTTTAGAGTACAGTAGTTAAGAGCTTTAGAAACCGGCGTTAGCCCAGAAAGCTCTTAACTCCTGCTTTTTTCCTGCGGCTGGAGTTTTGTCGTTAGAGCTCTAACGCTCACTTCAGAAACGACTCTAAATACCGGCGTTAGAAAGATCCCATTGAAAAGATAGGATACGCAAATGGCGTAGGGGGATCTGCGGTATGGAAAAGTCGCGGCTGAAAAGTGAGCGTTAGACCCTTACCTACACGACTCCAAATACCGGCGGTAGCCTAAAACCAGCGTTAGGAGCCTCTAACGCTGGTTTTCACGGCTAACGCCAAACTCTAAATCTAGGCCTAAGTTTTGTAGTATTGCACGCCCAAGGCGGCTGTTTGAAAACTTCTAATGGCAGCGCAATGGAGTGTGAAATAATGCAACTTTTTTTGCGTTCGTTTCGCACCCCATTGCGCCCATAACTTGTAATCTACCTGAAAGTAACTAAGAAAAATTTTCTGAATGGAATAGAATTCTGTTATAAAACCTGGGCAAAAATAATTTCAAACAGATTGTAACTCCATATTCTTTTCTAATTTTATATACGTGTATATATATATATATATAAACCAGGAGTGCACTCAAACCACTCCAATCAGCTCCCCTTTCTCAGACAAGGATTTCAATGTCTCAACTAGCCTGAGGAAGGGGATCTGTATCTATATAAAGTTCCAAAGACATGGTACAGCACTGTATATATCAGGATAAACTTTATCAAGTGCTCATAGACTGTTAGGGTCCTGCAAGTCCCACTTTAAATAGAATCAAAACCATGAATAAAGTCCCAGCACTGTTTTATCCAAAATAAGTAAGCGCTATGTAGGCCCGAAACGTTGCTGTTTGCTGGCTTCTAACTCAATACTTTTTGGATAGAACATTGCTGGGACTTTATATATATATATATATATATATATATATATATATATATATATATATATATATATATATTGGTATATATTTATATATATTTACTATAAATACTGTATATATAATTTACATAATTGCTATAGAAATGGATTTGTTAATCTTTCTTAAAGGCACAGTCTAGTCCAAATAAAACTTTCATGATTCAGTTAGGACATGTAATTTTAAACAATTTTCCAATTTACTTTTTTTTTTTTTTTTTTTTATTCAATTTTTATTGAGGTTTAATATTAAATAACAGATAAACAATATTTCAGGCGACATGCTGGTACAAAAAGAAAAGATCAAATGCATCAAAATAAATTTACAATCAAATTTGTTGCAACACAGAAACGTTTAAGTATTCAAAAGATGAACCTCATATTTTCAATAGAGAATAGAAATGAAAAAAATAAAATAAAGAAATAACACATTTTTCCTCTGGTTTGAAATGATATAACACAAAGCTCACATATGTGATATAAAGATCTTAGTTGGAGTAGAATAAATATTTGAGTTTGTTGAAAAGTACAAGTACACATTTTGCAAAGAATTCAGCAAATGCATTATAACATTATTTGCCAGTATACATGAATGAGCTCTATTAGTCAAGAGATGCTTAGAAAGGTATATGGAGCACAAAAACATACACTAGCTTCAGACCAAACAGTATATACAGTATATCAATATAAAAATGATCAGGGTAAACGCATACAAATGTGTAATCTTTATATTTATATAAAGTAAAAAGGAAATAAAGACCTGCGGCAATGCCTCAGCTTATTAGGAGACATAAAATTGGAGCAGAGGGAACAGGAAAGAAAGTATCTGCCTGTTTACAAGAGAATAAAACCAAAGATAGATTTGCATGGGATAGGCTTACAGGAGTCTAGGGACCATATTCTATTAAATAATGTTCAGGATCCAGCTCCACCCAGGGCCCTTGGGTTAGTGCCAGATACTAGTGAAAGCACAAAAGACAATTAAAAGGTTCCCTTTTTCAAATGTCTAGAATCCCTTTGTAAGAACTGTAATAAATCTGGATAATATAGTTCCTGTTCTCGAATCGCCTTCCCAACTTTACTAATATATTAGCATGCCATCCAATGGCACTGCAACAGGTCGTTAGAGAATAAAACAACATATCAAAAGCGGTGCTTATCAAGGGAAACCGCGTATTAGGCTATGGGATTTAAGTACATAACCAGAGTACTGTATAAAAGTGGGGGATAAAAGCAAAAAAAAAAAAGAAAAAAAATGGAGCCAGCCGTCTAAGTGTTAAATAACTATGGCAGAAATGTTTCAGGAGTTCAGTGGTATCTCAGATCTAGTAATATAAACGTGACATAACACCACCATGTTTAACTAGACTTTAGAGGGCCTGTATATATAAATTAAGCCTAATTCAAATAGGTAATTATGTCCTCAGCTCATTATATACCATTAATAAGAGTTAAATTAAAATTGTGTAAAAGATTACACTAAAGCCATTATTAACGAGGATGATTAGTATGCGATAACATTAAATATTGCACAGTCTGTATCTTGAGGCATGAGAAAAGTAAACAAGTTGCGCTAAGTACTAATTAGGAGCTAAAACATTGGGAGTGACTATCATTCTTTATAGCAGAGTGTGCTTCTGATAATATTCTGGCAGTGATAAAATATATGGTATACACAACATTTAGGAATGCATATAAGGAAATAATATATCTATCAGAAAAATAATGTAGTGACTGCTGACTCAATCAATACCATGTAATCGTTCAAATAGATACATGAGATTCTGCATAAATTAGAGCATAGAAATCCTAAGCACTATAACAAACAAGTTTAAATGTAGGTGCAAGTATAAACTGAAGATATAAGAATAGTATAGTCCTCCTAATAAAACAAAATAACCAGGACATGAGTAATATCTTACTGTTTAAAGTATAGTTACAAGGCCTGGGCCAGCATCTTGGGATAAGTTTAGAGAATATAAGGAGCTCTATAGTCTGTAGTATGGTGTCTATAACACCAAAAAGATTGTAAAGAACTCAAGATAGGATATAAAGAGAGTATACCCTATCACTTAACATTTTTAAATATCCCTGTAACTAGAGCAATATAAGCCAGTTAATATACAACAATTATATGAGTATGTAGGATGCAACCAAATAACTCTATAATACTTATAAACATATTTAAAATTAGACCTTTTGAATTCCAAAGTTGGGAAACCTAAATATAACTGCCTGTGCTTTTGACAAGTAGAAATATAAAACTAAGGTGTCCCAGCAACTAAATTAAGACAATGATCTTAACTTTTCTAAGGATACAACTAAAGAACTCTATAATACTTATAGACATATTTAAAATTAGACCTTTTGAATTCCAAAATTGGGAAACCTAAATATTACCACCTGTGCTTTTAACATGTTGAAATATAGAACAGAGGTGTCACAGCAACTTCTATCCGACTCCTCTTGTATGTTTAAGAGCAGACTGTCCAGAATGTGCTTTAATCTCCAATTGCGTGATCAAAGTGGCTAACAATCATACAGGTTTTACAGTTTTCAAGTGTAGTGTTTCCTCCAGTCGACTAATCATTAAGTCAGAAAATACCTCAATTTCTCCAGAGTCTTGAGGTGGATGGGGTGTTTTTTTCTCCTAAGCTGCATTTTTCAATCCTCTGGTTAGTCCGTTCAATGTCAGGGTATATTTTGTCTCATAAACCAGTCCCGGTGTGATATCTTGAGCATACCTCTTATAGATCACCGCCGGTGGATCACAAGTCAAGGCCTGCGATATTAGCTTTTCAGCCATCTGCAATGCACCCTCGTCTGCAATTTGCAGAATAACATGATCAGAATACTCTGATAAATATGGGCTCTGGGCTTGTGCAGATGAGTTGAGTCGAATACCGGAGCAACATGCGCCCCAACCGCTGCCCAAGTGAAGCGGTCCTCTGCTTACTACTGTAATTAGGTGAGGCTCCATAGCTGTATATGGTGGCTTGCTTTCCTCCAAGGTCTCTAGAGGAATCTGCTTTGTTAGAATTCTGCACATCCCCATTTCCAATGCTGCAAACTGTCTCTGCAGGAGTAGGTGAACTTTTCGTTGCCATGCTTTAAAGGAATCCATGGCCACTGTCAGATTGTCACCATTCTAGCCACTGAGAAGGTATTTATTCTTACAGCCACGAGGGTGGGAAAATGGCCGCCATGTATACAGTATCGGCACAGGTGTCTAGTCTCGGTTTAGAGCTGTAGTATTTGCAAGTGTGTGTAATAGGCATCAAATGCAAAGGCACATGCCAGCAATGTTTCCCAAGTATTTCCAGAGACTTAATGCAGATAGAGATTGCTTTCAAAGATGATTTTAAAAGAGTCTTTGCCAGAGCGATATGCATATGCAGCTATTCTTGTGTGCGCCTGACTCCTCCCCCCTCCAATTTACTTTAATCATCAAATCTGCTTTGTTCTCTTGGTATTCTTATGCAAATTTCTAAGCCCTTAAAGGCCACATCTTATCTGAATGCATTCTGACAGATTTTCACAACTAGAGGTCATAAGTTCATATGTGCCATATAAATAACATTGTGCTTACACCCGTGGAGTTACATAGGAGTTAGCACTGATTGGCTATAATGCAAGTCTGTCCAAAGAACTGAAATAAGTGGGCAGTCTGCAGAGGCTTAGATACAATGTAATCACAGAGATAAAACGTTTATTAATATAACTGTGTTATTTATGTAAAACTGGGGAACGGGTAATAAAGGGATTGTCTATCTTTTAAAACAATAAATATTCTGGTGTAGACTGTCCATTTAAATTCTGAAAATATGTTTTTTATTTGGCTAAAATGTACATTTAATTAACAATTTATCACCTTTTTCTTTATCCTAATAACATACTGGGATGATTGATGAATATAAACACATTCTCCGGTAATATTTTAACACAAAGTTCTCTTTGCAAAATGAACATGAACATGAGATTTTTCTGCATCATTAATTTTAGTCCTTTGTTATTGATATTATTGTTGCCTAAAGATGTGATGTGCAATTAACATTTGACTTTTTGGTGGCAATTTTATCAAGAAGATTTAGTGTGCTTGGATCTTCGATAACCACTCCTAAATATTTTTTGCAGGGCTAGAATTATGTTGCCGGCTCCCATAGGCAAAGGTTAATTAGAAGCTCAGTGGATTTTTATTACACTTGAGCTTGATGAATATTACCATTGTCATCTGCACTTTTAACAATCCCTTTGAGGTTTATGTTTGGCTGGGCACCCAAGTGTTTAGAATAGATAGTGTAACATTACAGATTGCATACTTCTAAGAATTTTTAGTTGGCCAGCCAGTAAGGCACCTCTCTGATATAATATACTTCTACTTTTATAAAGATGTCTACCTGCTGGAGAAATACTGCTCTGGTTCTTGGGCAACCTCATTGCCCATGATTCTGTTAGTGATCTCCACCCACTGTTTAAGGATTATTTTATTTATAACATATTTTCTTTATTCAGTAAATTCATTTTCTTTGCTTACATTTAAAAAAGCATTTACCAAAATCATTGTTCATTTAAACACTAATTCTAATAGCTAAGAACATAAGAAAAAGGCAGACAAATAAATCAGATAAATTAACTAGCCCAGAAGACATATTGGCCCAGATTATGCATAAAGCAATATTGATAACGCAGGATGTGCTATCAGTATTGCAGTCCTGAGCTAAGAATAACTTGCAATCTGATATCACAACTCCATGGTAAAGAAGACGTATTAGAGAATGTTTAGCTCTTACAAGTTGTCAGCTACACATATCACACTCTCACACACACACATATATATTAATATAAATATATATATATATATATATATATATATATACAAACATACATACAATCCCAAGTACACACACTCACAATTTCCTGTGACAGCAACCAGGGTTCTGAGCAGAGATAATCCATAGATAGGCAAGCAAGGTTTCCCCCTTCCTTAGACAAAAGAGGAAGAAGGGGAAACCCCAAAATGAAACATCAAAAAGACTACATTTGTATCAAAATCCAGTGAGTGCGGACATACTGTTTGCATTTCTTGCATATTTATATACTGTATAAACTGTATAAAAGGACCATGGCAACCCCAGATGATCGTTTCAGCCTTCATTGGTCCTCGTCAGTGAGGTGCAGCCATATCTCTCTAAGCACACAGGGCAAGGAGTACATGTCTGGTTTTCCACATCACCCGTAGGGAGATGTCCCCAGGGTCACATTACAAAAAGAATACAGAAAGAGAAGAGCTCTCTCATGGATGAACAACAGTTCGATAGCCATAGAACAAGCTGCTGAGCTGTTGGTCGCAAAATTCAAGGCATTCAACGAGCTAAACAATTAGATAGATCTACTTTATTAAAGACACAGAAATCAAAACACCACCAAACTCCAGGTAACCTATGCTTGACAAAATACAATAATGCAGCTAGACACACAAAACAGGCTTTAGAAAAGCATTGTCACATCCTTTTTGAAGATCCTGTTCTAGTGAGAAGTATAGATACTAGACCAAAAGTTTTCTTCCGAAAAAAAACAAAAATCTGAAGGAACTCCTTGTTCCAAAAACCACGTTTTTTTTTAGGTGCAATAGGAAGAATTGCAATACCTGTCCTCAGGACCAAAAGGACCATAAAAAGAAGGATCATGGAGCACGTTACAAATATTGAGAAAGGTGATGTTTCACATGGAGTCACAGATCATTTTATAAATTTTCATAATAATGATCCCTCTGGTCTTAGATTTAAGGCCATAGAACAAGTGACTTTGGATGAAAGAAGGGGAAATAGACTTTTACAATTAAGTAACGTGAGGCATATTGGATCCATGCCCTACAAACTATGGAACCCCTAGGAATGAATAGGGAGTTGGATATACAGGCATTTCTTCTTTAAAATTTATTCCAGTTTTAATACATCATTTCTATTTGTGTGCAAATTAGCAATTTTCACAAATCTGATATTAACCTGTATGTTAAAATCATAAACATATACATATGTAAAATAATAAATACACAATGATAAATGGAAAAACACAAAATAAACTAAATCTGCACCCTATAGGGTGCAGATTTAGTTTATTTTGTGTTTTTCCATTTATCATTGTGTATTTATTATTTTACATATGTATATGTTTATGATTTTAACATACACATTTTCATTTTTAAATGTTTTTTAAAAATCCACCTCTTTAAGATTAGTGTGTTATACTATGAGTAAAGGTTTTTTATGACTTATAGCTAAAGCTTATGTTTAGCACTTTAATGTGCTCTAATCTAGAAAAATTTAAAATACTACGATTGTGTATTAGACTTGTACGAATGAATTGTAGACAAATTACTACTCTGTTAAGAAACATTTGGAATTATTCTCTACTCTGTGATATCTAAATTCTCCATATATGTGACAACTTTTAAATCATCAAGCTACATATATAGGATTTTGAAATTATCAGGCTATATATATAAAACTATTTTTTATTCACGCTTTACTAGTTTCTACAAATCTCTGTAGGAAATCATTATCAGAAAACCAGCGTACACGCTTGCACTGTGTAAGAAAGGTGTTCTGATTGGCGTGCCATACTTATACACATTCACCTTTTTTGGGATAAAAGGATTCATTGGCTTGGTGGGCGATTACGAAACCTCTGACGAAGCGGACACTTCCGTGAAATGTGTTAGGCCACGCCCACCTTTCGCCACGATGCAAGACACCAAGCATTATACAATTTGCTACAGAGTGTTTATTTAACATGTAGCTACACTTGTTGCCATTCTTTAGGTTACAATCTTTGGCAATAGAATACTACAGTCATAAACTTATGGTGAATTTCACCATCTCAAACTGCTACTCCAGCGTAATGACTACGCTCCTGTATTAAGGGACTGATCTACAGCCTTACAGACTCACGGAGCGGAACATACACCATCTCTGGTGCTCAACGTTATAATCTTACCTCATATTGATTGAGGTTTCTTTTTCTGAGTACCCACCCTAAGGTTGCCACCTCAGCCATGTTTTCCTGGACACTTATGAGTTACACATGCTGCAGGGTGTGCAGGGAGGAACATGTATTGTGTTTCTGGACTGTACTATTCATATTCCTCCCTGCACACCCTGCAGCATGTGTAACTTATAAGTGTTCTGTATTTTAAGGGACGGGTAGCAACCCTAACCCACCCTGATAGGGGGATTGCTTGTTTTATGCTGATTATGTATTAAACGATATTTCACTATTATATATTAAACAATATTTCACTATTTCACACATCTCTATTTCTATAGATAGACAGATAGAAATAAAAAATAAATAAATAAATAATATGTTCTTCGGAGTGAAGAACAATGCTATTTCAACTCTTAATGCACCATCAGCATTAGCACACTTGGCTTATCGCAACTTCAGGTTAATGCTCTTTCGAAAGCCAAAATATGGTTTTGTAGCACGCACTATAGAAGTCTGAGGATAGAGGGAGCTAGTTGCTTTCTGACCTCCAGATGTTAGCTCACCTGAGGCTTCCTATTGAGCAAAAGCTTTCAACTTGCAATATTAGTGCAAGAATTGTAGTGCTATTGATTTAACTTGAGTAGTGTTAGGACTCAATCGTACTAATATTTTTGCGCTCCACTTGTAATCTAGCCCAATATTTCTAACATCTAATGAAGTATTAACTGATTGAGTTTATCCTTTGAAATGTGTAAGGATGAGGAATGTGAATTATTTTGGCCTTCATTATTCATTACCAAAAATGTCCACAGTCTGCTGCATTTGGCATTTTCCATTGTGTATTGCACTTTTTCTCAAATAAATATGGCACCAAAAATAGCTAAATGCCGCAGACCGCAGCCATTGTCAGGCTTTGTTTGATTAAATAATTAATAAGTCTGAAATATTATGCAGGTCTAGTAATGATATTTAACAATATCCCAGCTGATAGTGGAATTTTGTTTGAGTAGAGCTGGAGCTCCCAGGAAACAGTTTGTGGCTATCAATGTAAATGTAACTGTTGTTGGTTATATTCAACTACTTGGCATTAAATTAAAACTACTATACTTTTTAATGTATATATATTTTTTCCACCTAGGAAAGAAGAATTTGAAGATTCTAAGCTAAGGCATAGACGTAAATAACTGCTTCATTCATCACAGATGGACAAGAGAAGTTATACCTTGGAGATAAAAACAAGTGCATTTGGGACCTACAATTACTTTATAATGAGGCAACTCAATGAGCAAGATATCCAAAGCATCACTTTATAGTGCTATGTTATAAAGGTAAAAAAACACGCAAATAAAGCTGGAAAAAGGTTACATATCCTTTATTGTGTACAATGTAAAATTACAGGTTATCAGGCTCAGGCTCAAAATAGCCCGACAGTAGAAACTGTCCAACTCGTTTCTTGCCTAGAGGCACTTCTTCACTTCACAAAGTGGATCTCCACGCTCCATGGCTCTGAGGTTGCTGGTCTTCAGTTGCGTCGTCACCAGTCTTCAGTTCCGCGGTCACCGGTCTTCAGTCCCGCGCTGCGCTACATGAGAGCTTGTTCCTGGAAGAAGATAGAAGATATCGCCGCTTGGAAGAAGACTTCATCGCCGGACTTCAGGAGCCGTGAGTACCTATCTAGGGGTTAGATTTAGGCTTTTTTAAAATGTTTGGGGGTTTGTTTTAATGGGCCTTTAAAAAAGAGCTGAATGCTTAGATTAGGTGGTGTTTTTATTTTGGATGCCTTTTTTATTTTCAAACAGGTATATTGCGAGTTATGTTATGATTTGAATTAGCCAATAAAATGAGAGCTGCTTAACTCCTATTGGCTGATTTGAACAGCCAATAGGATTTTAACAGCCCTAATTCCTATTGGCTGATTCACATTTTTCAGCCAATAGGAATGCAATGGTACCCCCAGTATAAAAGAAGTACCTTGCATTTCAATCCTCAGTGTGCGTCGGACAATCGCATGAAGAGGACCTCCATGTTGAATCAATGGACCTACACCTGGACCTCCGCCTTGGACCTCCGCCTGGACCTCCGCTTTAGACCTTTGCCTGGACCTCTGCGCATCGACCCCTCCGCCTCCGCAGGGATGAAGAAGATGCCAGTCCCGTGATGGATGATGATGGAGCTGCCTGGATAAAGACCACTTGCTGCTTGGATGTCCGGACATCAGGAACTGTAAGTGGATCTTTGGGGGTTAGTGTTAGGATTTGTAAAACTTTTTTGGGTGTTTTTTTTTTTTTTAGTTTAGAATTTGGGCTTTTCTTAAAAGAGCTAAATGCCCTTTTCAGGACAATGCCCATACAAATGCCCTTTTCAGGGCAATGGGTAGCTTAGGTTTTTGTTAGAGTTAGGTTTTTTTATTTTGGGGGGTTGGTTGGTTGGTGGTGGGTTTTACTGTTGGGGGGACTCTGTATTTTTTACAGGTAAAAGAGCTGTTTAACTTAGGGCAATGCCCTACAAAAGGCCCTTTTAAGGGCTATTGGTAGTTTATTATAGGCTAGGTTTTTTATTTTGGGTGTTTTATTTTTATTTTTTATAAGGCTATTAGATTAGGTGTGATTCTTTTTTATTTTTGATAATTTCGTTTGTTATCTTTCGTAATTTAGTCTTTGTTATTTTTTGTAATTTAGTATTTCTTATTATTTGTAATTAGATACTTTGTAATTTTTATAAAGCTTAAACTATCAGAAAAATAAAAAAACAGAACCTCAAAGTATAGAGAATCCTCAAAAGACAGGGAATACAGCACTCTTTTTATATGTCAAAAACACTTATTTTATTGATACAGTTCCAAAGTCCTGAACTGAAAAACAAAAAAGCGTAAACAGGTATAGTAAAGAGACATTTCACATACATACATATGCCATTCAGAAAACACCAAATGCAGTCATGCCCTATACATGCACATATATCCTATAATGATTTAAAGTTGATTAACTCATCTAAGTCAAAAAGACCTTGGCCTCTAGTTATCAAGCCGTCAACCTCAAATACGCCAGACTCAGTCCGACACAGATCGATTCTTACGTCACTCCAGATGTTCTGAACGCAAGTAATAGGATTTATTTTACAGGTAAATTTGTCTTTATTTTATCTAGTTAGCTATTAAATAGTTAATAACTATTTAATAGCTATTGTACCTAGTTAAAATAAATTTAAATTTGCCTGTAAAATAAAAATAAGTCCTAAAATAGCTACAATATAATTTTTAGTAATATTGTAGCTATATTAGGGTTTATTTTATAGGTAAGTATTTAGTTTTAAATTGGAATAATTTAGTAAATAAGAGTAATTTTTATTTAGATTTATTAAAATAATATTTAAGTTAGGGGGGTGTTAGGGTTAGTGTTAGACTTAGGTTTAGGGGTTAATAATTTTATTATAGGTTGCGGTGGTATAGGGGGGCAGGATAGGGGTTAATTAGTTTAATATAGATGGGGCGGTATAGGGGGGGCAGGATAGGGGTTAATAAATTTATTATAAGTGGCGACGGTGTAGGGGGGGCAAATTAGGGGTTAATACATTTAATATAGGTGGTGGCGGGGTCTGGGAGCAGCGGTTTAGGTGTTAAAAAATGTAAAAGTATTTATAACAAAATTAAAATACATTATGTGTACCACTGCAAATTGTGCTTACACGTTTTTTTTTTTTAATTTTTAAAAAAACATTTTTCTTTTTTTCTCTCTCTCTATTCTTATTTTTGAAAAGGACTTTTAGATTCCTATATATCTTGAAATTTTTCCTGCCATCCACTATATTTAAATATCATAACAATATCATGACAATTTGTTTGTATATGGTCTTATACAACGTTCTTTTAAACTTACATATACACATTTCTCAATGTATTGTTTCTTTTAAGTTTACCTGTTTTTTGAGAATCTATTGACCTTATTAGAGAGAGCCTCAAAGGAGCTACATATGCAGAAGGTATTTCTTATTTACAGAAATCTCCCAAATTCTAATTTTTTGTTCAAACCACTAGGGGACAGTGTTTTTAGAACATACATCCATTTGGTTTCTTTTTGTAAAAGACACTTGTCATTGTCCCCCCCCCCTCTTCCTGATACAATTCCCCTATCGATACCAATGATTTTCAATGTTTCCGGATTAGATTCATGACATTCCAAAAAAATGTCTTGCCACACTTGTATCCTTTAGAGAGGTAATATCATCCCTATGTTCTCTTATGCAATCTTTTATCTGCCTTTTCATTTTTCCAACATAATACCTTGGACAGGAACAATAGAGAAGGTACACCACTCCAAAGGATTCACAGTTAGTGAAGTGTTTAATCTGATATAGTTTCTCCCCTGTACTAAAGGTTTTAGTCCTTACCATGAATGAGCAATATACAAATTTGCCGCATGGAAAATTGCCTTTTACTTTATGAGAACTCAACCAGTTACCCATATGGGGGGATCTCACATAATTACTTGTTACAAGTGCATCCTTCAAATTTTGTGCTCTCCTTGGTGTCATAAGAGGAGTGGAGCCCACTACTTTTTCCACTCCTTCATCTTGGAGTAAATAATGCCAATTATTTTTAAAGATTGATCTTATGGTCTCCCACTGACAGTTAAATTTACTGATATATCTAATTGTGTGACCTTCACTATCTGTGTATTTCTCGCTCTCTTTCTTGCATTCTTTATAGATTTTTTTGAATAGCCTCTTCTCAAGTACCTGTTTTGCATCTGATCAGCATGTTCCTCAAATTTCTTATCAACTGAACAGTTCCTTCTGAGCCTCAGGAACTGTCCAGTAGGTACCCCTTTCTTTACACTTACTGGGTGTGCACTAGAGGCTTCCAGGATGCTATTTGTAGATGTGTTCTTTCTATAATTTTCTGTGACCAGGACTGTATCTTGCTTTTTAATCTTAATATCCTGAAAATTTAATTCAGTCTCATTTATTTCAGAAGTCAAAAATATATTTTTATCATTTTTGTTTAGTTTCAAAATAAAATCCTTTATGATTTCCACTGGGCCATCCCATAGCAACAGGATGTCATCCACATAACCCAGAGGTGAATGTATTTCTTCACAATGTCCCCATGTCTATCAAAAACGTCAGTCATCTCCCATGCACCCAAATGCAGGCATGCATAGGTGGGGGCACAAACCGCCCCCATTGCAGTACCCTTTAGGTGTTGATACATTTGATTATCAAACATGAAGACATTGTGGTTGTGGGTTAGAACAAATTGTAATAACTTGATGACAAAGTCTGTATGTTTGTTATACAATTCACCTCTTGTCTCTAAAAAGTGCCTGGCCACCTCAATCCCTATATCATGGGGGATTGATGCCTACAGGCTCTCCACATCAAGCGATACAAGAATTGTAGTACGTGAAATTGTCAGACTATCAAGCTTCCTCAGGAGATCTAGAGTGTCTTTTACATATGATGGCTAAAATGGTCTCAAGAATATATCAATATAGTTTCCTATTTTTTCTGTGAAACTACCTATCCCTGAGACTATGGGATGACCAGGTGGATTATTTCTGTTCTTATGCAGTTTTAGTATTGTGTAAAATACTGGGGTGACAGGGTACTCGGGGTACATAAATTTAAATTCTTTCTCATTAATCAGTCCCTCTAGTTTAGCATCATCCAAGTTTTTAAAAAGTTCTGACTGTACTTTTTATTGGATTGAAAGGTAATTTTGTGTATTGTTGTTTATCATTAAGCTGGCGTTTTACCTCTTTTACATACTGCTTCTCATCCATAAGGACAAGATTTCCGCATTTATCAGCCGGCTTAATGATAATGTTTTTTTCCATTATCAGCTCTGTCAGAGCTGCCCTCTCTTTATGTGTTAGATTATCATTAACCATCATGTTATCATATATTTTATCAATATCTTTTTCTACCGCTCTTACAAAGTAATTTACAGCGGGCACCAGGAACAAAGGGGGCATGTATGGTGATTTAGGTTTCAATCTTGAGTTTGGGGAGCTGCTGTTGAGACTACTGCTATATCAGGGTTCGTGTTTTGACTTTCTCCATCATTTTCTCCTAAAAGGTTAATTAGGTCGATTAGGGCCTCATTATCATTAGCACCTAGACTTTTTCACAGGTTTTCAAGTCCGCCTTATTCTTCATAATTTGTGATAAGACTATTTTTCTACCAAACAGATTGAGATCTTTTAAGACTTTTAAATTTTTTCAATTTAGCTGTAGGGCAGAAAGATAGACCTTTTTTGAGAAGACTTACATGTTCAAGATTCAATTGTAGGGATGATAGGTTTACTATTTGTAAATCATCTTTTTCCATTTTATGCTTACCTAAAATTCCTTCCTCTGTCCTCTCCTCATTCTTCTCCTGCCCTGAAAGTTCCACTGATCTGGAAAATTTCTTCCAGCTCTGCATTGTCTGGTTTGGTATCTCCTGTTTGGAAAGTCTGAATTGTGTCCCTCTGTTTCTCTTTCTGCCTCCCCTTCTCTTATACCACCACCTCTGCCTCTGCCCAATCCAAAATCATTTTTGGACACACTAGAATCACTTTCTATATCAGATGCATCAGTCCCTGAGTCGTATGTTCCCTTTTCTGATTTATTTGAATACATTTTTCCTTTTTTATAATCGTCTTGGTCTCTGCACAGTTTTCTACACTTTCTAGATTTTATTTCTGCTTGTACCTTCGATATATAGGTTTTAATTTCTCTAATTAGTTTCTCAAAGTTTGGATCTTTTTCAAATCCATTTACTATTTTTAGGGCATTTTTAACTTCTGATTTCGTTTTATCAAGTCCTTTTTCATTTCTTTTAAATAACATTTCCATTAGACCTACAGAGAAAGAAGATATTTTTTAATTCCATTCATTTGTGAATTCCTCCCCTCTTCCCTTGTATTTTGTCCTGGGTCAATTTTTAATCTAAGGCCTCTTGGGATTATCTTACTATTAATATAATTATTTAGACTTGAGTTTTCAGCTTGCAATTTAATTTGTTTCACTATATTGCTTCTATATTTTTTAAAAGCATTAAATACATTTATATTACCTTCTTTATTTGTGCCCACTAGTATATTTCCACTATTTGACAATGATTCATTTATCTCTGCTTCCCAGACTTCATCTGAGAGTGTGAATGGCATTTAACCAAATATCTCCACACAAACCCTGCAAACGCATTTACTGAGATTCTTGGAAAAATCAATTCCACATCTAATATCTTAAAGATGTAACGAGTGGGGATTTTATTGGAGAAAACTTTTTACCCCTTACAAATTCAAAGTAATTTAAGCGTTTATATTCTTTAGAAAAGTGTTTTTAAAAAGGACCGGCTTGATAACCTTTAATTGGTGCAGACCCATAAACAGAGTATTAAGCTTAAACTATCAGAAAAAGGAAAAACAGGACCTCAAAGTATAGAGAATCCTCAAAAGACAGGTTTATAGTAGTGTTAGGATTTTTTTAATGTGTGTTTTAGTTTTCTTTAATTGTTAGTTTACCTATAGTTTAATAGTTATATTATTTTAATTGTTAGTTTAAACTTAGTTGTTTTAATTTGACAGATAAGTGTTAATTTAATTTAAGATAGGGTAATTGTAATTTTAATATATAGTTAGGGGGCGTTAGATTTAGGGGTTACTAGTTTAAATTTGTTTATTGCGATGTGGGGGCTTTCGGTTTAGGGTGTTAATAGTTCAATTTAGTATATTTCGTTGTGGGGGGCTTGCGGTTTAGGGGTTAATAGGTTTATTATAGAATTGGCGGTGTCGGGGAGCAGCATAATAGGGGTTAATAACTTTAGTATAGTGGGGGCGATGTGGGCAGATGGCAGATTAGGGGTTATTAATATTTAAATAGTATTTGCGATTTGCGATTTGCGGTTTAGCGGTTAATAACTTTATTATAGTGGTGATGATGTCGGGAGCAGCAGATTAGGGGTTAATAACTTTTAGCGATGCGGGAGGGCCTCGGTTTAGGGGTTAATAGGTAGTTTATGGGTGTTAGTTTACTTCGTAACAGTTTAGTTATGAGTTTTATGTAACAGTTTTGTTTGCGTAAAACTCATAGCTACTGCTCTCAGATGGCGGTACGGATCTTGTCGGTATAGGCTGGAACGCAAGCATTTTAGCCTCACCGCAAAACTCGTAATGGCAGCGCTATGGAATTCCCATGAATTTTTTTTTTTTTATGAGTGCGGGACTGACGTTGTGTTACAGGCTAAAAGGCTTGAGGTACAGCTATACCGATCAGACTTGTAATGACTGCGTTGCTGTTTTAAATCTGAAATGACAATTTTTTCAGCGTTAAAACACGAACGCACCACTCGTAATCTACCTGATAGGGATTAGGTTTAATTTTTTATTTTTGATAATTTGGTTTATTATTTTATATAATGCTAGAATTTTTTATTTTTTGTAATCTTAGATTAATTTAATCTTAGTTTTTTATTTTTAAGTAATGTTAGCTTTTTTATTTTAATTGTTTGTATCTTAGTATTTTTTAATTTAGGTAATTGGGGGTCTATTCAAAGCGTCCAATAAAAATGCATATACAAAACAATAAAATATATGTAAATTCCTAAGTTCTTTGTGTTAGTTAAAATTTATTGACACATTGAATTATATTTATAGAGAACCAGATATGAATCAAAACTATACAAGTTTAAACTATTATAATATGCTAGGCAAAGATCATAAAAATTATATTATTTATTAACCTTATTAACAATTGAATTTCATTAAAATACCACAGAGATACCAAAATATGAGCCACTAACATTCAGACTGGTAATTAAGTTATTTAACCCACAAAATGATTCTATACAATTCTAATTAAAACACCAGAAGTTATATATATATTCTAAATGTAAACAGCCAGTTTATATGCCAATGTATCTAAGCTGAAATGAATTCTTAATTATCTACAATTAAGACAAATTCTAAAATATATTTATATATTTGCAAAAGATAAATTACTTAGCATACAAAAGGCAAGCTTAAAACTATACAGGACTATGACTGTAAGCTAAAATATAAGATGCCCTTTTAAATCTAATAACTGCAATTAGTTATGGTTACCAAATACCTTTGATTTAAATATTATATATATATTTATCAATCGCGTATACTGCACCAAAAATAACCAAATCGATATTCAGGTTCCAATATTCCTTGTTTCACCTCATATGAAAATAAGGGTATTTGCAATATGGATAATAAGAAGGTAGCCCAATCTTGCTTATAGTAACTGTGTTCCAATGCAGTCAGTTATCCAGTCACTAGTCTTAGCAAAAAGTCCAGCAGCCTCCTCTCTCCTCTTGCATTCAGCTTATATATCTTAATCATTGGTGAAACGATATGAGAGGCCCTTCGGATTCTTAGTATGGATTGGTTATCTGGTAGATGCGTCCCTGATTGGCTCTGTATGGGTTCCAATAGTTAATTTATTTGGCTGTTATACCAGTTCCAATCCCAGCAGATGACCAGCAATATAGTCTTAACATTCATTTTTGCTATATTTCAAATATCTCCTTATATTATTATATCCAACATAATATAATTCCCAGCTTCAACAAGTCACATGTTCCAAGTGTATTGGACCATGTCATACTATTCATCCTGATTATTTTAATATGAAACACCAGTATGTTTCTATTGATCATATTGATAAACAATTACACTGTCAATTATTTGCTCTCCCCCAGAATCATAGCATTTAAAATCCTAATATATATTCATACAAACACAGCATATTTCACATTCCCAACAATTTTTGAATACACAGATCCATGTTATGGCTAACATTCATGGGACATCTTGTTGTCTGTAAGATAAAAACATTTTTTACCATTTTGAAACAACATTTATACATCTACCATACAGCTTATTCCTTAAGTTCCATATACACTTATCTAATATGTTGCGATTAGTAACTCCTTATTAGGTCCAAAAATACACATTTTTATACAGTATTTAAAATTATACAGTCTGTATTTTAAAATGAACCCAAGAGTTACAATGCAAGACATGTGCTTTTGATTAGTTAATCTTCCTCTAGTGTGTCTAAAATTTGTGGATTAAATACAACAGGGACAATTTAATACATAGGTGACACTCAGTCATTTCCTCAGCCAACAATTTGCCCTACGAATCTCAATAAGCCTCAAAGAAAAATCCCAGACACTACGTCTCCACCAATCCAGGGTTTCCCGTTACTTAGGTAATGAGACAGATGTTCTCTTTGAAGTAACTTGTCTTTTCTCTAATTGAAACAGAGATAGGGGGTTTGTTTACACACAGTTTCACAAATAAAATGAGTTCTTGGTCTTATCATAAATCTATGTGTAGATAAATATACATATATATATATATTATTTAATGATACACTGATATCCTGACAAGGGGTTAATAGTTTTATTAGAATTATTGAGTTGTGTGGGTTTGGCGGATTAGGGGTTAATAGATTTATAAGGTTTGTTGTGATGTGGGTTAATGGTGGATTAGGGTTTAATAGTTTTAATAAATTTTTTAGTTAGTTTTCAATGTTGGGGTTGTCGGATTTAGGGGTTAATACTTTTATTAGATAGATTGCGATGAAGGTGAATGGCGGATTAGGGGTTAATAGTTTAATTAGGCATATTGCGTTCTGGGGGTTGTCCGTTTAGGGGTTAATACTTTTATTATTAGTTCCAATGTGGGTTTGATGGCGGATTTTGGGGTTTTACGTGTCGGGTTTATTTCTGGGAGGCATGTTAGACTTTTACAGAAGATTTTTTTTTATTTTCTTAGGCGCCGGCAGTTTCTAAAGTGCTGTAAGTCACTGTCGACTCCAGAAATTTGCATTTACGCTCATTTCTGGACATCACTAGTTTATCTGACTTACAGGCACTTTATGAACTGCTGGCGCCGTATATGTGATACCCTGATGTGTGACGCATAAGTAATCTCACCCATAATATATATGATTTCTTTAAACAGTGTGGAATGACAATGCAATTTGCTGAAATTCTTTAGTTTTAATACAATAATTAAACTTGTAAATAAATAATAAACATATATTATATATATTATAGTGTTAATAGTTTATTATGGGCCAAATTACAAGTGGAGCGTTATTTAATGCTCCCGTACGCTAACTTCACTAGAAGTGATCTTTTTGAGTGTTTAGGGTAGCGCTCGTAATACAAGTTGAAAGTAAACTGTTTTCGCATGAAAGCTAACCCGATACACACAAAGAGCCAAACTTAAAGCACATTCATGTATTTTCCCATATAAGTCAATGGAGCAAAAAATAGTAGAAAAAAACAAGCGATGCACGTGCAAATAATATTGCATATTCTCAAGTGCGCTAAAATATTCAAATAAAATATTCAAATTTCACATTCCATTGTTCTTCACATAGCAGAATATGTTTTATTTATTTATAAATACATACATATATCTAAATATATCTGATGTTTTCTGGCTAAAATATATATTTACAACTATGTATGTATATATATATATATATATATATATATATATATATATATATATATATATATATGTATACAGTATCCTACAAAAGTGAATACACCCCTGACATTTTTGTAAATATTGTATTATATCTTTTCATGTGACAACACTGAAAAAATTACACTTTGCTACAATGTAAAGTAGTGAGTGTACAGCCTGTATAACAGTGTAAATTTGCTGTCCTCTCAAAATATCTCAAGACACAGCCATTAATGTCGTTGGCAACAAAAGTGAGTACACCCCTACGTGGAAATGTCCATATTGGGCCAAATTAGCATTTTCCCTCCCCGGTGGCATGTGACTCATTAGTGTTACAAGGTCTCAGGTGTGAATGGGGAGCAGGTGTGGTAAATTTGGTGTTATCACTCTTACACTCTCTCATACTGGTCACTGAAGTTCAACTTGGCACCTCATGGCAAAGAACTCTCTGAGGATCTGAAAAAAAGAATTGTTGCTCTACATAAAGATGGCCTATGCTAGAAGAAGATTGCCAAGACCCTGAAACTGAGCTGCATTACAGTGGGCAAGACCATACAGTGGTTTCACAGGACAGGTTCCACTCAGAAGAAGTTGGGTGCACATGCTCAGCGTCATATTCATAGGTTGTCTTTGGGAAATAGACGTATGAGCGCTGCCAGCATTGCTGCAGAGGTTAAAGGGGTGGGGGGTAAGTCTGTAAGTGCTCAGACCATACGCCGCACACTGCATCAAATTTTCCTGCATGGCTGTCATCCCAGAAGGAAGCCTCTTCTAATGATGATGCACAAGAAAGCCCGTTTGCTGAAGACATGCAGACTAAGGACATGGATTACTGGAACCATGTCCTGTGGTCCAATGATACCAAGATAAACTTATTTTGTTCAGATGGTGTCAAGCGTGTGTGGCAGCAACCAGGTAAGGCGTACAAAGACAAGTCTGTCTTGCCTACAGTCAAGCATGGTGATGGGAGTGTCATGGTCTTGGTCTGCATGAGTGCTGCCGGCACTGGGGAGCTACAGGTCATTGAGGGAATGATGAATGCCAACATGTACTGTGACATACTGAAGCAGAGCATGATCCCCTCCCTTCAGAAACTGGGCTGCAAAGCAGTATTCCAACATGATAACGACCCCAAACAAACCTCCAAGATGACCACTGCCTTGCTTAAGAAGCTAAGGGTAAAAGTAATGGACTGGCCAAGCATGTCTCCAGACCTAAACCCTATTGTGCATCTGTGGGGCATCCTCAAATGGAAGGTGTGGGAACATCCACCAGCTCTGTAATGTCATCATGGAGGAGTGGAAGAGGACTCAAGTGGCAACCAGTGAAGCTCTGGTGAACTCCATGCCCAAGAGGGTTGAGGCAGTGCTGGAAAATAATGGTGGCCACACAAAATATTGAGACTTTGGGCCCAATTTGGACATTTCCATTTAAGGGTGTACTCACTTTTGTTGCCAACGGTTTAGACATTAATGGATGTGTGTTGAGTTATTTTGAGGAGACAGCAAATTTACACTGTTATACAGGCTGTACACTCACTATTTTACATTGTAGCAAAGTGTTATTTCTTCAGTGTTGTCACATGAAAAGATATAATAAAATATTTACAAAAATGTGAGGGGTATACTCACTTTTTTGGGATACTGTATATAGATATATGTATGATTATATATAGGTATAGATATATACAGATAAATATAGTAATATCTATTTAAAAATACATAGAATATATTCTGCATATTGTGCAGAACATTGGAATTTGAAATACTTACAATAAATACATCGTATAACACTTTATTAAATATTAATATTGCATAAATATGCTTTAACATGTTTTTAATCTACTTAAAGGACAACTCAATGCAGTAGAATTATATAATTAACAAGGGCCTAATAGGAAGACAATGATTTAACACCTACTCTGAATTTCAAATAAGCAGTAGACACATTTTATTTTTTCTGCCATTGTCCGGCCCCCATATGACAGAGATCAGCCAATCACAGACTAGTATACATATACCATGTGAGCTTGTGCACATGCCCAGTAGGATCTTGTTACCCAGTGTGTATATAACACGATTGTGCAAAATGTGATAATGGAAGTAAATTGGAAAGTGTCTTAAAACTGCTGCTCTATCTGAATCATAAACATTTATTTTGACTTGAGTGTCCCTTTAACTGCAAAGGGCTCCAATGCAATGCACATATATATATATATATATATATATATATATATATATATATATATATATATATATGTGTCTATATTATGTATGTACATATGTATTTATGTGTTTATATGTGTAAACCCTTTGCCTAAGGCCTCATATCTTTCAGCCTTTTTTTTTTTTGTGTGCAATTTTTTAATAGATTTTATTAGATTATGAGTGTAATGTATTTAAAAAAAAATTGAGAGACTTTTTTGATTTGCGAAAAAGTTAACTAGAGCTCTGAGGACATGGTAATCATTCTAGCGTAGATCTCGATTGCGCTCAAGCGATCAGTTTTACTTTCAACTAGTATTATGACCGGTAAACCTGAAGCACACAAACTCCCGCGATAAACCCCTTTTTGCTTGTGCGTAACTGTTAGCGCTTCACTTGTAATGTGGCCCTATGTATTTTAACTAAGTTGCTTATTAAAATAAGAGTGTTTTTAATTTTGGTATGTTTTTTAATTTTTAGGAACAAGATTTTGTGTACAGCATATTAATATTCTGGAGAAGCAAGTTACAATAAAAAAATGTGTCTTTTTTTATAACTGCACTATGTAGATTATGTATTAAAAACTGTAAGTAAGTTAGTGATGTAGCAAAAGGGTTTTCTGTTAATATTGCATTTGGTACTTTGGTACAAAATTGTTACATTTTGGTACAAAACTGGAACTTTACAGTTTTGAGCTGTAAAATATATACAGTAATTTTTTTTTTTAAATGTGAGTTTATAAAAGCAGTGTGTTTTAAAAACATACTACTGTAAACCAGAGAACTTGCAGCCACTTTCTACTGTGGGATATTAATATCCCATACACAAAATCTTGTTAAAACACCTTAAAATCCAAAACACATCAAAATAAATAAACCCCCCCCCACATATTTTGGGCTAGATTACAAGTGGAGCGCAAAATATTGCTTTAGCGAAAGCGTTATTTGCACTCCACTAAGTAATACCAGGGCATGCAAATGCTGGGAAGCATTGCACTCACAAGAGTGCACTTCCATAGGCTCCGATGAGAGCCTCGTTCTCATGCTGTCTCACTTACGCAGAATAGGGGGTAAGTTGCGCAGAGATGGCAGCAAATTGTAAATATATAAGTATATGATTCTATGCATATATATTTATGTATATACATATATTAACCCATAAATACATATGTATATAAGCATATACATATATATTTACTGGGAACACACAGTTCCCATAGTCTCCTATGTATAGGCACTTTTCAGTGCTGTTTTGTTTTTTTCTAACACCCAAGACCCGCCAACTTTAAACCCTCATAAATGCATATTGCAGTTATTTTATTAAAAAATAAAGATGCTACTATTTTTTATTTTTTTAATAAAGTATATTACACTTGATTTTGGGGGCATTTGGTGGACATTTATAAATTTAACCAGAGATCAAGCTTGCGGTAGCAATAATCAGCTACTTGTAATGGCTCGTTATTTATCGCACACCCGTAAATGGGCACATTTGGAGTTTGCAGGGAACAAGATAAATTATCACTCCACTTGTAATCTAGCCCTTTATACATTAAAGGTACAAACCAATTACCAAAGTTAATTACAATAAATATTTTTCATCAACTTTTTAAAATATCAAGCATTACTTTTTAAAAACATTTTTTTTATGATCTAGAGATGTATTTCCTACCTTTAGAGTTCTCAGATACAATGCATTTTTAGTAAGATTGTGATACTATATCTGTTCTTTATCTTCTCTGTTTTATCTAGTCTTACCTCATGTTGACAGGCTCTTAGTTTGTGACAAGTCATTATTATCTTGCTATTCCTCTTGCGGGGATATGTCTCAGAATGTGAGCCTAATCAGCTAGCATAGAATTTGACCTGCAGGCTGCTTTTGCTCTTTTAGCACAGTAGCATTATCATGTGATGTGTTATACATTCTGTCACAATCTGCTGGTTTTACTGTCTGTATTATTTGATGATTATTTCAGTAATTTCTTATTACAATTGAACCCTTTTAATATTCACTCAATCTATGTAATATGAATGCAGATAATAAAAAATCATCTTAACAAAAAAGAAAGTTCCAGCGCCAAACACCAAGTATTAATTATATATAGAAAATACAAATTGTGGAGGATACCAAACACCCTCAGAGTAAAACAATGTAATGTGTTTTGGCAGTTACATAGGCCATAATTGTAGATAAAATGTGTATCTAGATCATTGTAATTAACTCTGTGCTCACCCCTATTGGTGCAAAGCTTAAACAAATGTAACCCTTGACATTCAAAAACAAATTTATATACAGTATATAGGTTTCTTTAGCACATCTTATTTATGTTTTGCTTTATACAGTAAAATACAAGCTGCATTGTAAGTCAATCAAATTCTTTATATATTTTTCAATCCAATTATATTGTCTCATAAGCCCTTTTCTATAGTAGGACAGCACTGTGTAAATGAAAAATATTCTATTAGAAAGAAAATACAATTAAACAAAACTAAGTACACATTTTTATTTAAAGTATATTATTTTATAGAAGTTTGGGATTTGACACATAATTTCAAGTATAATGCCAAATATAACCAGACTTATTAACTACTGAAATGTATGACTAGTAAGGGACAGAGTCTATTGAGAAAGAGGCAAGATGCATGAGAATATTTAGCTTCCATTTTTTTTTCTGGTAGTGTCTATTTATTATCTGTATGCTCTCCCTCTGTTGTCCTCACTCCAAACTTTTACTGCATTCTTCAGCCCACCTTCATATTTCCTTTATGTATCTCTGTCAGGTCTGTGACAGTGCTTCCTGTGTAAATTGAAAGCCTCAGTTTATATTTGAACTGAGAACTGTTCTGATTTGGGCCCCAATATTCAAAACATGAACAGGCGGACAAGAAACCGCCTGCTTGGCTTCAACTAGCTTCGCAGTCTGTTGGTCTGTCAACATAATCTAAAAAACTGCAGACGAGTGGTGGATTGTAACGTCAGCAAAAGTCTGCCGACATCACCCCTCTTCTGCACTGCCAGAGGGGGGCTTTTTAAAAAATGTTCCTACACAGAACAGACAGTGCATTCACTTAAACAAAAAGAGGTTTCTGTGTAAAAACACTTCAAGTAAATCATACCTAACCTTGCATCTACTGAACCTACACTACCTGCCTCACACTAGAAAACCTCACCACATTTTATAGGTGGTGAGACAAACATAACTGAAAATCTGTACTTAACCTGCAGGGCAACCCTTGGAATACATTGCACTATTGGTGATGCTTCCCAAGTAAAATGCAGGTTACTCCCCTGGAACGCCCAGCTAGCTCCAACTAAACTCCTACATATACGTCATGTCCATGATCTAACTTACTAATAAATAGCTCGATTATGAGTTTTGAGTGCTATAGGGATTTTAACGACCGCCACAAAAGCGGTGTTATTTCACCTCCCTATAGCGCTGGTATTACGAGTTCTAAAAAAAGCAGGCTTGTGCGGGCGAAATGGTTGCGTTGAGCTCCATACCGCACCGAAAACAAGCGCTGCTTTATCGTGCTCGTGCACAATTTCCCCATAGACATCAATGGGTAAAGCCAGCAAAAAAAAAGCCTAAAGCTCCGTAACGCAGCCCCATTGATCTCTATGGGGAAAATAAAACTAATGTTTAAACCTAACACCCTAACATAAACCCCGAGTCTAAACACTCGTAATCTGCTGCCCCCGACATCGCCGCCACCTACATACAGTTATTAAACCCTAATCTGCCGTCCCAACATCGCCGCAACCTACAAACAGTTATTAACCCTTAATCTGCTGCTCCCAACATCGCCCCACCTACAAACAGTTATTAACCCCTAATCTGCCGCCCCCAACATTGCCGCCACCTACATAAAACTATTAACCCTAATCTGCCGCTCCTGATGTCGCCACAACTATACTAAAGTTATTAACCCCTAAACCTCTGGCCTCCCACATCACTACCACTAAATAAATCCATTAACCCCTAAACCTAACCCTAACGTAACCCTAACCCTAACGTAACCCTAAGCCTAACACCCCCTAACTTTAACATAATTAAAATACAGCTAAACTAAAGTTATAATTATTAACTAAATAATGCCTATTTAAAACTAAATACATACTTACCTGTGAAATAAAACCTAAGATAGCTACAATATAACTAATAGTTATATTGTAGCTAGCTTAGGTTTTATTTTTATTTCACAGGTACGTTTGTACTTATTTTAACTAGGTAGACTTGTTAGTAAATAGTTATGAACTATTTATTAACTACCTAGTTAAAATAAATACAAACTTACCTGTGAAATAAAACCTAACCTAATAACTAAATTACATAAAAAACAAACACTAAATTACAAAAAAATAAGAAACAAATAATCAAAAATAAAAAAGAATTACACATAATCTAATAGCCTTACCAAAATAAAAAAGCCCCCCAAAATAAAAAACACCCAAGCCTACAATAAACTACCAAAAGATAGCTCTTTTACCTGTAGAAAAAATACAAACACCCCCCAACAGTAAAACCCACCACCCCCACAACCAACCCACCCAAATAAAATAACTATCTAAAAAAACCTAGATTACGAGTCTTGCGTTAGCCTTAAAAAGCAGCGTTGAGAGGTCACAAACACTGCTTTTTAATGCCCACTGGTATTACGAGTCTGGCAGGTACAGGTGTACCGCTCACTTTTCTTCCGCGACTCGAGCTTACCGCAAATCCCCTTACGTCAATTGCGTATCCTATCTTTTTAATGGGATTTGCCTAATGCTGGTATTACGAGTCTTGGAAGAAGTGAGCGGTAGACCCTCTCCTGTCAAGACTCCTACTGCATTTAAAAGTCAGTAGTTAAGAGTTTTAGGGGCTAACGCCGTAACATAAAACTCTTAACTAAAGTGCTATAAAGTACACTAACACCCATAAACTACCTATTAACCCCTAAACCGAGGCCCCCCCACATCGGAAACACTTAAATAAATGATTTGACCCCTAATCTGCCGACCAGACATCGCCGCCACTTTAATAAATATATTAACCCCTAAATCGCCGCACTCCCGCCTCGCAAACACTAGTTAAAATTTTTTAACCCCTAATCCACTGTCCCTAACATCACTGACACCTATCTACATTTATTAACCCCTTATCTGCCGCCCCCGACATCGCCGCTACTATATTAAATTTATTAACCCCTAAGTCTAACCCTAAGTCTAACCCCCCTAACTTAAATATAATTTAATAAAAACGAAATAAAAGAGACTTCCGGTGGGCGGCTCTTGAAGATGGATGCAAGCTTTTGTTGCTCCAGAGAAAACCTCTTTTAATCTCTCTAATATCATCTTTCTTCCATGCCATCTGCATCTCCCTTGACAGAGAAGCTGTCCGGGAACTACCAGCAGATAGAAGGAATCCATTCTCCTCTTCCCCGGAGGTCATTTTATTTACTAGTAATCCACGTGGGATTTAGCACATACTGAATTTGCTTAGAGCAATGGAGTTGAAAAACTGCATGGCCGCGCAGATATTTGAAGCTCTTGTGCCGGCATTTGAACGCTTGTTCACTAGCTTTGAGACAATGAAGGGAGCTATCCAGGCTATTACGAGACCCTATCCTCTAAAAACTAACCCTGGGACTATGCGGGACTGCCTCTCTACACTGGATCTGCACAAAATGCCTCCCGCCCAACTACAACCGAACACCACTACTACTGACTCGGCGGCTCTTTCTTTAGACCCGGCTGTTTTTACTCAGGACATGATCCTTACAGCACCAAGGGGGAAACAAGGCCCCATGAATATTCATGATGCAGCTTTGCCACAAGTGGCTACCTGGTCAGCCGTCGCTGCATCTTCTCAATTTAAACAGCCTCCGAGTCCACAGCATTCCCTCTCTAACAGCACTAAGGGGCTAGATGGAGTACAGCCCGACACCAGTCTGGCTCAGACAGGCCTGCCTGCATACAAATCATACGAGGGCGCCGCATTTGCATGCATTTCCCAACGCTCGCGGATCTATCTTCCAGGAGAAGGCCCGTCTCCTACCCTGACCAAACCGGACTTGCAAAATGTGGGGGCAAAACAGTGCTTAACTCCTCAAGAGCATGCTGGGGAATACACTATCAGCATCAATTTCCTTACTACCCACGGAGCCGTACCTCTTAGTAGCGCTACTAGGACTGTGGAGGTGAAACAGAGTGCGGCTTTGTTTGTAGAGCCCCCTCAGTTCACGGATCCTTGCTTTTCGGCGCTGAACTGTCAGTGGCGAAACTTGGGTGTAACATCAGTTATGGACTTTGTCCCATTGCTTCCGAGACTGCACCCGACTGATTACTGGCCCGCTAGCGTGAACAGCTTTCTTAATCTACCTCGACTGGTCGGGAAGTACTGGTACTCCTGGTTAATGCGTGTAGGGGTTGGATAAACTCTCTATCATGATCCTGATCAGCACACTTTGATACTCAGACTTATGTTAGGTTTGATAATTTTCACTGCAAGAATAACGGAACTGTGCTTTACTACTGCTGTATCTTCTTTAGTACAATTGTTGGTGCTTTGTGTTAGATCTCAACTGTGGCCCTGTTGGCCATATATGTTTTATTTCTTTTGTCCCTCTCTCCCCTCCTTTAATTTCTCCTTTTTTTTTTTTTTTTGTTGTTGTTGTTGTTTTGTTATAAACATTCTACATACAAAGGGAGGAATTTTGACCCGCATCATAGCTTTAATAATCCTCTGCAAATAATATACATCGTTAGGTTACTGGAATCTCTAAACACCCCCAGGGCAGTATACATCACCTACCACAGAAACTGACATGAAAGAGTACTCTCTCACCCTTTAAGTCTCACTAACTAGGTATTGGCCATGGCGACTAGCAACAAATTGGGAGCTGAATTGGATAAACTACATGTACCATATCATACTCAGCTTGTTATGTCAAAAGGGTACCAACATTTTTGTGCCTCTAGAGCCCTGGTGTTCATCCACTTCTAGATCTTTTTGGAGTATTTGAAAAACTTATCTTTATAGCTATAGTTTAAATTATATACCCATAACTATGCCCACTGCTGAGAATCTATAGTAGTACTCTAGCGACCCCTACTGATATCTATAAAATGGAGAGGTAAAAGCTAAGCTAGAACTATTCTGCTAACAGATGGTTATGATCTCTCTTTGTTTTTTTTGTTTTGTTTTTTTTTAAGTTTTTTTTTTTAAGTTTTTAACTGCTAGAAAGAACCTTACACTTGGAATCAATTGTAATTCTCTACCACACTTTTATTACCACACTATAAGGCTAGTCAAAGAGCTGTGGGTTTGGTTCTTCTCTTGTTCATGTTTTTGTTTTATATTGGTTTATTTGTTTGTGTGTTTGTTTATTGGAAAATTAAGGAGCTCAGGAGACTTCATCATGGGATGTTTTAATATTTTAATTTTCTTCTTATGCTACAATCATCATCCTCACTCATAAAGTGCTTATAGCTATACATTGATAAAAGTTCATCCCATAATTATGCAAATATTGCTTAAGTGGAAATATATATGACTATTAGGTTTTAATACACTGTACAAGTAAGGGATCTACTGTTCTATATGTTGCATTAAATCTTGTGTAATGTTATCGGCTTACCAAAATGTAAATTTGATTCAACTACTGTTTTATACTCCGCATCAACTATTTGGTGGCAATACTAGCCTCTGTCTTGTACCTGAGTTCCTTGAATAAAAAGAATTTAGAAAAAAAAAAAAACGAAATAAAATTACTACAATTAAATAAATTCATCCTATTTAAAACTAAATACTTACCAATAAAATAAACCATAAGATAGCTACAATATAACTAATAGTTACATTTTAGCTAGCTTAGGCCTAGATTTGGAGTTTGGCGGTAGCCGTGAAAAGGAGCGTTAGAGGCTCCTAACGCTGGTTTTAGGCTACCTCCGGTATTTGGAGTCAGTCAAAAAAGGGTCTAACGCTCACTTTTCAGCCGCGACTTTTCCATACCGCAGATCCCCTTACGTCAATTGCGTATCCTATCTTTTCAATGGGATTTTTCTAACTCCAGTATTTAGAGTCGTGTCTGAAGTGAGCGTTAGAAATCTAACGACAAAACTCCAGCCGCAGAGAAAAGCCAGGAGTTAAGAGCTTTCTGGGCTAAAGCCGGTTCATAAAGCTCTTAACTACTGTACTCTAAAGTACACTAACACCCATAAACTACCTATGTACCCCTAAACCGAGGCCCCCCCCCCACATCACCGACACTCGATTAAATTTTTTTAACCCCTAATCTGCCGACCGCCACCTACGTTATCCTTATGTACCCCTAATCTGCTGCCCCTAACACCGCCGACCCCTATATTATATTTATTAACCCCTAATCTGCCCCCCTCAACGTCACCTCCACCTGCCTACACTTATTAACCCTTAATCTGCCGAGCGGACCGCACCGCTACTATAATAAAGTTATTAACCCCTAATCCGCCTCACTAACCCTATAATAAATAGTATTAACCCCTAAACTGCCCTCCCTAACATCGCCGACACCTAACTTCAATTATTAACCCCTAATCTGCTGACCGGAGCTCACCGCTATTCTAATAAATGTATTAACCCCTAAAGCTAAGTCTAACCCTAACACTAACACCCCCCTAAGTTAAATATAATTTTAATCTAACAAAAATAATTAACTCTTATTAAATAAATTATTCCTATTTAAAGCTAAATACTTACCTGTAAAATAAATCCTAATATAGCTACAATATAAATTATAATTATATTATAGCTATTTTAGGATTAATATTTATTTTACAGGTAACTTTGTATTTATTTTAACCAGGTACAATAGCTATTAAATAGTTAAGAACTATTTAATAGCTAAAATAGTTAAAATAATTACAAAATTACCTGTAAAATAAATTCTAACCTAAGTTACAATTAAACCTAACACTATACTATCATTAAATTAATTAAATAAAATACCTACAATTACCTACAATTAAACCTAACACTACACTATCAATACATTAATTAAATACAATACCTACAAATAACTACAATGAAATAAACTAACTAAAGTACAAAAAATAAAAAAGAACTAAGTTACAAAAAATATAAAAATATTTACAAACATAAGAAAAATATTACAACAATTTTAAACTAATTACACCTACTCTAAGCCCCCTAATAAAATAACAAAGACCCCCAAAATAAAAAATGCCCTACCCTATTCTAAATTACTAAAGTTCAAAGCTCTTTTACCTTACCAGTCCTGAACAGGGCCCTTTGCGGGGCATGCCCCAAGAAGTTCAGCTCTTTTGCCTGTAAAAAAAAACATACAATACCCCCCCCCAACATTACAACCCACCACCCACATACCCCTAATCTAACCCAAACCCCCCTTAAATAAACCTAACACTAAGCCCCTGAAGATCATCCTACCTTGTCTTCACCATACCAGGTTCACCGATCGGTCCTGGCTCCAAAATCTTCATCCAACCCAAGCGGGGGCTGGTGATCCATCATTCGGTGGCTGAAGAGGTCCACAAGAGGCTCCAAAGTCTTCATCCTATCCGGGAAGAAGAGTAGATCCGGACTGGCAACCATCATCTTCCAAGCGGCATCTTCTATCTTCATCCGATGAGGACCGGCTCCATCCTGAAGACCTCCACCGCAGACCCATCTTCATCCGGCGACGTCCAACTGAAGAATGACGGTTCCTTTAAGGGACGTCATCCAAGATGGCGTCCCTCGAATTCCGATTGGCTGATACGATTCTATCAGCCAATCGGAATTAAGGTAGGAATATTCTGATTGGCTGATGGAATCAGCCAATCAGAATCAAGTTCAATCCGATTGGCTGATCCAATCAGCCAATCAGATTGAGCTCGCATTCTATTGGCTGTTCCGATCAGCCAATAGAATGCGAGCTCAATCTGATTGGCTGATTGGATCAGCCAATCGGATTGATCTTGATTCTGATTGGCTGATTCCATCAGAATCCTATCAGCCAATCGGAATTCGAGGGACGCCATCTTGGATGACGTCCCTTAAAGGAACGTCAGGTAAGTATTGAACTTTAGTAATTTAGAATAGGGTAGGGCATTTTTTATTTTGGGGGTCTTTGTTATTTTATTAGGGGGCTTAGAGTAGGTGTAATTAGTTTAAAATTGTTGTAATATTTTTCTTTTGTTTGTAAATATTTTTTTATTTTTTGTAACTTAGTTCTTTTTTATTTTTTGTACTTTAGTTAGTTTATTTCATTGTAGTTATTTGTAGGTATTGTATTTAATAAATGTATTGATAGTGTAGTGTTAGGTTTAATTGTAGGTAATTGTAGGTATTTTATTTAATTAATTTAATGATAGTATAGTGTTAGGTTTAATTGTAACTTAGGTTAGGATTTATTTTACAGGTAATTTTGTAATTATTTTAACTATTTTAGCTATTAAATAGTTCTTAACTATTTAATAGCTATTGTACCTGGCTAAAATAAATACAAAGTTACCTCTAAAATAAATATTAATCCTAAAATAGCTATAATATAATTATAATTTATATTGTAGCTATATTAGGATTTATTTTACAGGTAAGTATTTAGCTTTAAATAGGAATAATTTATTTAATAAGAGTTAATTAATTTCGTTAGATTTAAATTATATTTAAGTTAGGGGGGTGTTAGTGTTAGGGTTAGACTTAGCTTTAGGGGTTAATACATTTATTAGAATAGCGGTGAGCTCCAGTCGGCAGATTAGGGGTTAATGTTTGAAGTTAGGTGTCGGCGATGTTAGGGAGGGCAGATTAGGGGTTAATACTATTTATTATAGGGTTAGTGAGGTGGATTAGGGGTTAATAACTTTATTATGATAGCGGTGCGGTCCGCTCGGCAGATTAGGGGTTAATAAGTGTAGGCAGGTGGAGGCGACGTTGTGGTGGGCAGATTAGGGGTTAATAAATATAATATAGGGGTCGGCGGTGTTAGGGGCAGCAGATTAGGGGTACATAGGGATAATGTAAGTAGCAGCGGTTTACGGAGCGGCAGATTAGGGGTTAAAAATAATATGCAGGGGTCAGCGATAGCGGGGGCGGCAGGTAAGGGGTTAATAAGTGTAAGGTTAGGGGTGTTTAGACTCGGGGTACAAGTTAGGGTGTTAGGTGCAGACGTAGGAAGTGTTTCCCCATAGCAAACAATGGGGCTGCGTTAGGAGCTGAACGCGCCTTTTTTGCAGGTGTTAGGTTTTTTTTCAGCTCAAACAGCCCCATTGTTTCCTATGGGGGAATCGTGCACGAGCACGTTTTTGAGGCTGGCCGCGTCCGTAAGCAACTCTGGTATCGAGAGTTGCATTTGCGTTAAATATGCTCTACGCTCCTTTTTTGGAGCCTAACGCTGACATTATATGGACTCTCAATACCAGAGTTATTTTAAAGGAGCGGCCAGAAAAAAGCCAGTGTTAGCTACGCGGGTCGTTACCGACGAAACTCTAAATCTAGCCGTTAGGGTTTATATTTATTTTACAGGCAACTTTGTATTTATTTTAACTAGGTACAATAGTTATTAAATAGTTATTAACTATTTAATAGCTACCTAGTTAAAATAAGTACAAATTTACCTGTAAAATAAATCCTAACCTAAGTTACAATTACACCTAACACTACACTATCATTAAATTAATTACCTAAACTACCTACAATTAAATACAATTAAATTAAATAAACTAAAGAACGAAAAACAACAAACACTAAATTACACAAAATTAAAAAAAAATTACAAAAACTTTAAACTAATTACACCTAATCTAATCCCCCTAATAAAATAAAAAAGCCCCCCAAAATAATAAAATTCCCTACCCTATATTAAATTACAAATAGCCCTTAAAAGGGCCTTTTGCAGGGCATTGCCCCAAAGTAATCAGCTCTTTTACCTGTAAAAAAAAAGACAATACCCCCCCAACATTACAACCCACCACCCAAATACCTAACCCTACTCTAAAACCCACCCAATCCCCCCTTAAAAAATCTAACACTATCCCCTTGAAGATCACCCTACCTTGAGACGTCTTCACCCAGCCGGGCACAAGTGGACCTCCAGAGGGGCAGAAGTCTTCATCCGATCCGGGCAGAAGAGGTCCTCCAAGCGGCAGAAGTCTTCATCCAGACGGCATCTTCTATCTTCATCCATCCGTAGCGGAGCGGGTCCATCTTCAATACAGCCGATGCGGAGCATCCTCTTCAAACGAAGTCCAAGCGAAGAATGAAGGTTCCTTTAAATGACGTCATCCAAGATGGCGTCCCTTGAATTCTAGGATTCTATCAGCAATTGGAATTAAGGTAGGAAAAATCCTATTGGCTGATGCAATCAGCCAATAGAATTGAGGTTGCATTCTATTGGCTGATTGGAACAGCCAATAGAATGCGAGCTCAATCCTATTGGCTGATTGGATCAGCCAATAGGATTGAACTTCAATCCTATTGGCTGATTGGATCAGGTAATAGGATTTTTCCTACCTTAATTACGATTGGCTGATAGACCCAGAAAAAAAGTTGGAAAAACTTTCTTGCTTGTCCTTTGGAACTCAGGGTGCAGTCTCTTTTAGCACACTATCACCTAGATTTTTTTGCGTTCGTGTTTAGGAACATAAGACTTTATCAAGTCTTTATCAAGTACTTGATAAAGGCTTATGTTCCTAAAGCCGAAACGCGTAGAAGACAACCAGCTCCAGCATCCAACTCTGCAAATAACTGGCCAGTTACAAGCTATCTCACGTTCCCAAGACCGTCCGTCTGTGAGTTGAACTGTTGGCTCACCGGACGATAGGAGCCTTTTTCTTCTCATCAATAAAAGGACATTTTCGCACTTAACGGAACCCAGGGAAGGTATTCTAAGGATCGGATCTTCCGAAATACAGCCACTTCCGGTCTAGATTTTGAAAACGCCGCTGCAAACATAATCCGGCGTTGCCGCATATAGAACCAGCTCGACGAGGCGAGACGGGGTAAGAGATTTCTTATTTTCCACATGTCTATGAAGACAATAAAATATACTTAAGAGAAAAAAGAATTGTTGCCCCAATCTGAATATATATAAAGAGATTTCTCAGATACTATAATTAGGCTGCAAGTGAGCGCTTTAAGAGTGACATCAGCTGATCCGCTATAAGATTAATTAGATTGTAGAAGTGGTTTGTAACATTTTTTAAAGGAATTCATATATACCTTGTCGCAAAAGTAACATCTGAGGATCGATGCACATTAATTTCAATATTGTTGGATCATAAGTCCTTATTGCTATACTGTGATAACCACAATAATATAGACTTTTACCAAACATTTAAGGGATGATATTAATATATGGTATCTGGTATCATTTGAAGATATAAGGACCAATGTGGGAATCCAGAGACATTCACATATATACACATCAATCCCCTTAAGTACTATTTTAATAGACGGCTAACACATAAATAATAATTAATAAAAGTGCTATTTTTTATCATTTTTTTGCTGCAGCAATTTTTAACCGCTTTTACCGATTTTTTATTATTTATTATTTTTTTATTTTTTTATTTTTGCTTTTTTTCTTTTTATTCATTTTTTCTTTTTATTCATTTTTTATGAACCACATTGTGTCTATTGATACATTTTTTCTACTATACTATATTATTCAACTGGTTTATTATTACATCTATTTGTGCATTCAAATTTAAAAGAATTCACTTAGTTACACATTCAGATTTTTATGGTTTTTATTTAAAATCTTAAATTCATCATTTCTTAACGATTGTTCATCTGCCCAATTTATTTGTGATATTGTTTTTTTTATATATTTGTGGATTTTAAATAAATTAATAATTCATCTATTGTATTCCTTTATATAATTAATAATTGAAACACATTGATATTTTGACATTTCTATTTAACATTAATTAGAGTGTTTTTAGTACATACATCCTAAGATTCCTCTTATATTTTATTTTTTAGACAGCTAGCCGTAGGCGCCACCTCTAATCCACCCATAAACTACCTATTAACCCCTAAACTGAGGCCCTCCCACATCGCCAATACTATATTAAAGTTATTAACCCCTAAGTTGTCGCTCCCGACATCGCCGCCACTAAAAAAAATTATTAAACCCTATTCCGCCACTCCCCAACATCGTCACCACTATAATAAAGTTATTAACCCCTAAACTGCCACCCTCCCGCATAGCAAACCCTATTTAAATATTATTAACCCCTAATCTGTCATCCGCCCACATCGCCCCCACTATACTAAAATTATTAAGCCCTACACCACCGCCATCACTATAATAAATCTATTAACCCCTAAACCGTAAGCCCCCCACAAGGAAATATACTTTAGTAAACTATTAACCCCTGAACCAAAAGACCCCCACATTGCAATATACTAAATTAAACTAGCAACCCCTAAACCTAACACCCCCCTAACTTTATATTAAAATTACAATTTCCCTATCTTAAATTAAATTAAAACTTACTAGTCAAATTAAAAGAACTAAGTTTAAACTAACTATTAAACTAATATAATTATTAAACTGAAATTAAACTAAATACCAATTAAATGAACTAAATTACAAAAATTAAAAAAGACTAAATTACAAAAAATAACAAACACTAAATTACGAAAAATAACAAACAAAATTATACAAAATAAAAAAGAATTACACCTAATCTAATAGCCCTATCAAAATAAAAAAGCCCACCTAAAATAAAAAAGCCTAGCCTACAATAAACTACCAATAGCCCTTAAAAGGGCCTTTTGTTGGGCATTGCCCTAAGTTAAACAGCTATTTTACCTGTAAAAAAAATACAAAGACCCCCCAACAGTAAAACCCACCACCCAACCAACCCCGAAAATTAAAAAAAAACCTAACTCTAGCAAAAACCTAAGCTACCCATTGCCCTGAAAAGGGCATTTGTATGGGCATTACCCTTAAAAGGGCATTTAGCTTGTTTAGGAATAGCCCAAACCCTAATCTAAGAAAAAAAAAACACCCAAAAAACCCTTAAATAAAACACTAACCCAGACGATCCATTACAGTTTTTGAATTCCCGCTTGAACGATCTTCATCCAGGCAGTGAGAAGTCTCCATCCAGGCAGCAATATGTCTTCATCCAGACGGCCTCTTCTATCTATTGACTGATTTGTGTTAGGTTAGTGTTAATTTTTTTTTTTTAAGGTTTTTTTGGGTAGGTTTTTTTTAGATTAGGGTTTGTGCTATTCCTTAACAAGCTAAATGCCATTTGAACAGCCAATAGGATTTTAGCAGCTCTAATTCCTATTGGCTGATTAAAATTTTTCAGCCAATAGGAATGCAAGGAATACCATTTTGAAACGGCTCCCTTGCATTGAAGATTTAGTGTACGGCAGCGACCATATGAAGAGGATGGTCCGCGCCGGATGTCTTCAGGATGGACTCGCTCTGTGCCGCCAGGATCAAGATAGAAGATGCCGCCTGGATTAAGATAGAAGAGGCTGCCTGGATGAAAAATTCTCGCTGCCTGGATGAGGACTTTGCCACCTAGATGAAGATAGAAGAGGCCACCTGGATGAAGACTTCTCACTGCCTGGATGAAGACTTCTCGCCGCCCGAAGTTCGTTCAAACGGGACTTTAACCCCTTGAGTGCTAATGATGGCTCTGAGCTGTCGCAGAGTTTCCCACTCTGGTGCTAACGACGGCTCAGAGCCATCACTAGCACTCTCCCACCTTGAGGGAGATCTGGGGTCTCTCACCCGCTCCTACCCCGGAGATCGGGCCTGCATAGTGACAGGCATTGCTGGGGCTTCACATTTTGCGCATTGACGTCACGCGCAATGACGTGATTACGTCACCACGCAACTTTATTATAAAATACAATACAAAGTATAGGGAAAGGGGGCATGCTGCTTAGACGCCTGTATCTCAGGCATCTAAGCAGCTACAGCTACCGTTGGAAAGGTAATCGCCTAACCTTTCCAACGGTGTAAGTCTTGGGGATCTGGGAAAAAAACATATAATAGTTAAAAAATAAAAATTTAAAAAATAAAAATTTCAACAAACCCTTAAATCACCTTGGCACCCAGGTGGGAAAGTGCTTATTACTAAAAGGGTTAAAAAAACTGTAAGTGGATCGTTGGGGGTTAGTGTTTTTTTAAGTTTTTTTGGGGTATTTGTTTTTTAGATTAGGGTTTGGGCTATTCCTTAACAAGCTAAATGCCCTTTTAAGGGCAATGCCCATACAAATGCCCTTTTCAGGGCAATGGATAGATTAGGTTTTACTTTCTTTTTATTTTGTGGGTTTGGGGGTGGGGGTTTGTATACTGTTAGGGGGCATTTGCTTTGTTTTTTAGCAAAAGATCTGTTAATTATAGATTATTTTTTTTATTTTGGGGTGTTTTTTTTAAAGGGTATTAGAATAGAAATAATTTTAATTGTTTTAGATTATTTACGGTTAGATTTAGAGTTCTGCGGCCAAAGGGGTGCGTTAGCTACGCATGCTTTTTTTCCACCGCACCTTTTAAATACCGCTGGTATTTAGAGTTCACAGAAGGGCTGCGTTAGGCTCCAAAATAGGGAGCGTAGAGCATATTTACCGCCACTGCAACTCTAAATACCAGCGATGCTTACGAAACGGCAAGCTTCAAAAACGTGCTCGTGCACGATTCCCCCATAGAAAACAATGGGGCAGTTTGAGCTGAAAAAAAACCTAACACCTGCAAAAAAGCAGCTTTAAGCTCTTAACGCAGCCCCATTGTTTCCTATGGAGAAACACTTCCTAAGTCTGCACCTAACACCCTAACATGTACCCCGAGTCTAAACACCCCTAACCTTACGCTTATTAACCCCTAATCTGCCGCCCCCGCTATCGCTGACCCCTGCATATTATTATTAACCCCTAATCTGCCGCTCCATACACCGCCGCAACCTACGTTATCCCTATGTACCCCTAACCTGCTGCCCCTAACACCGCCGACCCCTATGTTATATTTATTAACCCCTAATCTGCCACCCCCACTATTGCTGACCCCTGCATATTATTATTAACCCCTAATCTGCCGCTCCGTACACCGCCGCAACCTACGTTATCCCTATGTACCCCTAATCTGCTGCCCCTAACACCGCCGACCCCTATATTATATTTATTAACCCCTAATCTGCCGCCCCCAATGTCGCCTCCACCTACCTACAATAATTAACCCCTAATCTGCCGACTGGATCTCACCGCTACTCTAATAAATGTATTAACCCCTAAAGCTAAGTCTAACCCTAAGTTAAATATAATTTAAATCTAACTAAATAAATTAACTCTTATTAAATAAATTATTCCTATTTAAAGCTAAATACTTACCTGTAAAATAAACCCTAATATAGCTACAATATAAATAATAATTATATTGTAGCTATTTTAGGATTAATATTTATTTTACAGGCAACGTTGTAATTATTTTAACCAGGTACAATAGCTATTAAATAGTTAATAACTATTTAATAGTTACATAGTTAAAATAATTACAAAATTACCTGTAAAATAAATCCTAACCTAAGTTACAATTAAACCTAACACTACACTATCAATAAATTAATTAAATACAATACCTACAAATAAATACAATTAAATAAACTAACTAAAGTACAAAAAATAAAAAAGAACTAAGTTACAAAAAATAAAAAAATATTTACAAACATTAAATATTACAAAATATTACAACAATGTTAAACTAATTACACCTACTCTAAGCCCCCTAATAAAATAAGAAAGACCCCCAAAATAAAAAATGCCCTACCCTATTCTAAAATTAAAATAGAAAAGCTCTTTTACCTTACCAGCCCTGAACAGGGCCGTTTGCGGGGCATGCCCCAAAGAATTCAGCTCTTTTGCCTGGAAAAAAAACACCCCCCAACATTACAACCCACCACCCACATACCCCTAATCTAACCCAAACCCCCCTTAAATAAACCTAACACTAAGCCCCTGAAGATCTTCCTACCTTATCTTCACCACGCCGGGTTTACCAATCGATCCAGAAGAGCCTCCGATGTCTTGATCCAAGCCCAAGCGAGGGCTGAAGATGTCCATGATCCGGCTGAAGTCTTCATCCAAGCGGGAGCTGAAGAGGTCCATGATCCGGGTGAAGTCTTCTATCAAGCGGCATCTTCAATCTTCTTTCTTCCGGATCCATGTTCATCCCGCCGACGCGGAACATCCATCTTCACTGACGACTTCCCGATGAATGACGGTTCCTTTACGGGACGTCATCCAAGATGGCGTCCCTCAAATTCCGATTGGCTGATAGGATTCTATCAGCCAATCGGAATTAAGGTAGGAAAATTCTGATTGGCTGATGGAATCAGCCAATCAGAATCAAGTTCAATCCGATTGGCTGATCCGATCAGCCAATCAGATTGAGCTCGCATTCTATTGGCTGTTCTGATCAGCCAATAGAATGCGAGCTCAATCTGATTGGCTGATCGGATCAGCCAATCGGATTGAACTTGATTCTGATTGGCTGATTCCATCAGCCAATCAGAATTTTCTTACCTTAATTCCGATTGGCTGATAGAATCCTATCAGCCATTCGGAATTCGAGGGACGTCATCTTGGATGACGTCCCTTAAAGGAACCGTCATTCGTCGGGAAGTCGTCGGTGAAGATGGATGTTCCGCGTCGGCGGGATGAACATGGATCCGGAAGAAAGAAGATTGAAGATGCCTCTTGATAGAAGACTTCAGCCCGATCATGGACCTCTTCAGCTCCCGCTTGGATGAAGACTTCAGCCTGATCATGGACCTCTTCAGCTCCCGCTTGGATGAAGACTTCAGTCGGATCATGGACATTTTCAGCCCCCAGCTTGGGCTTGGATCAAGACATTGGAGGAGCTCTTCTGAATCGATCGGTGAACCCGGCGTGGTGAAGACAAGGTAAGGAGATCTTCAGGGGCTTAGTGTTAGGTTTATTTAAGGGGGGTTTGGGTTAGATTAGGGTATGTGGGTGGTGGGTTGTAATGTTGGGGGGGGTATTGTATGTTTTTTTTTACAGGCAAAAGAGCTGAATTCTTTGGGGCATGCCCCGCAAAGGGCCCTTTTCAGGGCTGGTAAGGTAAAAGAGCTTTTCTATTTTAATTTTAGAATAGGGTAGGGCATTTTTTTATTTTGGGGGTCTTTGTTATTTTATTAGGGGGCTTAGAGTAGGTGTAATTAGTTTAAAATTGTTGTAATATTTTTCTAATGTTTGTAAATATTTTTTATTTTTTGTAACTTAGTTCTTTTTTATTTTTGTACTTTAGTTAGTTTATTTAATTGTATTTATTTGTAGGTATTGTATTTAATTAATTTATTGATTGTGTAGTGTTAGGTTTAATTGTAGATAATTGTAGGTATTTTATTTAATTAATTTATTGATAGTGTAGTGTTAGGTTTAATTGTAACTTAGGTTAGGATTTATTTTACAGGTAATTTTGTAATTATTTTAACTAGGTAGCTATTAAATAGTTATTAACTATTTAATAGCTATTGTACCTGGTTAAAATAAATACAAAGTTGCCTGTAAAATAAATATTAATCCTAAAATAGCTACAATATAATTATTATTTATATTGTAGCTATATTAGGGTTTATTTTACAGGTAAGTATTTATCTTTAAATAGGAATAATTTATTTAATAAGAGTTAATTTATTTCGTTAGATAAAAATTATATTTAATTTAGGGGGGTGTTAGGGTTAGGGTTAGAATTAGCTTTAGGGGTTAAAAAAATTATTAGAGTAGCAGTGAGCTCAGGTCGGCAGATTAGGGGTTAATGCTTGAAGTTAGGTGTCGGCGATGTTAGGGAGGGCAGATTAGGGGTTAATACTATTTATTATAGGGTTATTGAGGTGGGAGTGAGGCGGATTAGGGGTTAATACATTTATTATAGTAGCGGTGCGGTCCGGTCGGCAGATTAGGGGTTAATAAGTGTAGGTAGGTGGCGGCGACGTTGGGGTGGCGGCAGATTAGGGGTTAATAAATATTATGTAGGTGTCGGCGGTATTAGGGGCAGCAGATTAGGGGTACATAGGGATAACGTAGGTGGCGGCGGTGTACGGAGCGGCAGATTAGGGGGTTAAAAAATTTTAATAGAGTGGCGACGATGTGGGGGGGCCTCGGTTTAGGGGTACATAGGTAGTTTATGGGTGTTAGTGTACTTTAGAGCACAGTAGTTAAGAGCTTTATAAACCGGCGTTAGCCCAGAAAGCTCTTAACTACTGACTTTTTTCTGCGGCTGGAGTTTTGTCGTTAGATTTCTAACGCTCACTTCAGCCAAGACTCTAAATACCGGCGTTAGAAAGATCCCATTGAAAAGATAGGATACGCAAATGGCGTAGGGGGATCTACGGTATGGAAAAGTCCCGGCTGCAAAGTGAGCGTTAGACCCTTTCCTGACTGACTCCAAATACCAGCGGGCGGTAAAAACCAGAGTTAGGAGCCTAACTCTAAATCTAGGCCTTAGTTTGTTATTTTTTTTATAGGTAGTTTTTTTATTTTTTGTAATTTTAGTGTTTGTTATTTTTTGTAATGGTATGTTTTAGTGTAAGGCAGCTTTGGTTTTATTTCACAGGTAAGTTTGTATTTAACTTAAACTAGCTAGTTAGTTAATAGTTAATAACTATTTCCTAACTAGTCTACCTAATTAAAATAAATACAAACTTACCTGTAAAATAAAAATAAAACCTTAGTTATATTGTAGCTAGCTTAGGTTTTTTTCACAGTTAAGTATGTATTTAGTTTTAAATAGGAATTATTTACGCCTAGATTTAGAGTTCTGCGTTAGCCGTCAAAACCAGCGTTAGGGGGTCCTAACGCTGGTTTATACAGCCCGCTGGTATTTAGAGTCAGTCAGGAAAGGGTCTAACGCTCACTTTCCAGCCGCGACTTTTCCATACCGCAGTTCCCCCTACGCCAATTGCATAGTCTATCTTTTCAATGGGATCTTTCTAACGCTGGTATTTAGAGTTTTGGCTGAAGTGAGCATTAGAAATCTAACGACAAGACTCCAGCCGCAGAGAAAAGCCAGGAGTTAAGAGTTTTCTGGGCTAACGCCAGTTCATAAAGCTCTTAACTACTGTGCTCTAAAGTACACTAACACCCATAAACTACCTATGTACCCCTAAACCGAGGCCCCCCCACATCGCTGCCACTCTAATAAATGTTTTTAACCCCTAATCTGCTGACCGCACACCGCCGCCACCTACGTTATCCCTATGTACCCCTAATCTGCTGCCCCTAACATCGCCGACCCCTACATAATATTTATTACCCCTAATCTGTCCCCCCCAATGTTGCCGTCACCTACCTACAATTATTAACCCCTAATCTGCCGACCGGACCTCACCGCTACTATAATAAAGTTATTAACCCCTAATCCGCTTCACTCCTCGCCTCAAAAACCATATAATAAATAGTTTTAACCCCTAATCTGCCCTCCCTAACATCGCCGACACCTAACTTCAAGTATTAACCCCTAATCTGCCGACCCGACCTCGCCGCTACTCTAATAAATGTATTAACCCCTAAAGCTAAGTCTAACCCTAACCCCCCCTAAGTTAAATATAATTTTATTCTAACGAAATAAATTAAATATTATTAAATAAATTATTCCTATTTAAAGCTAAATACTTACCTGTAAAATAAACCCTAATATATCTACAATATAAATAATAATTATATTGTAGCTATTTTAGGATTAATATTTATTTTATATGAATATGAATAATATATGATATAATGAATAATAATATATGAATAATAACTATTTAATAGCTACCTAGTTAAAATAAATACAAAATTACCTGTAAAATAAATCCTAACCTAAGTTACAATTAAACCTAACACTACACTATCATTAAATAAATTAAATAAATTAATTACAAATACCTACAAATAAATACACTAACTAAAGTACAAAAAATAAAAAAAGAACTAAGTTACAAAAAATAAAAAAATAATTTACAAACATTATAAAAAGATTACAACAATTTTAAGCTAATTACACCTACTCTAAGCCCCCTAATAAAATAACAAAGCCCCCCAAACTAAAAAAAATCCCTACCCTATTCTACACTTAAAAGATACCAGCACACATGTGGTGGGACTGTAGAAATGTTAGGGAGATTTGGAGTCATACATCTGCTCTTCTGAGTGATATTTTCCAAAAACCAATAACTTTGTCAATGGAGCAGGCCTTACTCCACTTCCCGATCCCAGGAATTTCCAAGCACAATAATAAGCTAGCTAGGTGGATATGTACAATTGTTAGACTGGGCATAGCCCAATTCTGGAAAGAAACCCCCCCTAGTTTTGAAATGATAAAACAAAAAATGATATTTCACTTCGATATGGCGAGCTCCACAGCAGAATATCTAGATGATAAAAAAAACATTCCTTCAACAATGGGAGCCCTTTATACATTATTATGAAGCCCTGAGGAGGAGAGGGGGGGCAGGAATGGACCGGGCCGGGCAATGCATTTAAGAAACAGCACCACTATCCCCCCTGGGGGGTAGAGACAATTTCAAATCTGTATATTGTATTACATGTGATTGTAGAGTCTTTTCAATGTACTGAGTGACCTCTAAATGCTGGAATTTGTGACCAATGTTTATTATTTATTGTAAATGCTAAAATTTATGAATAAAAATATTTTCAACATAAAAGATACCAGCTCTATTACCTTACCAGCCCTTAAAAGGGCCTTTTGCGGGGCATGCCCAAAAGAATTCTGCTCTTTTGCCTATAAAATAAAAATACAACCCCCCCAACATTAAAACCCACATACCCCTACTCTAACCCACCCAAATCCCCCTTAAAAAAAAACAACACTACCCCCCTGAAGATCTTCCTACCTTGAGTCGTCTTCACTCAGCCGAGCCGAATTCTTCATCCAAGCGGGGGCTGAAGAGGTCCATCATCTGGCTGAAGTCTTCATCCCAGTTGGGGCTGAAGAGGTCAATCATCCAGCTGAAGTCTTCATCCAAGCGGGGGCTGAAGAGGTCCATCATCCGGCTGAAGTCTTCTATCAAGCGGCATCTTCAATCTTCTTTTTTCTGGCTCCATCTTCATCCCGCCGATGCGGAACATCTTACCTACATGACGAACTCCCGACGAATGAAGGTTCCTTTAAATGACGTCATCCAAGATGGTGTCCCTCGAATTCCAATTGGCTGATAGGATTCTTTCAGCCAATCGGAATTAAGGTAGGAATAATCTGATTGGCTGATGGAATCAGCCAATCAGATTGAAGTTCAATCCGATTGGCTGATCCAATCAGCCAATCAGATTGAGCTTGCATTCTATTAGCTGTTCCGATCAGCCAATAGAATGCGAGCTCAATCTGATTGGCTGATTGGATCAGCCAATCTGATTGAACTTGAATCTGATTGGCTGATTCCATCATCCAATCAGATTATTCCTACCTTAATTTTGATTGGCTGATAGAATCCTATCAGCCAATCAGAATCCGAGGGACGCCATCTTGGATGACGTAATTTAAAGGAACCTTCATTCGTCGGGAGTTCGTCGTGGAGGAAGGATGTTCCGCGTCAGCGGGATGAAGATGGAGCCGGAAGAAAGAAGATTGAAGATGCCGCTTGATAGAAGACTTCAGCCGGACGATGGACCTCTTCAGCCCCCGCTTGGATAAAGACTTCAGCCGGATGATGGAACTCTTCAGCCCCTGCTTGGATGAAGACTTCAACCGGATGATGGACCTCTTCAGCCCCCGCTTGGATGAAGAATTTGGCTCGGCTGAGTGAAGACGACTCAAGGTAGGAAGATCTTCAGGGGGGTAGTGTTAGGTTTTTTTAAGGGGGGGTTTGGGTGGGTTAGAGTAGGGGTATGTGGGTGGTGGGTTTTAATGTTGGGGGGGGGTTGTATTTTTATTTTACAGGCAAAAGAACAGAATTCTTTGGGGTATGCCCCGCAAAAGGCCCTTTAAAGGGCTGGTAAGGTAATAGAGCTGGTATCTTTTAAATGTAGAATAGGGTAGGGAATTATTTTATTTTGGGGGGCTTTGTTATTTTATTAGGGGGCTTAGAGTAGGTGTAATTATCTTAAAATTGTTGTAATCTTTTTATAATGTTTGTAAATTATTTTTTTATTTTTTGTAACTTAGTTCTTTTTTTATTTTTTGTACTTTAGTTAGTGTATTTATTTGTATTTATTAGTAGGTATTTGTATTTAATTTATTTAATTTATTTAATGATAGTGTAGTGTTAGGTTTAATTGTAACTTAGGTTAGGATTTATTTAACAGGTAATTTTGTATTTATTTTAACTAGGTAGCTATTAAATAGTTATTAACTAATAGCTATTGTACCTGGTTAAAATAAATACAAAGTTGCCTGTAAAATAAATATTAATCCTAAAATAGCTACAATATAATTATTATTTATATTGTAGCTATATTAGGGTTTATTTTACAGGTAAGTATTTAGCTTTAAATAGGAATAATTTATTTAATAAGAATTAATTTATTTCATTAGAATAAAATTATATTTAACTTAGGGGGGTGTTATGGTTAGGGTTAGACTTAGTTTTAGGGGTTAATACATTTATTAGAGTAGCGGTGAGGTCCGGTCGGCAGATTAAGGGTTAATACTTGAAGTTAGGTTTCGGCGATGTTAGGGAGGGCAGATTAGGGGTTAATACTATTTATTATAGGGTTTTTGAGGCGGGAGTGAGGCGGATTAGGGGTTAATAACTTTATTATAGCAGCGGTGAGGTCCGGTCGGCAGATTAGGGGTTAATAATTGTAGGTAGGTAGCGGCGACGTTGGGGGCGGCAGATTAGGGGGTAATAAATATAATATAGGGGTCGGAGATTTTAGGGGCAGCAGATTAGGGGTACATAGGGATAATGTAGGTTGCGGCGGTGTACGGAGCGGCAGATTAGGTGTTAAAAATAATATGCAGGGGTCAGCGATAGCGGGGGCAGCAGATTAGGGGTTAATAAGTGTAAGGTTAGGGGTGTTTAGACTCGGGGTACATGTTAGGGTGTTAGGTGTAGACTTAGGAAGTGTTTCCCCATAGGAAACAATGGGGCTGTGTTAGGAGCTGAACGCTGCTTTTTTGCAGGTGTTAGGTTTTTTTTCAGCTCAAACTGCTCCATTGTTTCCTATGGGGGAATCTTGCACGAGCACGTTTTTGAAGCTGGCCGCGTCCGTAAGCACCGCTGGTATTTAGAGTTGCAGTGGCGGTAATTTATGCTCTACGCTCCCTTTTTGGAGCTTAACGCAGCCCTTCTGTGAACTCTAAATACCAGCGGTATTTAAAAGGTGCGGGGGAAAAAATACACGCGTAGCTAACGCACCCCTTTGGTGCTGTAAGTTTAATTTAGCTATATGTTAGGGTTAGGGATACGTCAGGGTTAGGGCTACGGTTAGGTTTAGGGTTAGGCTTAGGGTTACATTAGGGTTAGGTTTAAGGGTTAATAGTTTAATTTAGGTTATTGTGATGTGGGGGGCTGATGGTTTAGGGGTTAATAGCTTTATTTAGTTGCGGTGATTTCAGGGAGCGGCAGAATAGAGGTTTAATAGATTTATAATAGTGTGGGCGATATTGGGGTGCATGGAAATAGGGGTTAATAACTTTAGTATAGTGGCGACGATATTGGGAGCTTCAGATTAGGGGTTAATAGCTTTATTTAGGTGGCGGCGATATCAGGGGCTGCAGATTAGGGTTAATAAAATTATATAGGTGCGGGTGATGTCAGTGGGGGGCAGTGTTTAGACTCAGGGTTTATGTTAGGGTGTTAGGTTTAAAAAATATTTTTTTTCCCCATCGACATCAATGGGGCTGCGTTACAGAGTTTTTCTAACCATGATCGCAGGTGTTAGACTTTTTTCTGACACGGTCTCCCCATTTATGTCAATGGGGAAAGGGTGCATGAGCATGTCAAAGCAGCGCATGAAATGTGTGCGATATGGAGCTTAAAAACACCATATCGCACATGCACAAGCCGGCTGTTTGAAAACGTGTAATGGCTGCGCTATAGGGGGTTTAATAACGCAACTTTTGTTGTGTTCATTAATTTCCCTATAGTGTGCATAACTTGTAATCTAGCTGTATGTTTTTCACAAAGGAGACATTTCCTGTAACATATTATTCTGATCCTGCGAAATGATAGCCCAGCCCTGAAATACCAGGCAAATCTCCACTGAACAAGGTAAAATAACAAACAGTATCTATATGCAATATTTTAATTGAAAAAATCATCTGGTGTTTCCAATTCCCTTATTCAGATGAAAATCACCTGGTATTTTTGGGCTGGACTGACCTTATTAGGCAGGGTGAGACTGATGTACTTCAGGAAAGTTTTCCTCCGTGAAAAACACAATTGGGCTAAAAGAAGCTACTCCCAGATGGTAACAAAGCCATAGAACAAGCCCCTGAACTGTTGTTCGTTCCTTTCAGATTGCTTCTCTTTCTGTATTTATTTGTATTAGGACCCTGGGGAAAGTTTCTCTAAGGGTGATGGGGGAAACCAAACTTTGGACTCCTTGTCCAATTTGCTTAGAGGGATATGGCTGCACCTCACTGACAAAGCCAAGACTAATCATCTGGGTTTGCCATTTCCCTTATTCAGAGTAGAATTGCCTGGCATTTCAGGGCTGGAATGAAATTGCTAGGCAGAATCAGACTGATATACTTCTGGAAAGTTTTTCTCTGTGAAAAGCATAATTGGGCTAAAAGAAGTTACTCCCAGGAAGTAACCAGACAATAGAACAAGCCACTGAGCTGTTGTTCATTCCTGCCAGATTGCTTCTGTCTCTGTATGTATTTGTATTATGACCCTCAGTAAAGTCTGCCTAAGGGTGATGAGGGATATGGCTTCACCTCACTGATGAAGCCCAAAGAAGGCTAAAGCTATCATCTGGGGTTGCCATTTCCCTTGTTCAGATGATAATTGCCTGGTATTTTGGGTCTGGATTGACCTTGTTAGGTGGGTTTAGACTGATACTTTAGGAAAGTTTTCCTCTGTGAAAAGCACAATTGAGTTAAATAAAGCTACTTCCATAGGCCAAGCCACTGAACTGTTGTACGTTCCTGGCAGATTGCTTCTTTCTGTATGTATTTGCATTATGACCCTCGTGAAAGTCTCCCTAAAGGTTATGGATAAACCAGACGAGGACTTCTTGCCCAATTGCAAATCTCCACTGAACAAGGTAAAATAACAAACAGTATCTATATGCAATATTTTAATCGAAAAAATCATCTGGTGTTTCCAATTCCCTTATTCAGATGAAAATCACCTGGTATTTTTGGGCTGGACTGACCTTATTAGGCAGGGTGGGACTGATGTACTTCAGGAAAGTTTTCCTCCGTGAAAAACACAATTGGGCTAAAAGAAGCTACTCCCAGATGGTAACAAAGCCATAGAACAAGCCCCTGAACTGTTGTTCGTTCCTTTCAGATTGCTTCTCTTTCTGTATTTATTTGTATTAGGACCCTGGGGAAAGTCTCCCTAAGGGTGATGGGGGAAACCAAACTTTGGACTCCTTGCCCAATTTGCCTAGAAGGATATGGCTGCACCTAACTGACAAGGCGAAATAGAGGCTGAAACTATAATCTGGGGTTGCCATTTCCCTTGTTCAGAGGAGAATTGCCTGATATTTTAGGGCCGGCCTGACCTTGTTAATCGGGATCAGGCAGTTTTCCTCTGTGAAAAGCACAATTGGGCTAAAAGAAGCTACACCAGGTGGTAACCAGGCCATAGAACAAGTCACTGAGCTTTTGCTCATTCCTGGCAGATTGCTTATCTTTCTATATGTACCATGGTTATGGTGCCTTGGTCAAAGGTGATTTCATCAAATCAATGTCTCGTGAGTCAAGAATGCCCAGGGGTCTGTTTGTAAAGATGATTTCATGTTAGAAATGTGTAGTATGTGAGTATTGCATCACATTTATTATCTACAGATTAATTAATGGGCATTTCTGCGGTTAACATCTATAGCTACCTAATACATAAAAACTTGCACATGAAATGAGAGTTGCTAAGCAGTCAAAACAATTATAATTGTAAGAACTTTTGAAACATGCTCGAAACAGGAGTAAAATATTCATGTCTGCTTTGTTAAGGAAAGGTAGTCTAGTTAGAATAAGACATTAAAAACATGAATTAGGATGACCAGGGCCGTGGTCAGGATTTTCACCTACACCAATGCTAAGCATGAAGATTTCATAACATCTATATTGACCCTGGAAAGTATGTAGTCTCATTTTGCTACATCAAAACTGATGTGTTTGTCTCAATTATTTTATTTTATTTTTCTTTACTTTTTTCATTTGTACATATGCCAGAATGGACAGTTCTATTGGCAGTGTTTTTCCTTTTATAATTTGTTTTTATGAAACATTTCAATTATAATGGTTTCCATTACAGTAGAGCTCCTTCTATGGGGTGAGAGGTGAACAGTTGCTAGATAGTTCATTGATTACAATAAAAAAAATTACAAATCACAAAAATGACAAGGGACAGATATAAATCTCTATGAATTGCAAAATCTCTATGAAGAGTTTTTTCAAAAAACATTAGTTTCACAAACAACTTGAGATCCAATGAGTGGCCAATTATTTCTTTGCAATTGTTTATTATATTGAATAGGCTTTAATAAAAGTTTATTGCTATTTTATTTGCACATTTGTGTAAAAAGTTGATGTTACAAATAATAAAGTTTAAAAATGTCCTCATAATAGCAGCATAAAATAATCCATAATAGTCCAAAACATAGCAACATTTTTGGTTACTCCCTTTATAATACCATATATGTACACATTTACAAATGAACTATATATACCATTATAGGGCACCAAACATTGTCATACATAAACTTTTTTTAACCCTTAGTAGAAGGTAATCACAAAAAACAGCTCCATCTTACATATAACCAAACACAAACAACAAAGTCTTATAGCATACCTTCCAACGTTAAAGTTGCTTTAATGCTGTGATTCACATGTACCATGGGATGGAATGAGTTAATGTAAAAGAATATTTGGTGACACTCTCTTGCAAGCACACAGCTGGAAGCAAGCTGATAGGCCCAGGACCATGTCAAGGTCTCTCCCTCCCCTCCCTCCCTGGGTCACTAACCTACAGCTAGACATGCTATTTATATGTGTGTTTGTGTGTGTATGTATGTATGTATATATATATATATATATATATATATATATATATATATATATATATATATATATATATATATATATATATATATATATACAGGATCCAAATAGTGCACTCTCACTAGCCAACCCTAAGCATAGACCAGGGTGCTTAACGGAATATTCAATCAAGTCAGGTAATAAGCACTCGCTGGATTTAAGCACAGCACACTTTATTCTGAAGAAGGGGTGAATGCCCCGAAACGTCACTGCCTAATAAAGTGTGCTGTGCTTAAATCCAGCGAGTGCTTATTACCTGACTTGATTATATATATATATATATATATATATATATATATATATATATATATATATATATATAGCAAACGAACATGAAGCACTCCAAAGGTCTTATATTTTTGTCACTTTATTGTGAACGTTTTCGGGCATAAATTAGCCCGTCCTCAGACTTTGTAAGTCTGAGGATGGGCTAATTTATGCCCGAAAACGTTCACAATAAAGTGACAAAAATATAAGACCTTTGGAGTGCTTCATGTTCGTTTGCTATTTGTTTTTTGACATAGCACCCAAGGCTAATGTGGATTGAGGCCTGGAGTGCACTTTGCTTCATATTAATATATATATATATATATATATATATATATATATATACACATATATAGGGGCCCATTTATCATGCTCCATACGGAGCTTGAGTGCACGTGCTTCCTTGAGGGCCAAAATTATGGCCAGTAATTCCCTGTCACCAATTTTGTAATTGCATTCTGCTGGGGATAATTTCTTAGAGAAGAAACTGCACAGATGCAAGGAACCCTCAGGTGTAGAACGTTGGGACAAGAGGGCGAATACTCCTGTCTCAGATGCATCAACCTCTAGAATGAAAGGCAGAGCAGGGTTAGGATGAGCCAGAACCGGGGCGGCAACAAAAGGCAGTTTTAAGACTCTCAAAGGCCTTAATTGCAGTAGGTGACCAATGAAGTGGATCACTCTCCTTATGGGTCATGTCCGTATTAGGTTTGACCAGGGAAGAAAAGTTATTTAAAAACTTTCTACAGTAATTGGTGAAGTCCAAAAAATGTTGAATAGACCAAAGACCAACTGGGCGAGGCCAACCGAAGACCAACTGGGCGAGGCCAATGCAGAACTACAGATAACTTGTCAGGATCCATGGAGAACCCTGCAATGGAAATTACATAACCAAGGAAGGTTAATTGAGTTTGCTGGAACTCAAATTTTTCAAGTGTGCAAAAAAGGATGTTCTCACGTTGTCTCTGAAGTACCCGTGTAACATTAGAATAGTGATCCTTAAGTGTGGGTGAGTGTATGAGGATGTCATCTAAGTACACCACAATACACTGTTGCAACATATCTTGTAGTACATCATTAATAAATTATTGGAAAACAGCAGGAACATTGCATAGGCCAAATGGCATAACAAGATATTCATAATGCCCGCTCCTGATATTAAATGCTGTTTTCTATTTGTGGCCCTCTTTCCTGATCCTTATGAGATTGTAAACTCCTCTTAGATTAAGTTTAGAAAAGACCATAGCTCCCTTAAGATGGTCAAAGAGTTCCGTGATGAGCAGAATAGGGTAAGCATTTTTAATGGTAAGGCGATTAAGACCCCTATAATCGATACATAGTCTTAGCTTGCGAACGTTCTTCTTCATGAAGAAGAAGCCAGCCCCTGCTGGAGAGCAGGATTTCCGGATTATTCCCTGCGATAGGGCATTGGCAACATACTCCTCCATAACACTATTCTCTGCAACAGATATAGGGTAAATCCGGCCCCAAGGAGGAATTGCTCCGGGTTGCAGGTCTATGGTACAATAATAAGACCAGTGAGGGGGCAACATACCGGCACAAACTTTGTCCAAAACGTCTTGGAGCTCTTGGTACTCCTCTGGCAATTGAGATACCAAAGAAGTGCACAAGACTTTGACTGGTCTCTGAAGACAAGTGAAAATACATTGCGGAGACCATGACAATATTTCGGACCTACGCCAGTTGAGACTGAGATTGTGCTTTTGGAGCCAAGGATAACCCAGCACAACTGGTAAATATGGAGAGGTTATCACCTGGAACTGGAGAGTTTTAAAATGGAGAGCCCCAACAACCATGGATAACGGAGCAGTTTTCTGAGTAACGAGTGTGGGCTGAAGAGGCTTGCCATCAATGGCCTCAATTGCAATTGGAGCGGACAGAGGCAGTACAGGAATGGAGTTCTGTGATAGAAAAGCACTGTCAATGAAATAGCCCACAGCACCAGAGTCTACAAGAGCCTGGGTGACTATGAAGGAGTCCTCCCAGGAAAAGACAACCGTGACCAAAGGTTTCTCTTTTAGTGGTTCCAGGGACGAGGATAAACCACCCAAGGTCTGCCCCTGACAGGACCTTAGTTGCGGGCATTTCCTGGACATGTAGGACAAGACTTTAAAAGGTGGCCTTGTAGCCCACAATAGAGGCAGAGCCCCTCCCTCCTCCTAAAGGCCCTGCCTGCTGCGGAGATGTGCGTGAATACCAACTGCATAGGCTCAGCAGTTCCTGGTGTCTCAGGACCAGGGGGCATGGGTGGAAATGTAAACGTAGGAAACAACTAGACAGGAGGCTTCCGCAAGCACAAGAATAACATAATAGGAACACCACCGCCCTCAAATATATGGGTATATGTAGAGTACCAAAACTCTAGAGAGGTGGGAATTTTGAAAAAAGATTACTTCTAACAGAATGTAAATAGATATTTAACTTAGACTGCATCTACCCAAAGGGTCTAAATGCCGATTTGAGATAGTACACCTCTTGTGAATATATTCTATCACAACAGAATGTTTTTTTGCCAATTAGCCTCTCAGCCTTTTAGGTGCTGAAACTTCCTCTTACCCACTAAAATCAAGTCTCCATATTATTGTCTCCATCTGTTATAACAGATTTCTGTATATATTTTTTCTTTTAAATTTTTTTTCATATCGTATAGCAGATACTGAAACCTCTTTAACCATAAAGTATACCCTTACTCGACAATTGGCCACATTATTTACAATAATGATCTATGTATTATCATTAAGCTAAAGATTATATAAATATAGATACCACCTATATGGTGAATATCCTTATATCTCCCTCACTTAATAGGATCTCCTCTCTGATCCACAGTTTCTTTTCCTGTTCTTATGATTTATAGATATAATTATATAGTACCATCATATATACTTGTACTAATCCACACAAATATAGAATAGGGACTCTGTATGTATTACCATACTAACTGGGATTTCTATCTAGCCCTGCTCTTCTCTGTCTATAATATAATAGATTTAGATAACATATTATATAAAATTAATATTTAGCAAGCTTTACCATATCAATTGTAAATGCCTTTAATCCCTGCCATATGTCTGTAGCATATTAGATTTAGCCACTTTAACATGTTCTTTACTATTACTTAACTTGTTTATTTTAACTTTTTATACATCTTTCTATTATATACTATATGTTTATAATTGTATTAAACTGTCCTTTGCGGACTCACATGCTTTCATAAAAAATTCTGGATTAGGAAACTCAGGCTGCATTTTTTAACATATACTTATATAAATATATATATATATATATATATATATATATATATATATATATATATATATAAATATATATATATATATATATATATATATATATATATATATATTTTGTAACATATATTTATATATTTATTTTTTGTAACATATATATATATATATTAACTTTTTTGTATTATTTTGTCTTTTTCATTCTGCTATATTCTCTAGCATCTTTTCTTCAAGAAGTAAAGATTCTTTTTTAGATTTGTGTATAATAAGTGATAATTATTTTTTTCCTCTATGTTCCAACACCAATGTCTTATGTAAGCCATTATAATATCCCCTTATATAGTAACACTACAATGTATTTTTTTTTATATATTTTATTTCTTTATTTGAAATACAAAAGTAATAACATCTTATAGATGATCAAGCATTAGACATACAAAGGGCTTATTTTTCATGGCAGTGCAATACAGTTCTTTTGTAGACATGTTTAAGCCTTAAAACACTTTCTCTCTCAAAGTCAGATTGACTATAATGTAGGCAGTCCCTGCTACCCCCACATGGCAAATGTCTCTCCCATTAAAAGCACATGGTCTGATCATGATCTTGGAGCATAACAGGGAAGGCCTTGGCTTCAAGTATTCCAACGTGCAAGGCATGGCGTCCTGTTCATTACGCTCGCCATAAGAACAGATATTAGATCGTCAAATATTTAAGTTAAATGAATAACAAAACACAATAAACAAGTACATAAGTAGAATAAACTACAACAAAAGGTAATCCAAAAAGGGATATGCTTATGGCCTGTAACTTGTCCTATGTTGAAATATTGTGTACTGACGCCCTCTCCTCAATATGTTCCAATATGTTCCATCATCTAGCAATTTGATTAACGGGGTCACAAGATCTCCCCCGACCCTCACTATACGTTAGCAAATTTATATTGTTCCCACAAGAACACGATATTGTGGTATAAATTTAACCTCCCTGTGGAGAAATAAAAATATCTCTCCATTTTAATCATATACTCAACTTGCTGTTTCCACTTTTCAAGAGTGGGTAACCTGCGGGGATTTCCAAAATTTAGGAATCAATTTTTTGCCTGCGTTGATCATAGTTTGGTTTATACTACATTGCAGCATACAGGGTATAGTGGAGAGATCATTGAATATAAAAAGTTCAGGGGACCCGTCTTATAAATCTCCCTCCAAAATGGTGTCAGGTGAACACACTTCCACCATATATGGAACATTGTCCCCTCCTGGCCACAACCCCTCCAACACTTATTACTAGCGTTCTTAAACATATGCTTCAATTTGTTAGGTGTTAGGTACCACCTTGTGAGAATTTTCATATTTGTTTCCAGATACGAAGAGGAGTGTGCAGATTTTGCTGTAGAGTAAGCCCACCATTTCCATTGTTTAGGCGTAACCTGCACACTCATCTCTGTCTCCCATTTTTTAACATAAACAGGCCTAGATGGAAGATATGATGCCATGAAATATTGATATATAGAAGATATTATACCTTTTTCTGCTGGTTTTTGGCCGAGACACAGTTCTTCAAAAGCTGTTAGGGAGCGTAGAAAGTCTCCCCTATTTTTGTGGGTTAGAATATAGTGTCTTGTCCAATGGAATGTGAACCAATCAGAAAAACAATCATATCCCCTGTCCTGCAACACCTGTCTACTAAGTAGTTTACATTTATCTGTTAAATTACAGATTGGGATCAAATCTTGGAAGTCACTTGGGCCTCTCAGTGATTGCACATTCCTAAGTCTATACCCCTCAAATTCTTTATTATAAAACAATGTTGTCAGTGGTGAATATGTAGAGGATAGATTGGGGAATTTATTTCTAAGGGAAATCCAAGTGGACCAGGTCTCACTGAAAATAGAAGTGAAATATGTGAGTTGGCCTAGGCGCCTGATGTGAACCTATTGGCCTCGGGGCGGGTAATCCTAGCTATACCCGAGGAAAGAAGTATAATGTGGAGAAAGTGAGAGAACCCAGGCGCCTACCCTAAGGAGGCTAGGTACAGAGTGTATGAAACCAGATGTTGGCTAAAAAATGTCTAAAATTATTTTAATAAGTCTTGACAGATCTTAAAACCAAAATACAATGGAATAAAAAACAAAGGATAAAAGACAATGGTAAAAAACAATTACAAAATACATGGATCCATGAACATGATTAAAGATAATCACAATTTGATAGTTAAAAACAAATATAAACAGTGGTATACCAATAATTAGAAATCAATCAGTCCGGTGGTATAGGACCAAAAACTAAAGTCCTAAAAAAGAGAAAATTTTATAAATTCAGTGTAGTAAATCCTAGTATAAAAAATGGAAGTCCAAATCCAATAGAAAACTTTAGAAATCCTATAGTGAATGAATGTCAAATCCAAAATTGTGACGAAAGTCTAGTGGAAAAAAATAATAAAAAACTTGAATGAATATAAAAAAGTAATCCTCCAATAGTGTTCAAAAATTGACGAAATGTGTGGCATACATGGCAAAAAATGAAAAATTGTATTGAAAAAGTATATAAAAACAATCCTCAATCTTCAAACAGGTGCCAACAAATATTAGGAAAGTGATTTTGCTGTAAAAAATAGGTAAAGAAAAAAACCAAGGGAACGAACAATCCACCTGTGGAAAAACAAAGCAAAATATAGTGTAGAATGTCCTATTCAAATGACAGATAATGCAATAAGGCTTACCAGTGATGGTCTACGCGTTTCGGCCTGTACTAGGCCTTTATCAAGACTGGTTTGTGGATGCTGGAGGTGGCCTTATAAAGGGTGCTGTACCGGATGTAGCTATATTTTTTACTTCCGGTGTCTTAATCTTACTATTCTATTAGAGCGTTTTTTAACAAAATAAAATGTGATTTAGGTAGTGTTTAAGAAGGAACACAAGAGACTTTCCGAAACTTAATACTCGTGGTGGTTTTGTCAATGTTTTTGACTGATATATTTCCTCCGTAAAACTTGTGACGTCACTTCCGGTTTCGGTAAATTAATCCGATCTTAAAGTAATGATCGTAACCTCCTATGGGTGTTTACTTTTTTTAAATTGGTCATGTCAAGTTTTGCTAATTTTGCTATTAAAGTTGATGCCAATTGTCAAAGAACTTGATTACTGATTGCTATGACTAGGTCCGTGAACGGGCCAACCTGATTGGTCGTGACGTCACGACATAGGATATGCGCCTTTTGATTGGGTCCGGGAAAAGGTGTGTTTGTTATTCCTTTAGTACCATGTGTTAAAGGCTACGTGAATGGCCATAATCGGGGGTGTGGCGGTTTTTATCCTCTTTTGATTGGAAGTAGGTTATAACACATCTTGGAACAGTAGTTTGTGATAGACTTAGAAAGACATGATTTTCTAAGCAATAATGCACCGGTTCCTTGGTGATAGTTTTAGTGCAGTGTCAAAACAATTTGTCATGCAGCCTGTAATGTACTAAATGCACTTAAATGTATTAAAAGTGTTAGAAATCTTTCGATTTTCTTGTAATCTAGAAATCGGCCTGATAAATAAAAGAAAATAGATGAAAATAAATGGTCAATCCTGTCTAGTTTATCTTTGAGAGATAATTGCACTTGGGAATTTCTAATCTAATTACAGAATCTTGTGGGGGTATCAGATCTTGTTGTAAAATAACAGTAATATGATAATAGAGAAGGCAAAAGAATCTAGAGGTTGGTCGTGCTATGGGATAAAGTACTTTCTTTAAGGGACAGCTTTATCAAAGTTTACAGGGAGGTGTCTGAATGTAAATGCAAGAACATGCTTGAGAGTTCCGGATTCGTCCATAAAGAATAAGGAATTCTTTTCACTAAATGAGTGACGATTCAAACAATGGAGACAATTCTGTATACTTGAACTTAATTAACTGAGGACAATTCTGTATACTTGAACTTAATTAACTGAAGATGGTATTAACTAGCATTATGTATGAGGGAAGGAGTAGTGGACCGTCCTTTTCAGTCAGCTATATTTTACTTACTTACTAATATCTATTTCGTTGTAAGAGTAAAGTACAAGATGATTATTAAAAATAATCTTTTATAGAAAATGTATGTATTTTTTACACGCTGTCTGTGATGACTCGAATATAATAATGTTAACGAAGATGATAGTCATGAGTGGCTTACATTAGAAACCCCCATAGTGAGGTCTTTGGGGAATCTAGTTTTGAAAAAAAATGTTAAGAAAAATATTTGAAAGAAATGATGCTTGTAGCTAAGAAGGTGATGTCCATAACCGGATATAAAAGGGATATGTGTAAACCTCACAATCCTAATAATTGTAATTGAGCTGAAACAGAAAATAAAAGAAATGATCAGGGAGTCAGATAGACCCTATAACTTCAGATCTTGAGTATGTGTGTTTTGTAATTTACACAATGGTCAGATGGCCTATATAGTTAGAAGTAGATTTTGGAGGTCCTTTTAAAGACTTAAATGGGAGCTGTGGGGTCTAGTAATGTAGTATAATGGTTTTAGCCCTAGTGAAATAGACATAATCTAATTTTGTCACTAAATGCAATACAATGACTAGCTAATAGCCATGTGTTTAGGCTTAGGATGTGGATCAGAACTTATTCCTAAGGAAAAGTCTTAGAGAGAGGATGCTATATGCTAGTTGGTCAAAAGGAAAGTGATTTCCTAAATCTTAAGAGTCCCATGTTCATAGTTAGGGAATGGATCAACAATTCTTTTGCTCAGACCATATTAAAGAGATGTGAAAGATCTTCTTTATTGTTAAGACCTCTTGGATACAGACAGTCTAGGTTGAAGATCCACCTTGATTCCGCTGTGAGGAGTTTCTTTTCATAATAGCCTCCTCTCCAATCTTTTTTGATCTTCTATATCCCTAGAAAGGTGAGTTCTTTGATATTCCCTTTGTGTTTATCTGCAAAATGTTTATATAGGGCTGTGTCCGTGTTTAATTTTTCAATGAGCAACAGGTGTTCTCGTATCCTGTCCTTAAGAGTTCTAGATGTTTGGCCTACATATTGTAGGCCACATGAACATTGCAGCATGTATATTATGCCTTTGTCTTGGCATCTAATTAGATCGTTGATTTTATGTATTTCCTTGGTGTTATGGCAGCTGAATGATGCTGCTTTGATGCCCTGCTTACAGGCCTTGCACGATACACATGGGAAAAACCCTTTGATTTCTTTTCCGAATACGTTTTTTACTCCAGAGGTCTTTTTCTTTGGTAAACTTGGGGCTATTCTGTTTTTCAAATTTTTGGTTTTCCTATAGATAAACCTAGGTTGTATAGGTAGTCTTTCGCCTATTACATCATCATCCTTAAGTATGCCCCAGTGTTTTCTAAATATATTTTCAATTAGGTTTTTGTTGTCGCTGTACTCTGTGATCATGGGGATGTTGAGATGCTCCTCGTCTGTCATCGTTGTAGATTTCTTATATTTTGTAAGTTTGGTTCTATCAATCATCCTTACTTCTTGGATTTTCTGGTCCAATATGGTCTCGTTGTATCCTCTCTCTAGTAGTTTGGATTTGATTAGTGTCGCCTGTTCTTCCCTTTTTTCTGCAGTGGAGCAGTTTTTCCTCATCCTTAATAGTTGTCCTTTTGGAATGTTGTTCTTCCAATTGTAGTGATGGCAACTTGTCATGTGGATATAATTGTTGCTATCTACCTCTTTGAAGTTTGCTGAAGTTTCCAATTAACCTTTTATAACTTCAATTTTCAGATTGAGGAAAATTACTTCAGTAGTCCTGCTAGCATATGTAAAATGCAAATTATTTGTATTTTTATTCATGACTTCAAAGGTGAAATCAAGATCCGTTTGTGTCCCCTTCCAAATGATAAGTATATCGTCAATGTAACAACGGTAGAGGACCAGGTCCACGCTAGCTGGGCAGGACTCCCAAAATATATGCTCCCATCTGCCCATATAGAGGTTAGCATAGCTAGGCACGAACCTGGTCCCCACTGCTGTACCACAAATTTGTTGATAATATTGGCCATCATCACATAAATAATTGTGATTCAGTATATATTGAATACTGTCCAAAATGAAGTTCCTTTGTTCTTCTGGGACTTCTTTGTCCTTCTTGAGAAAGTATTCGACACCTTCTAACCCTTCTTGATGTGGGATACACGTATATAATGACGTGACGTCACAAGTGGCTAAAATGTAGCCATCTTCCCACACTATATCTTCCAATAAATTTAGAACCTGGGTTGAATCTTTTAGATACAATGGTAGTTGTCGGACATATCTCTGTAGATTCAGGTCAATATATTCAGATAAGTTACTACTTAATGATCCAATCCCTGAAATGATTGGTCTTCCAGGGGGCTTTTGTAGCAATTTGTGGATCTTCGGTAGGTGATATAACACAGGAGTGATGGGATGGTTAATGCTGATGTAGTAGTACTCTTTTTCATTAAGGATCCCCATCTCTTTTGCTTTATCTAGTATCGTCAGTAATTCTTTTCTGTATGTTTCCAACGGATTAGAGCATAATTTACGATATGTTTCTTGATCGCTCAGTATTCTTTCGTTCTCCAATTTGTAATCGGTCCTGTTCATGACAACGATTCCTCCTACCTTATACATTTTCTATAAAAGATTATTTTTAATAATCATCTTGTACTTTACTCTTACAACGAAATAGATATTAGTAAGTAAGTAAAATATAGCCGACTGAAAAGGACGGTCCACTACTCCTTCCCTCATACATAATGCTAGTTAATACCATCTTCAGTTAATTAAGTTCAAGTATACAGAATTGTCCTCAGTTAATTAAGTTCAAGTATACAGAATTGTCCCCATTGTTTGAATCGTCACTCATTTAGTGAAAAGAATTCCTTATTCTTTATGGACGAATCCGGAACTCTCAAGCGTGTTCTTGCATTTACATTCAGACACCTCCCTGTAAACTTTGATAAAGCTGTCCCTTAAAGAAAGTACTTTATCCCATAGCACGACCAACCTCTAGATTCTTTTGCCTTCTCTATTATCATATTACTGTTATTTTACAACAAGATCTGATACCCCCACAAGATTCTGTAATTAGATTAGAAATTCCCAAGTGCAATTATCTCTCAAAGATAAACTAGACAGGATTGACCATTTATTTTCATCTATTTTCTTTTATTTATCAGGCCGATTGCTAGATTACAAGAAAATCGAAAGATTTCTAACACTTTTTATACATTTAAGTGCATTTAGTACGTTACAGGCTGCATGACAAATTGTTTTGACACTGCACTAAAACTATCACCAAGGAACCGGTGCATTATTGCTTAGAAAATCCTGTCTTTCTAAGTCTATCACAAACTACTGTTCCAAGATGTGTTATAACCTACTTCCAATCAAAAGAGGATAAAAACCGCCACACCCCCGATTATGGCCATTCACGTAGCCTTTAACACATGGTACTAAAGGAATAACAAACACACCTTTTCCCGGACCCAATCAAAAGGCGCATATCCTATGTCGTGACGTCACGACCAATCAGGTTGGCCCGTTCACGGACCTAGTCATAGCAATCAGTAATCAAGTTCTTTGACAATTGGCATCAACTTTAATAGCAAAATTAGCAAAACTTGACATGACCAATTTAAAAAAAGTAAACACCCATAGGAGGTTACGATCATTACTTTAAGATCGGATTAATTTACCGAAACCGGAAGTGACATCACAAGTTTTACGGAGGAAATATATCAGTCAAAAACATTGACAAAACCACCAAGAGTATTAAGTTTCGGAAAGTCTCTTGTCTCCCTTCTTAAACACTACCTAAATCACATTTTATTTTGTTAAAAAACGCTCTAATAGAATAGTAAGATTAAGACACCGGAAGTAAAAAATATAGCTACATCCGGTACAGCACTCTTTATAAGGCCACCTCCAGCATCCACAAACCAGTCTTGATAAAGGCCTAGTACAGGCTGAAACGCGTAGACTAGCACTGGTAAGCCTTATTGCATTATCTGTCATTTGTATAGGACATTCTACACTATATTTTGCTTTGTTTTTCCACAGGTGGATTGTTCGTTCCCTTGGTTTTTTTCTTTACCTATTTTTTACAGCAAAATCACTTTCCTAATATTTGTTGGCACCTGTTTGAAGATTGAGGATTGTTTTTATATACTTTTTCAATACAATTTTTCATTTTTTGCCATGCATGCCACACATTTCGTCAATTTTTGAACACTATTGGAGGATTACTTTTTTATATTCATTCAAGTTTTTTATTATTTTTTTCCACTAGACTTTCGTCACAATTTTGGATTTGACATTCATTCACTATAGGATTTCTAAAGTTTTCTATTGGATTTGGACTTCCATTTTTTATACTAGGATTCACTACACTGAATTTATAAAATTTTCTCTTTTTTAGGACCTATACCACCGGACTGATTGATTTCTAATTATTGGTATACCACTGTTTATATTTGTTTTTAACTATCAAATTGCGATTATCTTTAATCATGTTCATGGATCCATGTATTTTGTAATTGTTTTTTACCATTGTTTTTTATTCCATTGTATTTTGGTTTTAAGATCTGTCAAGACTTATTAAAATAATGTTAGACATTTTTTAGCCAACATCTGGTTTCACACACTCTGTACCTAGCCTCCTTAGGGTAGGCACCTGGGTTCTCTCACTTTCTCACTGAAAATAGAGTATGGCTTGCCCTCTTTTAATTTAACTGTTAATGGTGGGGCCCAGCACAAACCACCCATATGCTGTACATTTAACAGTTGTGATTCCAAGGGTACTTTTTATATGATTGTTTACCCTGCCTGCACCAATCCACCACTCTACCCAAAGAAACGGATAATCTATACCAATTCAGGTTAGGAACCCCTAGTCCTCCTCTCTCACAGGGGGTATATATTGTGTTCTGTGATAGTCTAGGTGTTTTCCCCTGCAAAATATATGTGTTTAACATCGTTTGCAATTTCTGAATGTCCCTAGATACACCAGTAATGGGCAAAGCTTGCATAATATATAATGCCTTAGGCATAAGGGTCATCTTTGCAGCCGCTATTCTACCCTTGCAGGAAATATTATGCTTAGGCATCCATCTAGAGGTTAATAGTTAAAACTCAGTTAAGAGTTTCCCGTAATTTAACTTGCATAGTTTTTCCTCGTCGGAGGTCAATTGAATACCCAAATACTTTAACACTTTAAGATTAATTTTAAAAGGGCTGCTTGTGCTGATTGTGCCCAAAGTTTCTTTAGGGATGTTGATAGGATATAATTCTGATTTGGACGGATTGATCAAAAAATTGGACACCTTACCATAATCTTGGAGTTCCCTCTGAACACACTCCAGGGACTCGACAGGAGAGGACAAAGTCATCAGGACATCGTTCTCAAACATGGCCAATGATGATTGATCGAGAATGTCAATTCCCATTATATTAGGATTACAGTGCAATTTAGCCACCAGGGGTTCTAGAGATAAAACAAACAACAAGGGTGACAGTGGACAAACCCTGCCTCGTCCCATTTCAAATCTCGAAAGCATTCGACAGAAGACCATTAACCTGAATCTGTGCTGAGGGGTTAGAATATAAGATAACAATTTGGGATATAAATTTAGATGGGAAGACAAAATTAATTAAAGAAGAATGCAGGAAAGTCCAATCCAGTCTGTCAAATGATTTCTCTGCATCTGTTGATAAGAATACAGCTGGTATTTTAGCATATTTAATGTGATCTAGGAGGGTAATAACTTTACTTATATTGTCCCTAGCCTCTCAATTCTGTACAAAACCTACTTGATCATCGTCAACCAGAGATGGCAATAATTTATTCATTGTGATATCTAAAATCTTAGCGTAGAGTTTAATATTTGCATTAAGCAGAATAATGGGCCTGTAATTAGCTTGTGAAGTAGAAGGTTTCCCCAGCTTTGGGAGTACCGTTATATGTGCCTGAAGCATAGTATCAGGGAACGCATGACCATCTGAAATAAAGTTAAACAATGAAGCGAGATGAGGGCTCAATTTGGATTTGAAGGTTTTGTAGTAGAGAGTAGTAAAGCCATCTGGACCTGGTGCTTTATTAGGTTTCATATCAGCAATTGCTGCCAAAATTTCCTCTACACTTATTGGTACTTCTAATAATGCTGCTTCTTCCGCTGAAATATGTGAAAGATGTATATCACGTAAGTACTTGTTACATGCTTTTCTATGTTTGCCAGAAGGCCTGTCTGTATATATATTATATAGTTTGTGATAGAACTCTTGGAAAAGTTTAGCAATACCTGTAGTGTCTTATATTTGAGACCCAGATTTGGATGTAATTGAATGTATGTAAGAGTTTGCTTGTTGTTTCTTCAGAGCCCTTGCTAGATATTTGCCTGTTTTATTACCCTCCCCATAAAAACTCTGTTGTAAGAACAACTGCTTCCTTTGGGTTTCAATTTGCAAGTGCTCATTTAGTTTATTCCTTTTTTCATTAAGTAAGTTTTGCTGTAGGTCATCTTCAGGGTTTAGTTTTACCAGATAGTCTAACTCCGCTATTTCTTGTGCTAGAGCTGAATATACTCTAATATTTGCCTTTTGCTTAACCGCTCTCGTTTTTATAAATTCACCCCTCATGTAAGCCTTATGCGCTTCCCAAACCATATCAGGGTTTCTTTCCTGTGAGTCATTTATTAAAAAGTAAGAGCATAGCTGTTTTGTATAATTCTCCAGTTCTTTTGGGTCCAGTAAAAGTGCCTCATCCAACCTCCCACAAAATGGTCTAATGGGGATAGTTGGCCATTTTAAGAAACATTCCACCAGTGAATGATCAGACCAAGTTGTATGTTTTATGTGACAATGTTTGATATAGGAAAGAGCACTATGATCTGTTAAAATGTAATCTAGTTGTGAGTAGCTTTTATGTGGATGAGAGAAGAAGGTGTAATCTCTCTTACCGGGGTGTAGGTATCGCCATGTGTCGTGTAAAGTAAGTTTTTTAAAATTCCTCCATATTGAATGGAAGACTTTGTGTGGAATATGGGTTTTAGAGCTTGAGCAGTCAATTATAGGATCTAGTGGAATATTTAGATCTCCTCCTAAATATATCAAGAATTTTGGAAGTTGCGGTTTTTATAAATGTATCTTGATGCTTGTTTGGTGCATAAAGATTGACTAACGTGACAGGTTTACCAAAAAGCAGGCCCATAATACATAAATATCTTCCTTCTTTATCCTTATTTATTTACATAACTTTAAATGGAATGGATTTGTGAATAAGAATGCTTACACTGTTAATCTTTTTTTGGTAATTAGTACTATGAAAGTGTTGTGAGTACTGCGAGGAAAAATATTTTGGGATTCTATTTGCTTTAAAGTGAGTTTCCTGCAATAAAATAATGTTTTCACCCCTTTTGTGCAAGTCCTGCAGGGCCATTGCCCTTTTATTTGGACAATTAAACCCCTGTACATTCTGGGTGATTATGTGTAGGTGGTGATCATTACCATATACAGTCATCTTAAATCATCAACGGACTTACCACTTGTAGGCATCAGATACATTGTTGCTTCAAGGCTAGCATTTACAATCCCTGGGCTTAACAAAAAAACAATATGCATAACATTAGTATAACAGTAATTTAAAAGCATAAAGCTTCACAGATAGGGGGAAAAACATATCCAGGTGGGCTAAGCATAAGAACATTAGTTAGATGTGATACATCCTAATTCTTGTTCCTGTATTAGATATATACGTGGCTCCCCACCTCGAACACCCCACTGAACAAATATACAGTACCTCTCTATCTCCAGACCCCTCACATATTCTCTGCCGAGAAATCTCCTCTCCCACAATTAGAGAATACCAGTTGTCCGAGAGGGTACAACTGAGATGTAGGACCAATTCTTCTCAAACATATAAGTGTGAAATAAGAGGTAAACGGATTCTATTATTTTAAACTTCCCTACATCAGTCTCTGAAAAAATAGAGTCTTGTGACAGTATGTTAAGGGAAGAAAAGTCTCACAAGAACTTGATAAAGACAAAAACAGTATACTTATGCGTAGTCTAGACGGTTACTTGTACAGCAACATACCGTACGGAATGTCTGGAAGATGATTTGTCATTCTTTCTTGAAGGTACTCTTTGACACTCCGTTCTTTGAGGTAGTGGATTTTCTTTTTGCAAGGGGGCCTTCTGGGTGGACTTGGTGGTATCTGCCATCATGGGAGGATCTATTTGTAGCTCTTTGCATGTTGAAGGTATGTCATCCACAGTATTACACAGAATTTGTCTGCCTCTCCACTAAATTTGCAGATTGAAGTGGTGGCCCCACCTATAGGGGATGTTTTGCTGATGAAGTTTGTTTGTTAGCGGTCTCAGATCTCTTCTCTTTTGGAGGGTTGTAGAAGACAAATACTCAAACAATTGTGAGTCTCCTCCTTTAAATTTTATCAGGTGCTTTTGTCTTGCCTTTTTCATCAGTTTCTTTAATGGGATAACTCATGACTTTTGCAATCACAATTCTTGGAGGTTGATCCTCAGAGGGTCTGGCTCTCAGCGCCCTATGGACTCTATCAAGAGCGATCATCATTTAAGTAGACAAATAAGCTCTCGACGTATGATTCTAAGGCTTGTGGAGACACTTCCTACGGAATACCCCTCATCCTAATATTATCTTGATGGCTCCTGTTCTCCAAATAGTCAATCTTATTTTCCAGCTGCAGGATTGTTAAATCTTGTTGAGATAGCTTACTTGAAAAGTTGGATAGAGCCGTATGTTGATGGGCTGTGTCGTCCTCCAGCATTTCCACCTTTTGTCCTACCTCTGTGAGGTCTTTCTTTATGTCCGCGATTTCTTCATGTATACATTGTTTAACTTGTTGTATAAGGGACGTGAAGTCCTTCTTTGAAGGCAGCAAATCTAATAAAGCCTTAGGCACTGTAATGGTTTGTCCTATGCTCTTAGAGACAGAGTCTGGGCTCTAAGTCCAGAGAGGCTGGTATTTGTGAAGAATGTAGGCATTTAAAAAATGTATTCACTGACGGTGTAACATTTGAAACAAAAAAGAAAGGGCGCCTCCTAGTGTAGCCAATTTGAATATGAATAGATAGAAAAATTGTAGATTTTATACTCACATATAGTGAAGGCAAAGATAATGCCTAGGTAAGCAGTCTGTAAATTTATCAGTGTCCCAGTTGACTGTGCACCAAATGCAAGGGCAGATCCTCTTAAATGGTTAATGTGGCAGTCTGAAAGAATGGAATGGTATACAGAGGGTGACTCCTAGTGCAGATTAGTTGGTACAGTACTTTCCCCCCAACTTATCCCTTCAGAGAGATACTCACATAGTATGGAGCACACTATAGTGCTAATGAGACAAGCTGGGTATAACATTTGCTTTCTTCTTGACGGAGCCGTCAGCTTTATTGCCTTTCTTTGAGGACATGATGACTTATTCCTATTCTAGGTGAGGGGAGTGCTTTAGTTTATCCTATTTGGACAATATCCCAAGATGCAAAGGCTATTATCTCTCAAGACTTTAAAGCGCCCACTGGGAACCTGTTGCTATGTTCAGGAGTTTTAGCATATTTATATGCCCCCAAGAGGATGTTAAGAACTCCCACACTATTTGTTAGGGGTGACCTTTAGCTAGGCAAATTACAACTTCACTCAGGGAAGGAAGCATAACCATTTCTGACTCAGCTAGAGGTTTGCCATCTTCCATGTACACAGAGCTTATAAATTCTATGGGGTGTAATACTGTTGTTGATTGCTCTTAAACTACAGTTTCTCACATTCCACACCCCTTGTCATATATCTCCAGAGACTACTGAAAATATGAGTTTAGCTTATTGTGAAAAATATTGTCCCAAAACTGTGTAACATCCTGCAGGCCACTCTGTTCCTTTATCACTGTAAAACAGGCCTCTAATCAGAATGGAGAGTCAAGGCTAATAAATATTGGGCTAGATAACCATGATCATTAGTCTTTTAACAGGGTTCCCTCCATCCCTCAGATTACTCACTGTGTAGTGCGGTATTTGTGTCGCATGTAACAGATCCTTATGTTCGGAGCATTGTTTGCCAATCTGGCTAAGTCTATTTCAGCATATCGGGCCCTTGCTAACAAATCAGCTATCGTTCGTGTCAGTGTACCCTTTAGCTCTTGATTCACTTTAATTTTAATTGAGCGTAAGCGCGGCCTGCATGATGTAACTGATGGCGTGTGTTGCCTGTATGTATGCGCTTTCGAGTAGTGCTCACCTCCTCTGCCTCTGCATTGAATTGTGTCCCAAGGAAGCCACCGAGTTTCTTTTAGCTTAATACAGGCATTTTACTAGTGTTAGCCCACTCTGGACATTAGGATTGAGTTATCTGGCCCACACTTTTTCACAGAGCTCACTCTGATGCAGCCATCTCGTTTGAGTGCTGGCTCCGCCCCCTACAATGTATTTTCTAACCCACTTATGCCATCTAAAATACAGATAGAATTAATCATAAATTACAAATTCTAATGTCCACATGAAAGATGGTGGCATCTTCCTCTATCTCTGTCGCCCCACCAATCACCAGAAATTAGGTAACTAAAATACGCGGTGACCGGATATGAAATCAACTTTGACACACAAACCGGAAATTGACCAAAAAACAAAAGTCGCTTAGATGGAACTGTCTCCGGATCCATTAATCTTTTGGTGGTTTCTCTATTAACCACACCCCCTTCTGATAGGTTGAATAGCCCTATAAATACTTACTTATCTTCTAAAGGTGGTATTGTCATGATAAAGGCCTTGTTAAAGGCCCAAATGCATAGAGTTGTTTGACCTACCAGCCCGAGTTTCCTACATGATTATCTGGTAAGCCTATTACCTTTTAGGCCAACCTGTTTCCCAGATTTTTGCAGCTTGTATTTCTTTTCCTTCCACATGTTCCCTAAGGATATACCACCCACCCTATTGGATGTCTATTTCCCTTCACTGTGAACTTTCCTCACACCTTGGAACTCTCCTATTCCTGAATTCAAATACCTCTTTTTTGGGGGTCACATATACCTATTTTGGACAATTTACCTAATGAACATCACTAATGAATTATAAAAAAAAAAATTTTTTCTTTTTTGGACTCTCTTATTTTTTCACATTCATAAGTTTTAATATATTTTTAATATATTTCTAATATATTTTTCCAATCGACACATATTTTTCATACATAACATTACCAAGCTGTGATCACTGTTCTTTTTTTATTCCAAATATTGTCCTGGGTCTTATACAAGTCCCTCATATTCTGTTTTTAACCTTTATGATTTTAAGATCTGTGTTATGTTTTATATTAAATATAATTTAATCCATTTCCTATACACAGCCTCTCCTTTGGTGCTCCTTTCTATATATTTTTTATCTCCTTGAAAGAGGGCCTCTCTCTCAGTCTGATGTCGAGTAGGATTAAAAAAGACAACAAGGCCTCAACAACTTTGTCTTTGATCGCATATAAAGCCCATGAAAGAAGGTGGCAACAAAGGCTTCATTGTTCCAACCTACCTCTTCTGCAAGCAAACAAAATTCAATGGCATACTGGGCTACAGATATTGTACCTTGATGGATGGACATGAGTCATTTGGCAGCAGAGAAGGAGCAAGCTGGCACATCAAAAGATCTTCAAAAGGAGGCCACAAATTCAGGGTAATTAGCTATTACAAGTTTATTAGTCTCCCACAGGGAATTAGCCCAATCAAGAGCCATGTCAGAGAGTAAAGAGATGAGAACCCCCACATTAGTTCTGTCAGAGGGAAACGCCTGAGGTAACATCTTAAAATAAATGCCCACCTGGTTCAAAAACCCTCTGCACTGATGCACTGATTAGGATCGCCTCTATATCGCTGAGGTAGAGGTGCAGAACCAGACATGCTCCTGGTAGGACTAGGTGCATCAGCAGAAACAGTAGCAGCCATAGCTTGTAGGACAGTCTGATCCAAATGTGCAGTGGGTTTGCAGGTCTATAGAAAACTGATCCATGCAGTGATCCTGTTTGTCCATCCTGGAAAGGATGGTGGGGAAAGGTGGATTATTAGCACCATCAGGATTCATGGCCCTTGCATAATGTCAGGGCATCAGGAATCAGACAGAGATGTGAATCACTAAAATAATCACACCTTTATTAAAAAATAACAAAAAATAATAAATGAGTCCAAAGGCAAAACAATAAGCCAGGAGTCAAAGCCAGAGCTGGTAGTCAGACGAGCCGGGTCAAGAGCCAAAGCGAGAAGTAAGACGAGCCGGGGTCAGGAACACAAAGATCAGCAGAGACAAGAACAAGCCAGGAATTAGGAACCAGAAGGGACATCAAACAAGCCAGGTTAAAAACACGAACAGGAACAGAGGAACTCACGAAGAAGTCTGAGACAACACAAGGGCAAAGGCAAACTGAACTGAGGCACTTTAAAAAGTAAGTGATGACATCATAATTCTGGGACTGCAACATGTCTCTCACTGTTCTCCAGTTTGGCCATTAGAGGGCACCTGGGTGTAATGAGCAGCTTTACACACTCTGCAGCAGGCAAAGAGAGAGACAGCAGATTAGAAATGGCAGCCAGCAGAAAATAACAAATGACAGCAGGGTGAAACCCTTACAATATGAACGTAGAGAGGCTCTTGATGGAGTTTCTTACAGTGTGGAGGACTGAATACATGAAGGGGTGAGTCACAGTATAAGGAATTCCCTAAGACTGTTTTTTTTTCTTCAAGAAAAGGACAATACAAATTAAACCTAGTCATCCTCCGGCGAGAATTGGGATCAGTTCTTCTTTTGAGATGTGGATGTTATATCCTGCAACTCGCTGCAGGAGAGACAGTATAAAAGCATTAATAAATAAAAACGTACCTGTCAAATAAAACCTAAGCTGCCTTACACTAACACCTAACATCACAAAAAATAAAAAACACTACAATTACAAAAAATAAAAAACCTACCATTACACAAAATAACAAACAAAATGATCTAAAATAATAAAAAAATATTCCTATTCTAATACCCTTTAAAAAAAAAACAACCCAATAATAAAAAAGCCTAATCTAGAATAAACTACCAAGGGCCCTTAAAAGGTCTTTTGCTACAAAACAAAACAAACACCTAACAGTGTACAACCCACCCCCAAAACCCACAGAATAAAACTAAAGTAAAACCTAATCTGATTTGAACAGCCAATAGAATTTCAGAAGCTCTCATCCTATTGGCTGTCTTAAACAGCCAATAGGATTTCATTAGCTTTCATCCGATAGGCTTATTTGAATTTCCAAAATCAAATTAGCCAATAGGAATGCAAGAGACGCCATTTTGAATTGTGTACCTTGCATTAAAGATTTAGTATATGGCAGCGAGAAGAGGATGCTCTGCGCCGAATGTCTTCAGAATGGACCTGCTCCGTGCCGCCGGGATGATGATAGAAGATGCCGCCTGGATGAAGATAGAAGAGGCCGCCTGGATGAAGACTTCTCACTGCCTGGATGAGGTCTTCGCTGCCTAGATGAAGATAGAAGAGGCCGCCTGGATAAAGACTTCTCGCCGCCTGGATGAGGACTTTGCCGTCCGGATGAAGATCGTTCAAGCGGGACTTCAAAAACTGTAAGTGGATCTTCGGGGCTTTGGGCTTTTCTTAAACAAGCTAAATGCCCTTTTCAGGGTAATGCAAAAGAGCTAAATGCCCTTTTAAGGGCAATTCCCATACAAATGTCCTTTTCAGGGCAATAGGTAGCTTAGGTTTTTTTAGATAGTTTTTTTTATTTTGTGGGTTTGGGGGGGTTTGTAATGTTAGTGGGTATTTGTATATTTTCTTTTCAGGTAAAAGAGCTGTTTAACTTAGGACAATGCACTCCAAACGGCCCTTTTAAGGGCTATTGGTAGTTTATTCTAAATTATGTTTTTTATTTTGGGGTGTTTTTTTTTTGTTTTTTTTTTAATGGGTATTAAAATAGGAATAATTTTTATTATTTTTGATAATTTGTTTGTTATTTTATGTAATGTATTTTTTTCGTTTTGGGGTGGGTTTTTATATTTAGATTAGGGCTTAGGCATTTCATAAAATAGCTGAATGTCCTTTTAAGGGCAGGAAAAAGAGCTATGCCCATACAATTGCCCTTTTCAGGGCAATGGGTAGATTAGGTTTTACTTTAGTTTTATTTTGTGGGTTTGGGGGGTGGGGGGTTGTACACTGTTAGGTGGTGTTTGTGTTGTTTTGTAGCAAAAGAGCTGTTAACTTTAGGGCAATGCCCTACAAAAGGCCCTTTTAGGGGCCCTTGGTAGTTTATTCTAGATAGGTTTTTTTATTTTGGGGTGCTTTTTTAAATTTTTTTAAAGGGTATTTATAATTTTTATTGCTTTAGATAATCTTCGGCTAGATCACAAGTTTAGCATTAGGGTAAAAAAGCAGCGTTAAGGGGTCATAAAGCTGCTTTTTACTGCCCGCTGGTATTACGAGTCAGGCAGGTACAGGTGTACTGCTCACTTTTTTTCCGCGACTCGAGGCTACCGCAAATCCCCTTACGTCAATTGCGTATCCTATCTTTTTAATGGGATTTTCCTAATGCCGGTATTAAGAGTCTTGGAAGAAGTGAGCGGTACAGCCTCTCCTGTCCAGACTCCTACTGCATTTAAAAGTCAGTAGTTAAGAGTTTTATGGGCTAACGCCGGAACATAAAGCTCTTAACTAAAGTGCTAAAAAGTACAGTAACACCCATAAACTACCTATTAACCTCTAAACCTAGGCCCCCCACATCGCAAACACTAAAATCATTTTTTTTAACCCCTAATCTGCCGACCGGACATCGCCGCCACCTACATTATACCTATGAACCCCTAATCTGCTGCCCCTAACATCGCCGACACTTACATTATATTTATTAACCCCTAATCTGCCCCCCCCAACGTCACGGGCAACTACCTACATTTAATAACCACTAATCTTCCGACCCCAACGTTGCCACTACTATAATAAATTTATTAACCCCTAAAGTCTAACCCTAAGTCTAACCCCACTCTAACTTAAATATAATTTAAATTAAAGAAAATCAATTTAACATAATTAAATAAATTAATCCTATTTAAAACTAAATACTTAAAGATAAAATAAACCCTAAGATAGCTACAATATAACTAATAGTTACATTTGTATCTAGCTTAGGGTTTATTATTATTTTACAGGCAACTTTGTATTTATTTTAACTAGGTAGAATAGTTATTAAATAGTTATTAACTATTTAATAACTACCTAGCTAAAATAAGTACAAAATTACCTGTAAAATAAATCCTAACCTAAGTTACAATTACACCTAACACTACACTATCATTAACTAATTGCCTGAACTACCTACAATTAATTACAATTAAATGAAATAAACTAAATTACGGAAAAAACCCCCACTAAATTACAGAAAATCAAAAAAAGAATTACAAGAATTTTAAACTAATTACACCTAATCTAATCCCCCTAATAAAATAAAAAAGCCCCCCAAAATTAAAAAATTTCCTTAAAAGGGCTTTTTGCGGGGCATTGCCCCAAAGTAATCAGCTCTTTTACCTGTAAAAAAAAAAATACAATACCCCACTAAACATTACAACCCACCACCCACACATCCCTACTCTAAAACCCACCCAATCCCCCCTTAAAAAAAACTAACACTAACCCCCTGAAGATCACCCTACCTTGAGCCATCTTCACCCAGCCGGGCACAAGTGGTCCTCCAGAGGGTCCGAAATCTTCATCCGATCGGGACAGAAGAGGTCCTCCAGACGGCAGAAGGCTTCATCCAGACGGCATCTTCTATCTTCATCCTTCCGGAGCGGAGCAGGTCCATCTTCAATCCAGCCAACGTGGAGCATCCTCTTCAAACGAAGTCCTAACGAAGAATGAGGCTTCCTTTAAATGACGTCATCCAAGATGGCGTCCCTTGAATTCCGATTGGCTGATAGAATCCTATCAGCCAATCGGAATTAAGGTAGGAAAAATCCTATTGGCTGCCCCGATCGTATGAAGATTTTGGACCCTCTGGAGGACCACTTGTGCCTGGCTGGGTGAAGACGGCTCAAGGTAGGGTGATCTTTAGGGGGTTAGTGTTAGGTTTTTTTAAGGGGGGATTGGGTGGGTTTTAGAGTAGGGGTGTGTGGGTGGTGGGTTGTAACGTTGGGGGGGTATTGTATTTTATTTTTTACAGGTAAAAGAGCTGATTACTTTGGGGCAATGCCCCGCAAAAGGCCCTTTTAAGGGCTATTTGTAATTTATTATAGGGTAGGAAAATATTTGAAATTTTGGGGACTTTTTTATTTTATTAGGGGGATTATATTAGGTGTAATTAGTTTAAAATTTTTGTAATTCTTTTTTATTTTCTGTAATTTAGTGGTTTTTTTTTTCGTAATTTAGTTTATTTAATTTAATTATAATTAATTGTAGGTAGTTTAGGTAATTAGTTTAATGATAGTGTAGTGTTAGGTGTGATTGTAACTTAGGTTAGGATTTATTTTACAGGTAATTTTGTATTTATTTTAGCTAGGTAGTTATTAAATAGTTAATAACTATTTAATAACTATTCTACCTAGTTAAAATAAGTACAAAGTTGCCTGTAAAATAAAAATAAACCCTAAGCTAGATACAAATGTAACTATTAGTTATATTGTAGCTAGCTTAGGGTTTATTTTATCGGTAAGTATTTAGTTTTAAATAGGATTAATTTATTTAATTATGTTAAATGTATTTTGTTTAATTAAAATTATATTTAAGTTAGGGGGAGTTAGACTTAGGGTTAGACTTAGGTTTAGGGGTTAATAAATTTATTATAGTGGCTGTGACGTTGGCGGTGATTAGGGGTTTATAAGTATAATGTAGGTGGCGGCGGTGTCCGGAGCGGCAGATTAAGGGTTAATAATATAATAAAACGAAAAATAATAATAAATAAATAAATAAAAAGAAGGGCTGAGGGGCGCTTACGTTCCTGGAGTTGGTCTGTGAGTAAGAAGAAAGCCGGTTGCTCTGTTGAGCCGGTAGTAGATCCACTATGGTAGCTTGTTGCAATTTGCAGTGATAATCTCCTTCCTGTGTCACTGTAGTGATGGGCGCTGCCTGAAATAGAAAGGTGTGTATTCTCCAAACACCTCCAGCAGGGAACAAACTGTGAAAAAAGAGCAGAGACAGGCGCAGCCCAAATTCAAGTGTAGTATGATTTTATTCAGTGTAAGAGCACACATACAAATGGCTACTTACAAAATAAACAGATAAAAACTGCATGTAAAGGTTTCTTTGCATCCAGATTGTATTGTTGAATGACATACAGCCGTAAAACAATCTCTATGCGTTTCGTCTGAGGACGCCCAGACTTTCTCAAGAGAGGAAAAACATTTTCCTCTCTGTCTCTGCTCTTTTTTCACAGTTAATAATATAATGCAGGTGTCAGCGATATCGGGGTCGGCAGATTAGGGGTTAATAAGTGTAAGATTAGGGGTGTTTAGACTCAGGGTTCATGTTAGGGTGTTAGGTGCAGACGTAAATTTTCTTTCCCCATGGGAAACAATGGGGCTGCCTTAGGAGCTGAACGCTGCTTTTTTGCAGGTGTTAGGTTTTTTTTCACCCAGCTCAGCCCCATTGTTTCCTATGGGAAAATCGTGCACGAGCAACGCTGGTATCGAGGTGAGATGTGGAGCTAAATTTTGCACAACGCTCACTTTTCTGAGGCTAACGCCGGCTTGCAGAAAACTTGTAATACCAGCGTTGTCTTAAGTGAGCGGTAAGAAAAAAAACGACAAAAGTTGTGATCTAGCCGTTTGTTATTTTTTGTAATGGTAGTTTTTTTATTTTTTGTAATGGTAGGTTTTAGTGTAAGGCAGCTTAGGTTTTATTTGACTAGTATGTTTGTATTTATTTTAACTAGGTAGTTAGTACACAGTTAATAACTATTTACTAACTAGTTTACCTAGTTAAAATAAAAATAAACTTACCTGTGAAATAAAAATAAAACCTAAGCTAGCTACAATATAACTATTAGTTATATTGTAGCAAGCGTAGGTTTATTTTCACAGGTAAGTATGTATTTAGTTTTAAATAGGTATTATTTAGTTAATAATTGTAACATTAATTTAGCTCTATTATAATTATGTTAAAGTTAGGGCGTGTTAGAGTCAGGGTTAGGTTTAGGGTTATGTTAGGTTTAGGTTTAGGGGTTAATAGTTTAATTTAGGTTATTGCGATGTGGGGGGCTGGCGGTTTAGGGGTTAATAGGTTTATTTAGTGGTAGTGATGTGGGAAGCCAGAGTTTTAGGGGTTAATAACTTTATTTAGCGGTGGCGATGTCAAGGAGCGGCAGAATAGGGGTTAATAGATTTATTATAGTGTGGGCAATGTTGGGGTGCAGGGGAATAGGGGTTAATAACTTTAGTATAGTGGCGGTGATATCGGGAGCGGCAGATTAAGGGTTAATAACTTTTATTAGGTGGCGGCAATATCGGGAGCAGCAGATTAGGGGTTAATAACATTATGTGGGTATCGGCGATGTCGGGGCAGCAGATTAGGGGTGTTTAGACTCATGGTTTATGGTAGGGTTTAAACGTTATTTTTTTTCCCCATAGACATCAATGGGGCTGCGTTATGGAGCTTTTTTCTGCGATCGAAAGTGTTAGGCTTTTTTTTTCTGACACGCTCTCCCCATTGATGTCTATGGGAAAAGCATGTACGAACACGTCATAACAGTGCTTGAATTGTGTGTGGTATGGAGCTTAAAACCACCATTTCGCATGCACAAGCCGGCTGTTTCAAAACTTGTAATAGCTGCGCTATAGAGGGTTGAATAATGCAACTTTTGTTGCGTTTGGTAATTTCCCTACAGCGCGCATAACTCGTAATCTAGCTGTATGTAATCACAGAGGTAAAAAGTGTATTAATATAACAGTGTTGGTTATGCTAAACTGGGAAGAGGGTAATAATGGGATTATCTATTTTTTTTTAAACAATAACAATTCTGGAGTAGGCTGTCCCTTCAAGGGCTAGATTACACGTGGAGCGGTATTTTGCATTTTCGCTATAGCAAAAACTCTGCTCGGATTTTCATTTTTGCGAAAGTAAAACTGTTTTTTCACCAGCGGTAACCCAACTTGCACAAAAAGTAAAACATTACGATCGCGTTTACGCATTTCCCCTAGAAGTCAATGGAGAAAAAAAAGTTGAATAAAAACAACCACTCTCTTGCACAAACACCATAACATATAATAGAGCTAACCCGACATGAAAATATAAGTATTTAATTCTCCAATGTTATTTACGTAACAGAATATGTTTTATTTATTCTTAAATAAATATTTCTACATATATCTGATGTTTTTTTAAAGAAATATATATATATTTATATAAATATATATATATATAATATATAGGTATAATTATATATACAGATAAATATCTACAGTATATCTATCTATCTAGCTATCTATCTATCTATATATATATATATATATATATATATAGAAATATCTATCTATCTAAATACTTAAAACATATTCTGCTATGTGCAGAACATTGGAATGTGAAATATTTACAGCAAATACCTAGTTAAAAAGTTTATTAAATATAAATATTGCAAAAATATGCTTTTACATGTTTTCATCTACTTATATACACATGTAAATACATTAATATATATATATATGTAAACATATATATATGGAATCTGTTGGCGCTCTACAAATAACCGATAATAATAATAATTATATATATATATATATATATATATATATATATATATATATATAGATATACAAGCACACAATGCAGTTGCAGCACTCTGTAAAATATCCAATCACTGTGGGTGTATCACTGTGTGAAAGCAATATGGTGACGTATGTGTATCAGTGCTAAGCAGGTTATAACATATACACAGTGAACATCGTATGTCCTTATCGCCTGAAGGTGGGATTGCAGTGGCAATAAAGATTGCTGGTAATGCAAAGTACTCTGCAACTTAGTAATGCATGTAAATAAAACAAGGCTGTAAGGTAAGCCAGGTATTCTCACCGCTCTCGCCGCTTCTAGAGCTCCACCTCAGGACGTCCTATTTGCAGGTAGGGAAATGCTCCTCTAGTTCCCGGATGCATAGGCAATGAATATAAAAAGAGGTTACCTGTAATAGGACTCAACACATCCGCTGGGCATAGGTGCAAGTAAAAATAGACTTTATTGTAAGTCATACAACAGTTTACAGGGTACAAACAAGCTCAGGAGTGAGCTGAGAACAACTAGAACGTTCTAGTTGTTCTCAGCTCACTCCTGAGCTTGTTTGTACCCTGTAAACTGTTGTATGACTTACAATAAAGTCTATTTTTTACTTGCACCTATGCCCAGCGGATGTGTTGAGTCCTATTACAGGTGACCTCTTTTTATATATATATATATATATACATATACACATACATATATATCTTTAGACATGGATCTGTATGTATCTCAATGTTAAAGTCCTTCGGCAGCTTTTTTTTCTAACACCCGAGATCTCATATCTTTGAGCCCTTATAACTTTTGTGTGCAATATTTTTTCAAAAATAATTTTTATTAGACAGTGTTATTATTAGTGTAAGTGTACTTTGTATTGTATTTTTGATGTGTTTTGTGACACTTTGTATTTTCGTAAAACAGTTGGAGATCGCTGTAAGTATTGTAGAGTAAATTGCAACTTAGCTCAACTTGTAATATGAGCGCAATTTAAACAGAGTGCAAACGATTGTGAAAACCCTTGCAAAAATTTTTTGCGCTCCACTTGTTATCTAGCCCTAAATGTTTACACACTCACAGATGGAGTGATGATACAACTGTGATGTCAAGCACGAAACACGTCAGATGATGTCACAGCTGTATCACTACTCTGTCTGTGAATTTGTAAACTTTTAATGTAGCCTTAATAAATATAATGTTTTTAACCTAATGCAGTGCATGGTGGTTCATATTTACATTAGCTACTGGAAACCCAGTCTGGGGAAAGCTCTTTGGAATTTGATATTATTGTGCACTGAATACAGACTGATAGATGCATCCTGGCATCCTTCGGTAACTGAGGCACATGACACTTTCTCCTATGAATAAGGTACTGTTTTTAATCTGCTGACTTTGCTATTATACACAGGGTTTCTTGCACCACAGTCCTCTGGATTATATTGTGTATTTGTATACTTTACATCATTTTTGGATCTTATCAACTTGTATTTTTATTACACAAAGAGATATGGTTAAGTTTTACAGACCTCTATACTGATTATTAAAGGGACATGAAACCCAAATCTTTTCTTTCATGATTCAGATAGAGCATGCAATTTTAAACAACTTTCTAATTTACTTCTATTAGCTAATTTTCTTCATTCTCTTGATATCCTTTGCTGAAAAGCATATCTAGATAGGCTCAGTAGCTCCTAATTGGTGTCTCCACCTAGATGCCTCATGTGATTGGCTCACCCATGTGCATTGATATTTCTTCAGCAACGGATATCTAAAGAATAAAGCAAATCAGATAATTGAAGTAAATGAGAATTTTGTTTAAAATTGTATTCTCTGTCTAAATCATGAAAGAAAATTTTTGGGTTTAATGTCCCTTTAAGTGAGAAGAATCTTAGGTCCCTCCTTACTCTGAGCTGCCGCTTTAGCTTCTGCTTAAAATGTAGTCAATTCCTGCTACTCTATCTTGAGGTAAGTCTACTTTTAACCAAAGCAACTGTGAAAGGTTTATTAAAGGGTTAAATGCCCTTAGTATTCTTTATGGGTCTGTAGTGTTACCATTTTTAGACTCTTTCCTTAAAATCCAAAATATTTTTTTAATGGCATGGAAGTTCTGTTTTGCTGATTTTTTTCTACTAGTTTGTCTTCACTTATACAGAGTATTCCTTGTTATCGTGTAACCTACTTATCTCGAACTATTAAAGCTGTTACATGGCTGTACATCAGTCACAATTTTCACTCTCACCCCCCTCCACCCCAAAATTCCCTAATTTAATTGCTTGCACCTATAGGCACTGTCGCTTTATTTAGAACTAAAGTAGTAAGTGTATTACTTCATCATGTTTGCGTGCGCCATTGTTTTCCATGCTTTATTAACCGAGCTAACTGCAAATATGCCTTAACATATGCTACTCTGTACGAAAGAAAATATTTTTTGGCAGCAACAAAATGTGAATATTCTTAATTGGGCAAAAATATTTATTCAATTAACAAAGTATATACTTATTAAATTAGTAATATAACTTTATATATATATTCTTTCAAAACAGTATGTAACAGTCAAACAAAAGTATCATAGTTTAGTACAGTAGTTTTAACTTGATTATATAATAAAAAACAAGCAAACATTACCAGAAACAAACTTTTATTTTTATAAATAAAATTCCTCATGCATAATTAAAATTGCTTTATTCTTGAACATTCACAACAAGAGATATATGTTTCAGTTATCAATATATATTTATTTTTAAAAAAATGTGTTTTCAATTGACAAACACTTTTAATTGTTTTTTGTTGACTCTATAGTTCCCTCCTTCAAAATACTGTCTGTGCCTGGAAGGATTTCTCAATACAATGGATAGTTCTTATGAATGGCAGGCAAATCATCATATTACATAAATATGTTATAAAATATTAGTAGCTAATATTTTCTTGGTCAATAAACACCATTAAAGTATTTTTCAAGTGCTTTTTGTGCAGGTAATATTGAATTTTTTAAGGTAACCATAGTAAGTAAACTTCCATTTTGTATTAGGAAATATTGAAATAATTAATAATCTGATGTACGAGAAGTACAGGAAGACATATCTTAATAAAATTGATACCTTACATGTAAACCTATTCAAATTGACCAAAGAAACAGGTCACATTGGTTAAGAATTCAGCATCTGTTTTTTTCTTTTTAACTCACAAAAATCAACAACATAGCTGTTGGCAGCAATTAATATGTGCAGCATTTTTATTGCAATACATTGCCCACCTGGCGCAAAATTTTCTAAAAACAAAAATGTATACAAAACTTGAAAACTCTGGCTATTAAATGTGAAGTTTTATAAAAAATAAAAAAATGCAGAAATTGTATTTCTTTATACTATTGCCTTTGCCAACTTCAGTATTAAAAAACTATTTTATTTATTTGAATAATATTATTTGCTGTGATAAGCCCACAAAATAGAAATAAGTACTTTATTTATCCACACTATTGGACATGTGTGTATTTGTTTTTTGTTTATAATATATATAATACATGTATAATAAAAAGAAAACTCATTAAAATCAAATTCTATTGCCACATACAATAATAGTGTTCTATTAATATACTAAACCAAAAATGATAAGCATTACATCAAATGTACTTCAAACAATATTTGGGTAAAAACCATTGTTTAGTTATATGTAAAATTCAAATTTATGTTTAAGCCTTACATAGATATGTCAAACAGAGTACAATATCAATGACCTAGTCACACCTGAAATCAACATATCTTTGGTTATTATATATTTTCCTTAATCACATAAAAATATGATTGATAGAATTCTGTAAAAAGTGTGACATTAATATGCTATTCTGTGGAGTCTCTAATTAAAGAAATGAAGATACCGCAGTATAAATACAGTAAGAATAAGGGCCTTAAATTAAAAACCTCGCCGCTCAGGCGAAATATTATAAGAAGTCTCGTCGGTACGGTGAGGCCCTTAAATTTGTTTAGAAACATACATTTTTTCTTGAGAAATGTTTATATTGTTATGTAGTGTTCTTTATGTGAAACAGAGACTCATTGACATTACAAAACAAGGTCTAAAAATCCCAATAATTTTCTGTAATTTCTCTCAATGCCAGGAAGGTTTTGAATATCAGATCCTAAGAAAGCTAATGGGCCGATTTATCAAATGTCTGTCCCACATGATCCGCTCAGTGGATCATGTCTGACAGACATCGCTAAATGCCGACAGCATACTGTCAGCATTTAACATTGCACAAGCAGTTCTGCTGAACTGCTTGTGCAATGCTGCCCTCTGCAGATTCGTGGCCAATCGGCCACTAGCAGGGGATGTAAATCAGCCCGATCGTATTTGATTGGGCAGATTGATCTCCGCAGCCTCAGAGGCAGCGGACCAGTTAAGAAGCAGCAGTCTTAAGACCTCTGCTTCTTAGCTGCTTTATCTGGCGAGCCTGAAGGCTTGCACGGAAACAGGGGCATCAGGGACCATTTTGGCCCTTGATAAATCGGCCCCAAAGTCTCTGGAGAGATCTGAATTTAATGTTGACCATTCGAACACATACTTTTTTTTTAATTAGATTTGCATTTTACTTTTTACTTGCAGAAATGAAAAATTATGCATTATTGTAAAGAAACAATGAATGAGAACCTTCAAAACATTTTGCAAGAAATATAATTATGTTTGTGACCAAAGTTCTATTGTTTGGAAATAAAGCAAAAACGTAATTAGATCAGCAGAATTTAGCTTTAGTATACTTAGTTTTTTTCATATACTGTGATAATTTAACTCCCTTTAGAAGTCTTGCAAAAAATGAGTTTCACTATTTTACAGTCACCAATAAATATAGAATCAGCATTTAAAAAACAATACTTAAATACTTTTCTGATTCCAATTAAAATCAGTTTTTTATAATTACATTTTTTGAAATTAATTTCTCTAATATAGGGATAAAATATAATAAAATAGTATAAGAATTTATCCACAGCATTTTATAGTTGTGACCAAATATTTTGTTTTGTGATACATCTTAATATTTGGCATTTATGTATGTTTTATTTGATATGAACATTCATTCAATTTGCATGCAAATGGGTATTAATTTACCTACAGTACATACTTAATAATAAATTGTGTAATTTAATATGCATAAGAATTGTGCATTTTGTCTGAAAACTGCAAGCTCTTACCAAAAAAGACATTTAGTTATAAATGTTTTAAATAGTTTAAATACATATTTCATACCAAGTATATAAAAATAGCATTTCTGATAAATAAATTAAAAGGTTTCATTAAAATGACAAATAACGTGCAACAACTAACCACTATCTACCAACTCTATTTGGTTGATTGTCTAGGAGATGACATGCAGAGATAATTGTCCCTATGTCTTCTCTGAACTGACGAATAGACCAGCAGGAGTCATGGTCACCTGAAGCAAGCATTGAAAGGACTATTGTTTGGAAATGACAATCAGGCACTCAGGAAAGAGCTTTTGCTTTGAGTTACAATAACTCCCTGTGACATATGTGGTCATGAGTTCTTTTGTATGTGATGCCCTGTTGTTTTGACCCTTGGGGTCTTCAGGTTATAACAAAAGTCTGGCACACAGACCAATAGCCTATATAAACAACAAAAGCACCCACCGTGCTTCTAGAAATATGGTTAGATGTTTGCAGGATGCAATTTTTATTTAAGTTTTTCCATGTGTTTTTTTTTATTATCCCAACAGTTTGTGTCAGTGCAGTTTATGTATTAACTTCCAAACTGCTGCTTCTGTTTGGTAATTTTAATATTCTCCAAAAGTATCATTATACATTTATGGCTTTTTCATCTTTAAAATCTAGTGTACTTGTAACAATTTCTTGGGAAAAGTCTTCAGTAATTTGCCCAGAAATTCCAGTTGTTACCTCTATGTCCCAAGAACCTGGCAGATTTTCAAGGCTAAGTGAACTAACTGCTCCTTGGCTGAAGCCTTCCTCAGATCTACTAGGTAGCACAAGCTGTAATGAGGTCTCAGAAGATGAACAAAGAGATGGTGACAGAGTTGCAGAAATAGACTGAAGAGGAGTCAAAGTTGAGTCTGAATGGGGTGATGTGCTCTTCAAAAATGGAAAATGGTCAGCCTGAATCACTTGATAATGTGAAGGAGAATATCCAAGGCCTGATGTATAATAATATTCACCATCAAAAGCATTTTGAACATTCGAACCATTTCTTTGAGGACTGCTCCCTACTGAAGCTGGATCCATATTCCACAGGTCAGACACAACAGTACCCTGACAAAGTTGTGCTTGGCTTCCCATATACGTCTCTGTTTGTTGTCGTTGCATGCATGGCTGACTTCCTGCCCATGACATTGTCGTATGTAACTGTTCTATTGGGGACCCTATTGTAGTTCCCACTGAGTCTAGTACTGTACCATATGTTGAATAATATCCTACTGGTCGTTGCACAGCCAACAAATTTTCTAGAATATTCATAACAGTTTTCATATCCTTCCCCAACTGGGCAACTTCATGAGTTAAAGTACTGACCTGGAAAAAACACACAAAGGTTTTTAAAACATTTTTTTCAAATATTAATTTTACATAATCATAGACAGAGCAACTGCTTACAAAAAATACATTTTTATAAAATCCACTTATCACTGGTCAAGCTTTGTAATGGCCTGAGATTACAAGTGGAGTGCAAAAATATTAGTGCTATTGATAGCTAACACAAATCAAGTTAAATCAATAGTGCTCTTATTCTTGAGCTCTTATTAAAAGTTGAAATTAAAAAGTTATTGCTCAATTAAAAGCCTCAGGAACGCTAACATCTGGATGTTGAATTGCACTGTCGTGCTAAATCCCTCTCCTCATTGTTTTCTATGGGGAGCATTAACTTGAAGGTGCTCTAATCCAAAGTATGCTAAAGCCAGAGAAGCGTTAAGGAATAGTTTAAATATCATTGTTATTCACTAAGAAGAAAATCTTATAAATAATATTTAAATGAGTTAAGAACAAAACTATTTCAGCTATTTATATTTTTTAAATAAAAAGTTGTGTTTTAAAGTGATATGGTATATAAGATGCTTGACTGGGAAGGGCAAAAATGTTTTATATACTGTATTGTCTAGATTACAAGTGGCGTGCTATTGGTAGTGGGGGACACAATAAGAATATCACAACCACACTAACTAGCGTGCATATTACAAGTTGAAATATTAATATTTTTTTATAAGGTTAATAAGTATATGGTATATTATTACAAGGTAAGGTTGACTGGAAAGGGCTATTTTATATACCTGTATATATACAGTATATATATATATATATATATATATATGTATGTCTAAATAGTTGTTTGTGTGTAAATATATGTGTATTTATGTGTTTATAGGTGTATATATATATGTGTAAGTACCTATATACACACTTTGAAGCCCTTTCCACTCAAATACATTTAAACAGGAAAAATCTTTTTAATCTCTATTAATATTTTTAAAAAATGTTTTACTGTAAATATTTTACATTCCAGTATTCTTCACTTAGAAGAAAATGTTCTTTGTATTTCTAAATAGATATTTTTTTTATATATATATATATATATATATATATATATATATATATATATATATATCTAAATATATATCTATACCTGTATATATTCATATAGAGATATAGGTATAGATATATATTTAAAAAATCATCAGATATATAAAGAAATATCTATTTAAAAATAAAAATACAATTTTCTTCTATGCGAAGAATATTTGAATGTAAAATATGGATAACTCCTTTGGAGTTTAGAGCTTTAGCATTAATCCATGTTGGGTTAGCGTGCAAGTTATAAGTGTTAGTTTTTTTAATCAGCACGCTACATTGAAGTGTATGGGGATAAAAAGGTAAGTCGATTGCGATATCTAAAGTCTGGAAGTTAGCATGCACCACCAGGTTTCACTTGTGTGCAAATTTTTTACTTTCAACTTGTAAAACACACTCTAACCTGCCCACATTTAAAGTTTACTTCAAGCAAAGTCTGTCACAGGGGATATAGCTAAGGTTGCAGGGAACCCTCTACTTGCTGTTCTTCCCTCCAGGTGGCTCTTTTGAATTTTTGGCCACACCAAAACATTCATTTTTAGTTTTGCCTTTTCCATGGGCCACAAAACTAGGGCACACATTTTATTATATTTTTTTTTTCAATTATATTTATTAATAAACCAACTCAGGGTACAAAAAAGAAAAAAATAAGATTCAATATGTTCTTTTATTCTAGCAATTATACATTACTTGTTTAGGTCAGAGCAAAAATAAAACAACAGAAAAAGAACAAGATCCTGTTTTCATATCACAGTCGCTGGCATAACATCTTAATTTATCCCTGAGTGGAAAAAAAAATCTTCCCTGCCCCCCTGGGGGCCCATTGGACAGACATCCCAGAACCAACAACAACAAAAAAGGGACACAGACATCTCTCTCCCCCCTTCCCCCCTCTCCCCTCCACTGTTTCCTGACTATTTTACCATAAACCCAACAGGACTAATTCTGAATTTTTAAATGGAAAGATCAGATAATCTATTTCAGTGGGTGAGAGTGTTTTGATAAATATCGACCATTTACTAAAGAATTGTCTAATGTCTGTCTCAATATCTATATATAGGGGTTAATACATTTATTTATTTGCAGCGGGGTCCGGGAGAGGTGGAATAGGGGTTAATATATTTATTTAGTTGCGGCGGGGTCCGGGAGCGGCGGGATTGAGTTAATAACTTTATTTAGGTTGCGGCGGGGTCTGGGAGTGGCAGAATAGGGGTTAATAACATTATGTAGGTGGCGGCAATGTTGGGGCAGCAGATTAGGGGTGTTTAGACTCGGGGCTTATGTTCAGGTGTTAGGTTTAAATGTTTCTGATTTTCTACCATATAAATCAATGGGATATCTGGCAGCATCGAACATAAGCCTTCGCTGCTTTCAGACTCCCATTGATTCCTATGGCATCCGTGGCCTCTAGGGTGGCGGATTGAAAACCAGGTACACTGGGCTGGAATAGCCGTGAGCGTACCGGTTAACTATTTGATAACTTTTAAAAAGTGTCAAATAGTGCCGGAACATCTGTAATGATGTAAGCATCGTTCTGTGTCGGATTGAGACTGGCGGATCGTATGTTACGCCACAGATTTCAACTTTTGCTGGTCTGTAGGCTTTGAAAACTAGGTCGAATCAAGCTCACTACAATTGCGCTGCGGAATTCCAGCGTATTTGTGGTTGACGGCTTGATAGCTATCCCCCATGGTATTTACATGTAATAGAAGGGCTACGGACTGGTAAGATTTCTGTGAACTAAATAAAATTCTATGGCATACATTAAGTGAAAGTAATAAATATTTTGTACTACTTTTTCTTGTTGGGGAAGATTAATGTTTAAAAAGAAAAATATCTTAGCTTTAAAATTGTACTGTGTAGACATGTAGTTGAATTACATGCAATTGAATAACTGTAATTGCGTTTGTATATATACGCACATATATATATATATATATATATATATATATATATATTATATTTCAAGCACTATACATATCTATAAATATACATATATATTAGACATGTGGCTGAATTTTTCAGAATGAATATTCAGGGAGATTTTACGAATGGTTAGAGTCAGTTTGCTCTGTTCTGTGAAAGGAGGAGTACACAGCGTTGTATGAGATCTTCAGTTTCTTGGCATAGACTGGCAAAACTGATGAGTTTCAGAAGAAAGTTCTTTGTTTCTGGCCATCTTGATCCTGTAATCAAACCCACAATTGCTGATGCTCCAGATACTCAACTATTCTATTGAAGGCCATGTTTAGCCTTTTTAAATGATATACCTGGATTAGCAAACACAAAATGTCATTGTAACACAGGACAGATGGCTACTGAAAATGGGCCTCTGTACGCCTATGTAGATATTCCATTAAAAAATCAGCTGTTTCCAGCTACAATAGTCATTATAGTCATTTACAACATTACCTATGCCTACACTGTATTTCCGATTAATTTAATGTTATTTAAAAATAAAGTAATTTCTAAGTGACCCAATTAATTTGATGTTATTTAAAAATAAAGTAATTTCTATGTGACCCAAACTTTTGAACTCTAGTGTATATATATATATATATATATATATATATATATATTCTATATGAATCCTGAAAGAAAATAATTGAGTTTCATGTCATTTTAACTTTTTCAAAAAGACATTTTGTCTGATTTACATGTTGAATTGCTACATCTGCTTTATTACAAAACCTTGTTTTATAAATCATTAACAGATCATAAAATATCCAAAATATTCTTTCACAATTCAGAGTATACAATTAAAAAAAGTTACCATTTATTATCAGATTTGCTTTGTTTTCATGTTATTCTTTTCTGAAGAGCATACTAACGCCTAGATTACGAGTTGTGCTGTAACAGGGGTGCGGTGCTAACTTGCAGTTTATTCTCACCGCTCACTTACCTGCAGCGCTGGTATTACGGGTTTTATCAACCCGGCGTTAACAGGCAAGAAGAGAGCGTAGAGCAAAATTGTGCTCCACACTGCACTCCAATACCAGCGCTGCTTAAGTGAGCGGTGAGCTGGTTATACTTGCTCATGCACGATTTCCCCATAGACATCAATGGGGAAAGCCGGCTGAGAAAAAGTCTAACACCTGCAAAAAAGCAGTGTAAAACTCAGTAACACAGCCCCATTCCTATAGGGAAAAACATTTTATGTTTACACCTAACACCCTAACATAAACCCAGAGTCTAAACACCCCTTACACTTATTAACCCCTAATCTGCCGCTCGACATCGCTGACACCTACATTATATTTATTAACCCCTAATCTGCTGCTCCGGTCTTTGCCACCACCTACATTATATTTATTAACCCCTAATCTGCTGCCCATAACATCGCCGACACCTACATAATGTTATTAACCCCTAATCTGCCGCCCCAATGTCACCGCCACTATACTAAATTTATTAACCCCTAAACCTAAGTCTAACCCTAACACCCCCTAAATTAAATATAATTGAAATAAATCTTACTATTACTACCTAAATAATTCCTATTTAAAACTAAATACTTACCTATAAAATAAAGCCTAAACTAGCCACAATATAACTAATAGTTACATTGTATCTAGCTTAGGGTTTATTTTTATTTTACAGGCAAGTTTGTAGATATTTTAACTAGGTAGAATAGTTACTAAATAGTTATTAACTATTTAATAACTACCTAACTAAAATAAATACAAATTTACCTGTAAAATAAAACCTAACCTAAGTTACACTAACACCTAACACTACACTACAATTAAATAACTTACCTAAATTAAATACAATTAAATAAATTAAATACAATTAGCTAAATTACAAAAAACAAACACTAAATTACAGAAAATAAAAACCAAATACAAGATATTTAAACTAATTACACCTAATCTTAGAGTCCTATCAAAATAAAAAAAGCCCCCCAAAATAAAAAAAAACCCTAGCCTAAACTAAGCTATCAATAGACCTTAAAAGGGTCTTTTGCGGGGCATTGTCCCAAAGAAATCAGCTCTTTTACCTGTAAAAAAAAATACAAACAACGCCCCCAACAGTAAAACCCACCACCCACACAAGCAACCCCCCAAATAAAACCCTAACTAAAAAAACCTAAGCTCCCCATTGCCCTGAAAAGGACATTTGGATGGGCATTGCCCTTAAAAGGGCATTTAGCTCTATTGCAGCCCAAAGCCCTAAAAAAACCTAGTTAAAATAAATGCAAATTTGCCTGTAAAATAAAAATAAAGCCTAAGCTACATACAATGTAACTATTAGTTATATTGTAGCTAAATTAGGGTTTATTTTACAGGTAAGTATTTAGTTTTAAATAGGAATAATTTAGGTAATAATAGTAGGTTTTATTTAGATTTATTTTAATTATATTTAAGTTAGGGGTGTTAGGGTTATACTTAGGGTTAGGGGTTAATAACTTTAGTACAGTGGCGGCGACGTTGGGTGCGGCAGCTTAGGGGTTAATAAATGTAGGTAGGTGGCAGCAATGTTAGGGATGGCAGATTAGGGGTTAATAATATTTAACTAATGTTTGCGAGGCGGGAGTGCGGCAGTTTAGGGGTTAATAGGTAGTTTATGGGTGTTAGTGTACTTTTTAGCACTTTAGTTATGAGTTTTATTCTACAGATTTGTAGCGTAAAACTCATAACTACTGACTTTAAAATGTGTTAGGAATCTTGGCGGTAGAGGCTGTACCGCTCACTTTTTTGCCTCCCAGGACAAACTCGTAATACCGGCGCTATGCAAGTCCAATTGAAAAAAGCCTTTATGAAATTTACGTAAGTTGATTTGCGGTAAGGCCAAAAAAGTGTGCGGTACACCTATACTTGCGAGACTCATAATAGCAGCAGGCGTAAAAAAGCAGCGTTAGGACCTGTTAACGCTGCTTTTTTACCTGCAAAACTTGTAATCTAGCCGTAAGGTAGTTATAATGCATGTGTCTGGAGCATTACATGGCAAATAACACTGACATGTTTATTTGAAAATTCAACAGTATTGTTATTAGAAAATAGGGCTTCAAATGTATGCAATGACCTACATACAAGAAAACACCTTAAGAGACGCTCTCTATATAATAAACCATAACAACAAAACAAATAATTAAATAATTGATTACTGATAGTGTCCAAAAGAAAATTGTGATCCACAATAAGAATCATTCAGGCACCAATAGGGCTCAGGCTGCTCTCTGTCTTGAGGATGGTCAGCTTTTCTGGAAATGACAATCTGAAACACAACAACACAAAGGCGCCAAATAGCCTAATACAATTTTAACAGTGAGATATATAAGCAAAATTAAGCAACTCGCAAGTGGACAACACCTCTTTGTTGCTTGGAGGACATTATGGAGGTTCTCATTTGTTCATCTAACTGATACTGGGTAAACCAGGAACTTGGTTATCAGGCGCAAAATCACATAGTCCAGCACAGCAAAACCTTTTTATAATTATACTGTGTAATCAAATACACTTACAAAATGATTCCACCTAAAGGGTGCTAAAACCAGCAGGTCGGAACTTTGCAGCCATCTGGTATACTGTATACACCGGTGGATGCAGGAACTTGTCCCAGGAAGAATCTTTACAAAACAATGTGGCTTCTGCTTCTTCACACTCTGCTCTGTGCAGCCGTTCCCTTGTGAGTTGCTTAATTTTGCTTATATATCTGACTGTCAAAATTATACTAGGCTATCTGGCGCCTTTGTCTTGTGTTTCAGTATTGTTATTAGAGTTGAGAAACATGTTGCAATTTTAAATAAATATTTGTACTTTTATCATTGCACTCCTACTTTGTAACATAGTAATATAGTAGATGAGGTTGAAAAAGGACAGAAGTCCATCGAGTTCAACCAATACTAATCTTAAAGTGATGGTAAATCCAAGCATTAAAAAAATGCTAGGATTTACCATCACTAAAAATAATGAGTTTCAGTGATCATTTATTTTAAAATAAGGGCACTAAACTCACCCTATTCTGTGCCGCGGCAGCTTGCTAAAGTCAAAGCCTCTGGCCACCCACAGCACAGGGCTCTTCTTCAATGAGGTGATTTTTTCACATCTAAACCAATAGCTGTACGTGTCATCTGAAAGTGTTCTGTATGCTAGCACGGCCATTGGTTTAGAGGTAGAAACGTCACCTCATTGGTAGAAGAGCGCTGTGCTGTGAGCGGCCAGTTGCTCTGACTTTAGTGAGCTGCTACAGCACAGAGAGGGTGAGTTTATCACCCTTTTTATAATAAATAATTAATTAAACTCAACATTAGTTTTAGTGATGGTAAATCCTAACTTTTTTTAAAACGCTTGGATTTATCGTCACTTTAATATACTTACAAAAAAAGCTCCAGTTGAGTTTAAATTAATCCCATTAAAAAGGGGACCCATTTAACACAACAATCAATCATATGCCTGAATTCTGTTTCTAGTCAGAAATGTATTTAAACCATTTTTAAATGTATCTAAGGTATTGGTATTTTCTACCAGCTCAGGTAATGAGTTCCACAATATCATTGCTCTTACAGTGAAAAACCTTTGCAGGAGATTAAATCTGCCTTCCTCCAAGTAAAATTTTTTTTGTCAAAAAAATATTCTTGGAATAAACAGAGCTTCTGCTATCTCTGTATATTGTCCTTGAATATATTAATATAAAGTAATCATGTCACCTCTCAAGCGCCTTTTTTTTATAAAGAAAACAGACCCAGTTTGGCTAATAGCTCCTTGTAGCTCAAATGATCCATTCCCATTTTTAGCTTTGTGATCCTTCTCTGAACTTTTTCTTAGTTTGCAATGTCTTTTATTTTAGATCGGTCCCCAGAACAGCACTCCATACTCAAGGTGAGGTCTTACCAGGGAATTATATAGTGACAAAATTATGCTTTCCTCCCTTGCATCAATGACTCTTTTAATACATGCTAGTATCTTATTAGCCTTAGAAGCCATTGTGCTCACATCTTTAGCTTGTTATCTATTATTACTCCCAAATCCCTTTCATTCTCTTTGGCTAAGTCTAGTACCATTTAAATAATAGATTGCCTGCTAATTTTTCTTATTTTTTTGCCTGCTCATAATCTTGTTTACATGAATATACTCATCAATACAAACTCTTATAATCCCTTCAGGTATCCTCCCAACTAATGATGTCAGACTAACTAATCTATAGCTTCTTGGATCAGCCTTGCTTCCCTTTCAAAAGAGTGGCACCACATCAGCTTTATGCTAGTCCTGGGGTACTATGCTTGAGGAGAATGAGTCTTGAAAAATTAAGTACAGGTTTGGCTATAAGAGTGCTAAGTTCCCGTAAAACCCTTGAGTGTATTCCATCTGGGTCTAGAGTTTTATTCACCTCAATATTATCCCATTTTTTCCTGATATCCTCTAAAGATAACCCAGTTAATAGTATGGGCTTGTATATTCTAGTTTGTTTTAAAGTATCTCCCATGTGTTCCACCCTTGTGTTTACTGAAGAAAAGAACTGGTTTAGTACTTCAGCCTTCGTCCTGTCCCTGTTAATCATGCTACCCTTCACACATGTTAATGTACTTACATTTTTATTCTTAGTGTTTTTGCCATTTATGTGCTCCAAAAAATTTTTAGGGTTTGGCTTAAAATCATTTGCAATTATATTTAATTTTTTTATTTTGGCTAATTTGATTGTGTGGGTTTTTTTGCAGTTTTTTTACATTCCTTATATATTTGGTATGTTGAGTCTGTACTATTTTTTTTTAAAAACAATTTAAATACCCTATGATTTTTCTTATTTATCTTAAAGGGATAGTCTAGTCAAAATTAAACTTTCATAATTCAGACAGAGCATGTAATTTTAAGCAACTTTCCAATTTACTCCTATTATCACTTTTTCTTCGTTCTTTTGGTATCTTTATTTGAATGTAAGCTTAGAAGCCGGCCCATTTTTGGCTCAGCACCTGGGTAGCGCTTGCTGATTGGTGGCTACATTTTTACACCAACCAGAAAGTGCTAGTTAGGTGCTGAACCAAAAATCATCCGGCTCCTATGCTTACATTCTTGCTTTTTCAAATAAAGATACCAAGATCACAAAGAAAATTTAATAATAGGAGTAAATTAGAAAATAGCTTAAAATTCCATGTGCTACCTGAATCATGAAAGTTTAATTTTGACTAGACTATTCCTTTAACACATTTTTATTTAGCCACATTGGCTTGCATTTATTTATTTTACATTTATAACCATGTGGTATATGTTATGTACAGTATTTAACAGAATTTTAAATGTTATCCCTTTATCTTTTGTAATTTTTTAGAGAATTTGTTGCCCCAATTTATGTTATTTAATGTTTTCCTTAAGTCATTTAATTTTGCTTTCTTAAAATGAAAAGTCTTAGTTGAACCCTTCAGACACTACTTATGGAAAGTGATTTCAAATGTGACCATGTTATGATCACTGTTACCCAAATGTTCTTTGACTTCTATGTATGATATTATGTCTGTATCATTTGATAGCACTAAATCCAATATAGCTTTTTCCTAGTTGGCTCCTCTATTAGTTGTGATGTGTGTATATCATATGGAAACTAGAGGAGCTTTATCTATTGGAGTTCAGCTAGCTGGTTGATTATATATCATCCATCTACAGAATTATGCTATGATGTGCCTGCTTTTGTGTTTTTAATTATTTCAAATATTTACAACCTGCCCAAGAGACTGAAGTGGACCTGTCTGAGCCAGTTTTATTACTTACAAGTATATTATATCACAAGACCTGCTGTAAAACTTTAACCCTATGAATTGGTTTCATTTTAAATACACTCCATTGATTTTATATTGTTATGCGTGTTTAGTGCATACTTTAGGGGTTATAACAATTTACTGATATTTTACATCAGGTTATGTTTGTCCCTATTTTTCTCTAAACTAGAATAGAGCTTTATCAAAATAACATCTCCCTCAAAAAAAAAGGTTTGTTTACATTTAACTGTTATATGATACATCAAAACATTCCTTATAGTAAACAAAATACAGTATATTAATAAACTGAGATTAAACACTATGTAGTAATAATAATTGCATCATAACATCAGAAAATCATTCAAAACTCTTTGACTGGAATAACCTCTCAGAAACCACCAAATCCTCCATCAATCTGAGATCCTTAAAAAGAAAAATCTCTCTATCTTTACAAACAAATCAATCTTGTAAAGACGGTAAATTATAAAAAGACCTACCTTGTGTCTGTGTATAGCTATGTAAAAATGTAACTATTTGTACAATATGTAATGTATTGCTGGCATAAGCCAGGACAAACTTGAAAATGATAGAAATCTTAATGTATTTTTCCTGGTAAAATGTTTTATAAATAATTAAATAATAGCATTATAATAAAAATAGTATTACATGGGGCGGAGCCAGCAGCCAAAGCAGCAAGACATGAGTTTCCTGAACTCCTGGTCTTCGATCAAATAAACCACTTTTACGAGCATGTAAAATAATCCTCTATGTAAATTCACTATTAACTAAGTCATGGGATGCAGGACAAACGTTTTAGGACATTAAAAATAAGGAATTGGGGATTCTAATACTGTTTCAAAATGGAGGAGTACCATACAACACTACTTGCTTTGCTGACAGAGCTCGAATCTAAGATAGACAGAAGTTATGGAGAACTTATTGCTACAGCTAAAGGTGACTGCGCGGAAGAGGAGGCCGGACAATCAATGTACTATAGACTAGACGCATCTATGTCCTTTGAGGTCCAGCCTGGCACAGGCTGGATCTCTGCACCCCAGTTAGAGGCGTCTGAACAATCCTGGGTTCCTGCAAGCAATCACGCTAAGGAATATGTATGCGACCACGTATCTGCTGTTGCTGAGCTTGTGATTACCAATGTAGCTACAGAAGTTTTTTTTTGGCTTTGGTCCCTGGTGGGGGAGATGTGGCCGACTCCCGCGGATGGGCTCCAGAATGGCTGTGTTATAGTCCTTCAGCAGGAAGATCTGTATGGTCAGCGTTAGTGAGAAGATGACCAGGAGCTGTATTTCTTGATGCGCTAGAAGGTTTACTACCTTCGATAACCCTGGACATACCACAATCAAGCTGCAAGGAGCCAGACCTTTGCTACAACATACAAAACAGCTACCACTCTGGTGTAGGGTAAGCTGGAGAACATTATTAAATCATAAAGTCAGCCTGCACATGGCTAAATAGTCTAAAGACTAATGGATCCTCTTCATCGTTGTGAACTGTTAGAATTAAGATTAGTGGAACGTTTAGTTATGTTTCCCTTATATGCTGTTAACTCTTGTTATTTTTCATAATTTTACATAATAGTTTTATTTTTTCTTGTAGCCTAATTTATATGCAAGTTGTAACTATCACAATATCTAAGTCTTTTTAGAGGATAGGTCTGTATAATCCTCTTAGTAGACCAACCCATATGTCCCCTATTAGAAGACAATTATATATGTGCTTAAGCTTCCCTGTTAAAATTTGCAAATACGCCACTGCAATATTGTAGCAAATTTATGTCACTTATTAGCAATGTTGAAGCATAAAAGGTGTACTGCATAGGTATTATGTTGGAGAGTGCAGACTTCCCCAGCCTAATGAAGTGCCTTTGGAAACTGTCTGGTGATCCCTCATAGGTTCATATATCCATGCATCTCTTAAGGTATTTGGTATGAGCTGGGATTTCTGCTTAACTAATATTCGGGAATACCTAGTCTTCTTAATTTATTATTACTGTTCCCCTGCTCTTTAGAAGATTCACCTATATGCAACATTTAGCTTAATTAATGGAGGGGCAGATTTAATATAGATTTTGTACCCTTTAATCTTCTCTAACGGTGGATGAGATAGGCTATATCTATTCCTAGTGGACAAACTGTGACCTTTTTTACTGTGTACTGACAAGTAATCATGCATAAGCTGCAAATATATTATAGCTATTACGATTCTTCCTTCTCTCTACCTAAACTATTCTATTCACATAACAAGTCAATTAAGGCCCATGAGTGGCTGCTTGTACCGTTCCATTCCCTTTAGATAAAAGTATAGATTATAGGGTCCGTAAGTGACTCATTGTAATTTGAGAGGGATCTATAAACATTTCAATATTTTTTATTTTATTTATCCTATAGCTAAGTCTAGTATGCTTTTCTAGCCCCATATATCATGGACTACTAACCTTATAGCTAAGAAATTCAAAGCTTTTACAGAAGTCCTTACCATCCACTTTTGGTCAATTACTATGAGTAAGTGCCATATTGCATAGCAAGAGAAAACAAATACAGAAAGCAACATAAGAGTTTGATTTAATTCTCACTACATTATAGCATACATACTATAATAGTATATTACCAGGTTTAACTATCACATATTTAGAAAATAAATTATCGTAAATATGTACAAATCTTCCCGGAAGCTCCTTAGTGGCACTGTATAATTGTGCTCCATCACTTAATTCATAATATGAAGGAGGTTTAGCCTCCTCCTGTGCATTAATTCCTCTCTATCCCTCAGCCGGCAAGGGAGTTAGAGAATCGTGTACAGCAGTGTAGATCAGTGGCAACTGACTCTAAATAATCTTAACCCTCATCAACAAAGTAAGTTATGTGGAGATAGAATCCATGCTCTATATACCAGATGCGCATATAAGCCTCTCCTATATACTTTAGTAAGGGACGCGCCTATAATAACATAAGGTACAGTCCTAGCAAATGTGAGTTCTCTAATTGTGGACAACCATCGCTATGTTAAATAAGAAAACAAGGATAAGGGGCGCCGATGTTCATGCTATGTCTTCAACAGATACTGGTATAATCATTAATTCAGTACTACCTAATAGTTTTATTACTCTGTGATTACTTCATGAGCCTAGCCTAAAGATGGGTGACAGTTCTCACTGAGTGGAGTAGCAGAACCATGCCCATAGATATTCTACACAAATGGTTGAAGGGTTTTTATACTATATTATTCCAAGATCCATAGGGGACCACTTGTAACACTCTTTAATGGCTTAGATGCTACTTATATTTATGCTGTATACTTCAATAATGTATTTTTAGTATATGCTCATATAATTTTGCTATATATTCTCACTTACCTTAGTTGGGATGATTTCAGCCCCCTACAGAGTGTCTCTAATTCTATATTTTAACACATACCACTATGAGCCTATGATTATGCATGGAACCCACATAGTAAACCACGGTACATACAAGATACTGCTTCTATCTATGTATTCTGTACCCATATTTTTGACTATTTAATGCTATTCCATTTTAGCCACTACCCTCTATACTCTCCAATGGTGGGGCTTCTAGTAGCTCTCTGGGCATACCTACAACTAGATGGCCAATATTATACTATTTCAAAGGCCTTACATTATAATGCACATAACACATCAACTCTTCAATTATTATAACAACTTGGGTAAAAGTGATTTCCAAAACATGAGCTATATAATAAAATAACATTCCATGAATTAGGGGTAAATGGCAACATGTGATGCACATAGTACAAGTAATTTTACTCCATATTATCATTTGACCCATGGACGTCTGTTCATAATTACTATCTAGCTCAATCATCCCTTCAAAATGAACTCCTCCCCCTCCACGATAGTTTATTATTCTATGTTACTTTACAGTATATATTTTACACATATTCTACATTACCTCAAGCAGTGTTTACCCGCTGAACAATATACCTGAAAGAGTCATTAGACCCAATAGGGTCTTTAATAGGAATAGCACACTCCACCAGTGTTTCCTATATCAAAGGGTCCATAAGTGGCCAGCTTACTAGTTTCTCACAACAGTTACCAAAAATTAAAAAATAGAGGTTTCAGATGCATATAATCTAGCAATCATTCTGTTTATTGTTTATTTACTTTACAATGTATTTTGTGAAAATGTAGTCATCTGTATTAGGACATCCATTGTATGTTTTGTTCCTTTCTCTTTGTCTTGCGCAAAACCTCAATAAAAGATAATTTAAATAAAATTAAAATACAAAAATAGTATAACATTGCATCTTGAAAAAAAGAACTAGGACAGGGATACTGAAACTGTGCCCAAACTGGTGATAATATAAAAATTCTCTCAAGTGCCCATGAGACATCTAAGAAATATCAGATTTCTTTTTCTTATAAATCCATCATATATACCAACAAATTACAGCTTAATTGCTTATTTATAGCATGGATTCATAAGTAGGGTTGTCAGCTGTCCTCCACAAAAATACTGGACAACCTGTGGGTGACTGGACACGTTTGGTAGGTGGGGTGATGCAATAGCCCACTAAAAAAATCTTCTGTTGACCACAACCTTGACCTCACCATGTATATTTTTATAACTGAAAAGTCATATTATCCCCTTTGGCTGCCCGTTATCCTATTTGTCTGCAATTGACACATGTACACAATGGTGATTTGACCCCCTTGATGGCCAAGAGTACATAGAACAGCTATTTAACATCCCCAAGACTGACAATAACATAAACAGTGTTGTTTCTTTACCCTCACTGGCTGCCAATAACTTATAGTAGTACATGCAGAGTATTTTTTTCCCCTAACCCACTCAATATAATGTCAAAGGTTATTAATCTGAACAATCTATATAATGTTTATTGTGTAAAAAAAAATCGGGATCAGAGCCACTAATTTATTGATGCAATCCAATGACAGAGATTGCTATTATGACTCGTGAACATGTAATACCAAGGCATTGGAATCAGTTATGAATAGAAACATTTCAAGATCCCCCCTTCAAAGTTACCCTTGATGTAACATACACCAGTGCTAAATTGAAATATAGCTGATGATTGCCAAGATAATTTTTAATGCTTCCTTAGTTATATAACCAATTTCTGCAGGCACTTGATTACTGATCCGAGGAGTAGTCACTTTTGGGTTTACATGGATTTATAGATACACTTATTTTGGGTATTTGCTAGATTTATTCAATTTATTAAAAGGTATTTGAAAACCTCAAGTGAATTTCCAATATTGGGTATCACCATAAAAAAGTATTTTTTTTCTTTAAAAAAATAATCCTATTTATGATTTTATTCCATTCCACTAATAACATGTTATATAAAAGATGGAGTCTAATTAGTAACAGATTAACCAAGAGAGGGACAATAATCTGATATTCTGGAGAAAAATTACCAGTAGGGATATGTAAAAATTCTAACTCACATGATATTCATTACAATTGCATCTAGGTGTTACAGTTCGAAACTTTTTATCTTGATAACTCTTCCGTCATCTACTGAGTTTTTCTTCATCTAAACCAAGTTTTTCAATGATCATCCCATCCTGTTTTTGGTAAATTGCTGAATTAAAAAGCTTATTGTGGTTCTCTCTTCATTTAAAGGACCAGTAAATACAGTAGATTTGCATAATCAACAAATGCATGATAAAAATACAATGCAATAACTTTTAAACGCCGATTTATCATGAACCAAATTGGGCCGTATACCCCTGTTTCTGCACGGGCCTTCAGGCCGCTGCTCCTTATCACGTATGCTGCCTCTGAGGCTGCGGACATCAATCCGCCTGATCTCATACGATTTAGTTGATTGATACCCCCTGCTAGAATCTGCAGGGGGCAGCATTGCACAAGCAGTTCACCAGAGTTGCTTGTGCAATGATAAATGCCGACAGCGTATGCTGTCGGCATTTATCAATATTTGGCGGACATGATCGCTACAGCGGATCATGTCCACCAGAGACTTGATAAACTGGCCCATTAGGGGTCTATTTGTGATAGTGCGGATGGACATGATACAATGTAGTGTTTCATGTCTGCCGCACATCGATAAATGCTGACAGCATAAGCTGTCAGCATTTATCATTGCACCAGCAGTTCTTGTGAAGTGCTGGTGCAATGCCGCCCCCTGCAGATATGCGGCCAATTGGCCACTAGCAGGGGGTGTCAATCAGCCTGATCGTATTTGATCGGGTTTGATTTCTGTCCGCCACAGACAGACAGGTTATGGAGCAGCAGTCTTTAGACCGCTGCTTCATAACTTCTGTTTCCAGTGAGTCTGAAATAAATTGAACCCGTAGTCTGAACTTCAAATGAGTAGTGGATTTTTTTTCTGATAAATTTAAGTTAACTATTTCCACTTCCACTGCATCATGTGACAGCCATCAGCCAATCACAAATGCATATACATATATTCTGTGAATTCTTGCACATGCTCAGTAGGAGCTGGTGACTCAAAAAGTGTAAATATAAAAAAGACTGTGTGCATTTTGTTAATAGAAGTAAATTGAAAATTTGTTTAAAGTTGCAGGCTCTATCTGAATCATGAAAGTTTAATTTTGACTTGAGTGTCCCTTTAAAAAAAATTGATTTACATTAGCACCAGAAATATTCTTACAAAATCAGTTTTCTATTAAAATGATGGTAATCTGTAAATGTGACAGTTATGCTTGTGTAGAGTATTTACTTGAATAATAAAGCTATATAATAGCTTAGTGAAAAAAAATCAAACATTTACTTTTTAGTTGTAAAGATATTTAGGTCACTAGAATGCTACTACTAAAGGCAAAATAAATATAGCAATTTGTCAAAAATGAGTCTGCTCTGTCATGACAGCACATTCTCATTATAAATCTAAACCAGTTGTCAGATTCACTGAAGATGGTGTGATAGATTTTTTAGTGGTATTGAAACATACAAATGACACCAATTAGCTGCACATGGTGCTTAATATCTGATTTCTGACATACACTTGACAAGTCATTAAATAATAGGTACATTTTGTAAAAAAAATGCTTGCAATTAGCTCTAAGTTTTCTTACTGATATAACAAAATATATTTGTATAGATCTAAATTAGCATTATCTTGTTACAAAATGTTGGGCATTTTCATGGGAGCAATTGTCCTTTTGGATGAATATTTCTCAAAACGTTTTTTTTTTTTGTGATGCCTCAGATTAGTTAATTGTGAGTTTGTTTAAGCCAAATTTCATTAAGGCTATTCAGCCATGGACAAAATTAATTCCCCATTATTTCATTTGGGCTGGTTCATGCCACAAAAGTTACAAATTCGGGCAGCAATAGTGGTACAATGGGCAGGCTGACACACAGGGAAGCACAGGAGTCATGGCACATGGTGGTACATTTTCTTAAGTTGGAGCTTTACTACAAGTGGGTAGGCAGTCAGTCCATGTACCTTGGGCAGCACAAGTACTATAGCATATAGTGGTATATAGTGGTATATGGAACAGAATATAGTACATACATGCATATTTTGCAGCATCAAGCATCAGAAGTGGGTAGCAGGTCAAGCAGGCAGTTTATATGTATCCAGGGAATCACAGGGGCTGTAGCACATAGTTGTATATTGATAGCACTTATATAGATACATAGATTGGAATGATGAGAAGCACAAGTGGGCAGGATGTGAGATGGGCAGTAAAGGCATCCAGGGCATCACTGAAGCTGTGGCAGTGGTACATGGCATATTACTGATGCTACATTGTTGGTCCTGATGACATTTTTGTTATATAGAACACAGTTTGAATTGCTGCTGAACATCCCCTCCCCCCAGACCATGGAATGGAATATCAACTGCTAAAGATAAACATAAAATATGCTATTAAACAACTGTTTTAATATATAAAGATGGTCCATACTATCTAAAACAGTTTGTATGGTTGAATATGCCTCCCCTCTTCAGGCCATGTAATGGGACATCCAACAGATCAAAGCTAGAGATTACAAAAAATAAAAGAACAGCTTGAAAACCTAAATGCAATATTCTTTCCCCAGTAATGCAGGATGGCATTTGTTGTAGGAGTGACACAAGTAGTGCTAGATGAATAAATGTGTAATGTCAACTTTGTTTATGTAATGTTACAGCTGATTTATAGCCACAGTAAGTTTTTGGAATATGTAGATTGGCATTTGGCACTGTATTTAGTAGTTGTGTGCCAGCTGCAGTGTTGGTACTTGCTAGGTGCACTCACAGGTAAGCAGTTTATAAAAAATATTTCAGTACTGTAACATTTCAATGAAGATACAGCCAAAACTTTTGAAATACATAAATATTGTATCATTTTTGGGCACACATGTGCCGACTCTGGAGTTGGCATTTGGTAGGTTCGTCTCCACTCAGGTTAGATGATGTAAGAAGTCTTTTCAATATGGCGAGGTATCTCAAAATTTTTAAGAAACTCAAAATTTACCTTGAGAGATGTTTATCTCACTATGCAGGATTTTGTATGTGAAGGAGCGACACCTACATTACATTATGAGATCTAAAAAAATATCACTATGATTTTACATGATTTTTCTCCATGGTTTTTGATCATTGGGCCCTACTGTGAATTATTTGTATTACAAATTACAACACAGCTCTGCAGGGCAGGCACAATCAACCTACTATGTGGTATGGTTTTGTAGTGGACTTATATTTCATGCTAAACACAGCAGGAAAAAAAAAGTTCTCCCCTGTTGCACCAAAGCACTTACCCCAAGTTCATCATCTCCAATTTCAATCTGTAGGATCTCATATTCCTCTTTCTCTTTTTCTATAGAATTATTATAATGTAGACCCTGGGCAACCAGGCAATGGACATGGTGTGTGGTATGGTATTGTAATAAACTTTGGGTAGGATATAGTTCCAATGCAGCAGATAAAAATGTTTTCAGTTTAAAATATTTTATTTCTTTCCAATGGCATGGAGAGTCCATGAATCCATTCAATTACTAGTGGGAATTCAACTCCTGGCCACCAGGTGGAGGCAAAGAACACCCCAGCAAAGCTTCAAGTATCCTCCCATTACCCACAATCCCCAGTCATTCTTTGCCTGTGTAACATTGTAGGTGATGTGCGATGAAGGTATCTGAAGAAATCAAGTTGTTAATCCTTTAATGGAAACTTTTCCCTGCAAGCAAGGATTGGGGTTATGCTGTGTCCATGTAATTCTCTTTGGTAAGAGTAATGGTGGCTTTTAGCAGTTGGAAAACAGCAAAGTGGTCTTTGCTTACCTTAAAACATTTTTGCTACCCCTATATAGAAAACCAGGGTTACCCTGTTTTTTTTTATACACAGGTCTATGTCAGTGAGGATTCTGTCACTCCTGTTTGCTGTACCTGCCCCACAGCAGATCCACAGATAAGTGTTTTTTATCTTTTTGATGAGAAGGATGCAGCACTTAGGAGTTCCTTGTTATAAAATAGGAAAAAAAAGAAAAAAAAGAAAAGAAGGATACTTATGGACAAGGTGGATCCTTATTGGATTGAATATCCCTTTTGGGGATTTATTGGGCAGCAGTTCAGGGCACTGTTCTGTCATGTGAAGGCTTTTTTAATTTTGGCTATGGGGATTTGTTTGCACAAGTTTACCTTTTATTTAGTTTGGGTAATATCTCTTTAAGAAAGTTGTTGGACTGCACCTTACTTTTGAATTTGCGATCATGTGACTGCTCCGTTACTTTCTGAGTGCTGAACAGTTTGTTTCTAGCCGGCTGTTTGGAAGCCAGATTTTTCCTGCCTGTCGCTTCTCTCTGATGTTTGCAGCTTTCTAGGATCTGCAGTTTGAACAGGATTTATCTGCTGGTGTGGATTGGATTCCTGGTTACCGGTTGGGTGAGTCTGCCGGTAGAGGTGCCGGTTTTCAATAATTATTTATCTAGGCTTAGAATTTTATTGTCATTTTTTATATTGTATAAGGGAAATAAAGGGCTATATTATTTACTATGGAAGCCGATCCTAAGCTTTCTCTGTCATTTGATAAATGTCTTTATTGTGCAGATGCCCAGGTTATACCTCCTGTGCAATTTTGTTTCCCCTGCCTTACTAAGGATTCTAAGGATAATGATTCCTTATCTGAGCCTTATTTTTCTTAGGATAATGCTGTTCAGGGGTTGTCTCAGACTTCTGCTAACATGTCCCAGTCTTTGACAGATTCATATGCAGTGCCCTGTGGTTCCTCTCAGTCAGTCTCTGGGAGTGTTTGCCTAAAGATTTTGCCTACGCAGTTGACTTCTGCAGTTTCTGCAGTCCTAAGTGCTTCACCAAGTTCTGGTAAAGGGAAGAGGAAATCTAAGAACATTTATATGGGTTCTGATTCTGCCAAGACTGATTTGGTTAGTCTTTCTGAGTTATCTATTTAGGACCATTCCTCTGCAGCTTCTGAGGGTGAGATCTCTGATTCCAAATCTGCAGTTCCTAGTACAATAGATTCTGAGGAGATTAAGTTTAGATTTAAACTGGAGCATCTCCATTTACTTAGAAGGATTGTTTTGTTCTGGGGACAGAAACATTAGTGAGAAGAAAAAACAGCATGCTCATTCGACAAAATAAAGCTGTTTTTCATTGCAAAATCTTTCACTGATATAAAGTGCTGATCGGTTCCTGTTGGCGTTCCTGAGAGGTGATTGGCATCAGGATTGGAGCCTCGTTTTGGATACCATCTGCTTCAGCCACTGTGAGTCAGCCGAATGGCTCAGAAGTTTCGGCTTGCACGATATTGCACTGCATGTGCAACTTTGTTTGTGAGTACCTGGAATATATTATGTATTCGTAGTTTATCTCTGTTTGGAATTTGCTGCACCAAGAGCGCCTCTCATCTTTTGTCTTTTAGGACTGGTTCCATTTACTTTTGAAGGAGGTTTCAGCTATTTCGGATGACTCTGAAACTGTTGCAGAGGCTCCTAAAAGGGCTAATAAACCGAATAGAGTTTTTTGATGTGAAACCTAAATCTGTGGAGGTTTTTCCTGTTCCAGGTCGCATGTCTGACATTATATCTCAGGAATGGGAGAAGCCGGGTGTTCCTTTTAACCCATCTCCTGTGTTTAAAAAGATTTTTCCTGTGGCTGATTCAGTGCAAGGTCTGTGGCGCACTGTTCCTAGAGTAGAGGGTGCAATATCTATCTTAGTCAAGAGAACTACTATTCCTCTTGAGGATAGTTCCTCTTTTAGAGACCCTATGCATATGAAACCGGAGGGTTATTTAAGAAAGATATTTCTTCATCAGGGTTTGCAGTTGCAACCAGTTGCTAGTATTGCGACAGTTGCTGATGCAGCCTCTTACTGGTGTGACTCTTTCTGATCTAATTTCAGAGGAGACTACTATAGAGGAGATCCAGGATCGGATAAAGTCTCTAAATCTGGCTAATACTTTTATCTGTGATGCCAGTATGCAAGTTGTTAGGCTGGGAGCCAAGAGTTCTTGTTTTGAGATACTAGCCCGCAGAGTCCTTTGGTTAAAGTTTTGGTCTGCGTATGTGATTTCTAAATCCAAGCTTCTGTCTCTACCTTTTAAGGGTAAGACTTGATTTGGTCCTGGTCTGGTAGAGATCATTTCCACAGCTACTGGTGGAAAGGGACATTTTTTTACCATAGGATAAGAAGAATAGACCCAAGGGTCATCAGACTTCTAATTTTTATTCCTTTCGTAACTTCAAGGGACAGAGATCTTCCTCGTCTTCTAAATCTGAGCAAGCCAAGACTTCTTGGAGAGCTAGCCAGCCCTGGAACAAGGGTAAGCAATCCAGAAAGCCTTCCGCTGAGGCTAATACAGCATGAAAAAACACCTCCGATCCAGTTTGGATCAGGTAGGGGGCAGGTTTTCCTTTTTTTTAGCAGGCTTGGATTCGCAACATTCCAGATCCTTGGGCAGTGGATGTAGTTTCCCTGGGATACAGGATAGGATTCAAGACTTGTCCCCCCAGGGACAGATTCCTATTATCAAGATTATCTGTAAATCAGGTAAAGAGAGAGGCCCTCTTAAACTGAATACATAAGGGATTGTCCTCTCTGGGAGTGATTATCCCAGTTCCTCTAGCAGAACAGGGTCAGGATTTTTTTTCAAATCTTTTTGTAGTTCCCAAAAAGGAGGGAACTTTCTACCCATTCTAGACATATTGGGGCCTATTTAACAAAGGTCTGTCGGACCTTATCCGACAGTGTGGATCATGTCCGATAGACCCCGCTGAATGCGGAGAGCGATACGCTCTCCATATTCAGCATTGCACCAGCAGCTCTTGTGAGCTGCTGGTGTAACGCTGCCCCTGCAGATTCGCGGCCAATCGGCCACCAGCAGGGGGGGTTTCAATCAACCCGATCATACTCAATCGGGTTGAATTGCGGCGATGTCTGTCCGCTTGCTCAGAGCAGGCACACAAAGACTGCTGCTTCATAACTGGTGTTTCTGGTGAGCCTGCAGACTCGCCAGAAACATGGACTCTCAAGCTCCGTACGGAGCTTGATAAATGGGCCCCAAAGTCTCTCAACAAGTTTCTCAAGGTCACATGCTTCACAATGGAGACTATTCATTTTATTCTGCCTCTAGTTCAGGAGGGTCAGTTTATGACCAATATAGACCTAAAGGATGCATATCTTCATGTGCCTATCCACAAGGGACATTTCAAGTTCTTGAGGTTCACTTTTTTGGATCAACATTTCCAATTTGTAGCCCTGCCTTTTGGCCTTGCCACTGCACATCGAATCTTTACGAAGATTCTAGGGGCTCTTTTGGCTGTGGCCAGATCTCTATGGATTGTGGTTGCTCCTTACCTGGGCGATATCTTGGTCCAGGCACCATCTTTTTAGTTAGCAAGATCCCATACAGATTCTCTGTTATCTATTCTCCGCTCTCACGGGTGGAAGGTGAAAAGGTGAATCTAGGGAAAAGTTCCTTGGTGTCAAGTATCAGGGTATGTTTTCTGGGGACAATTATAGACTCAGTATTTATGAAGATTTTTTTTGACGAGGTCAGAAAAGTCAAGCTTCTGAAGGCCTGTCAGTTCCTTCATTGGTGACTGTATGCATGGAAGTAATTGGTCTCATGGTGGCATCAATGGACATTATTCTATTTGCTTGCTTCCATCTGAGACCTCTACAGTTATGTATGCTCAATTAATAGAATGGAGACCACTCGGATCTCTCTCAGAGGATAGTTTTAGACTCTCAGACAAGGTTGTCTCTGTCTTGGTGGATCTCCCAGGACCATTTGTCTCAGGGCACTTGTTTCCTGAGACCTTCTTGGGAGATTGCGACCACAGATGCCAGCCTGTTAGGCTGGGGAGCAGTTTAGAGTTCCCTAAGAGCTCAGGGACATTGGACTCAGGCGGAGTCTGCCCACCCCACATATATCCTAGAATTGAGATCAATTCTCAATGCTCTATCAGCTTGGCCTCAACTGAGTTATATATATATATACATATCTGATATTTTTTATGATTTTATGATTATATAAATGTATAAGTTTAAGAAAGGAAACCGCCGCACGTTAAAAAAAAGTAACATTTATTTGCATAAAAATAGGACAACAAGTCACCTATGAATGCTGAAAAGTGAAGCGCAGCACATCGGCTTTCGTGTTTCGGCAAACTGCAGTAATCATAGCCTGGTATGAGCTACTATCCATGGACTTAAAAACCTTTAAAAATGTACTGATTGGATATTGAGAAAGTGCTTCCCCTTCCACTAGACCTGTTCGGCAAGAATAATACCTGGCAGTATTAACACTTGATGAATACATTTGATTCAGCATATTAATTAATTAAATTAATGTCAGTCATGTACAGTATACAATCATGGTTCACAAGAAATATATCCTAGAAAACATGAAATTAATATGTAACACAGGATACAAATTGTAACTGCCTAAGTAAGACATAATTTTCCCTTTTCAAACATTGAGACGAACATTGCCGATTTATCAAATGTACTGTTGCTATTCATTTGTATATTCTATTTAAGATTCCTGTATCACATATATGTTCCTAAATGTTAGAGCGGATTACTGTTCCTGTAAGTTCACTATGTTTAATAGAATTTTCAGCCCACATGAAATCTTTCTTATATGTTTAAACTTACATAGGCAGTTACAATTTCTGTCCTGTGCTACATATTAATTTCATGTTTTCTAGGATATATTTCTTGTGAACCATAATTGTATACTATACATGATTGACATTAATTTAATTGATTAATATGTTGAATCAAATGTATTCATCAAGTGTCAATACTGCCAGGTATTATTCTTGCCGAACAGCTGTAGTGGAAGGGGAGGCACTTTCTCAATATTCAATTAGTATACTTTTAAAGGTTTTTAAGTCCAGAGATAGTAGCACATACTATGCTATGATTACAGCAGTTTGCCGAAACGCGTAAGCCGATGTGCTGCGCTTCCCTTTTAAACATTCATAGGTGGCTTGCTGTCCTATTTTTAAGCAAATAAATAAATGTTACTTTTTATTTAACGAGCAGTGGTTTCCTTTCTTCTACTTTGAACCCACTTAACCGGCCAACCATGCTCACTTTTCTGCCACTAACCAAAGAGGATTGGGCTGCAGCTACACAACCCCAGGATTACGTCATCAACCAACGCATCGAGGAAACAGTGGGCATCCAAGCCCGTATGACGGGCAGCTTCAGCGGATAGCATTGGCACTAAGTGTGCACAAAGAAATCCAGCGATTTGCCGCAGATGTGGGAGACTGTTTCCGATGCTAACTGGAGGTCGAACTGAGGTATGTGTCTGCCCATCATAGGATCTCATATGGATTAAGGATAGTTTACAGTGTGAGAGTTGTTTTCCATTACTCTGTTGCCAGGCAAGCTAAGGCTACAAGTAGAGAGACCCAAGGCAAGTGCTGTTACTATCTCCTCTGACAGAACTAACACTTGACTTAGAAGGTATATATATATATATATATATATATATATATATATATATATATATATATATATATATACACATATAAATGGTCAACATAAGTGTGTGGACTACAAGTGATGTATGCCAATCCATATTAAACAAGACATGAGTTGAACTGTACTGTATATATATATATATATATATATATATATATATATATAATATCAAACATCCTTCTGAACTTTTGTATAAAAATACATATACAGATATATTTATACATATATGTCAGTATTGTTCCCTGTGGGATTGGATTAGTTGAGCCATACATACTTCACTATATTTGTCCTTTTCCTTCCATACTTATCTTCCTGTGATCCTCTACAATAAAGCACCTGAGGCAGATTTTCTGTCTATTTGGACTTTATTTTCACATATCCTTGCATATTCCCTTATGTGAAGAACATTGTAATGTAAAATATTTACAGTAAATACACAGTTAAACACTTTATTAAATATGAATATTGCATAAATATTCTTTTATATGTTTTAGGCTACTTGACTGCAAAGGGCACTAATGCACTTATATATATGTCTATATAAGTGTGTATATATGTATTTATGTGTTTATATGTTTATAAATGTCTGCAAATACATATATACAAATGTAAATGCACAAATACATATGTACACACACACACACGTATAAACACTCACAGGCCACATTAGTAGGTACACATGTTCAATTGCTTGGTAACACAAATTGCTAATTAGTCAATCACATGGCAGCAACTCAATGCATTTAGGCATCTAGACGTGGTGAAGATGACTTTCTAAAGTTCAAACTGAGCATCAGCATGGGGAAGAAAGGAGATTTAAGTGACTTTGAACGTGGTATGGTTGTTGTTGCCAGTAAAAAAAACTGCTGATCTACTGGGATTTTCATGCACAACCATCTCTAGGGTTTACAGAGAATGGTCCAAAAAAGAGAAAATATCCAGTGAGCAGCAGTTGTGTGGACAAAGATGATTTGTTGATGTCAGAGTTCAGAGGAGAATGGGCAGACTGGTTTGAGATGATAGAAAGGCAAAAGTAACTTAAATAACCACTCGCTACAACCAAGGTATGCAAAATACTATCTCTGAATGCACAAGACATTGAACCTTGAAGCAGATGGGCTACAGCAGCAGCAGTCACTCCTGTCAGCTAAAAACAGGAAACTGAGGCTACAATTCACAAAGGCTCACTAAAATTGGATAATAGAAGATTGGAAAAATGTTGCCTGGTCTGATGAGTCTCGGTTTCAACTGCAATATTAACCCCTTAACGACCGAGGACGTGCAGGGTACGTCCTCAAAAAAAAGGCAGTTAATGCCTGAGAACGTACCCTGCACGTCCTCGGTGTGGAAAGCAGCTGGAAGCGATCCTGCTCGCTTCCAGCTGCTTTCCGGTTATTGCAGTGATGCCTCGATATGGAGGCATCCTGCAATAACCTTTGGTAGCCATCCGGTGCAGAGAGAGCCACTCTGTGGCCCTCTCTGCACCGGAGATCGGTGGCTCCCTGCTTTGTTGGGTGGGAGCCGGACCGGGAGGCGGGTGGCGGCCATCGATGGCCCTGGTTATGTGCAGGGGGGGCGGGATCGTGGGCGGGGACGAGCGGGGGCGCGCACGGACGCGCGCGCGTGCACGGGAGGGCGGGGGCGGGCGCGTGCACGGGGAAGGAGCGGGTGGGAACCGCTACACTACAGAAAATGAATTTATAAAAAATGTACACATTTCTAAATAATAATAGTACATTTAAAAAAAAAAAGATCAGCAAGGTGGTGGGGGATTGTCTGTGTGGGGGGGGGAAGCTACACTACAGAAAAAAGCCCAAAAAAATAAAAAAAGCACTTTTTTTTGCAAACTGGGTACTGGCAGACAGCTGCCAGTACCCAAGATGGCCCCCAATGAGGCAGAGGGGAGGGTTAGAGAGCGGTTTTGGGGGGGATCAGGGAGGTTGGGGGCTAAGGGGGGGATCCTACACCCTAGCATATGTAAATATGCTATAAAAAAAATTATTTTTTTTAAAAAACCCTTTTATTTTAGTACTGGCAGACTTTCTGCCAGTACTTAAGATGGCGGGGACAATTGTGGGGTGGGGGAGGGAAGGGAGCTGTTTGGGAGGGATCAGGGGGTGGGATGTGTCAGGTGGGAGGCTGATCTCTACACTAAAGCTAAAATTAACCCTGCAAGCTCCCTACAAACTCCCTAATTAACCCCTTCACTGCTAGCCATAATACACGTGTGAGGCGCAGCAGGATTTAGCGGCCTTCTAATTACCAGAAAGCAACGCCAAAGTCATATATGTCTGCTATTTCTGAACAAAGGGGATCCCAGACAAGTATTTACAACCATTTGTGCCATAATTGCACAAGCTGTTTGTAAATTATTTCAGTGAGAAACCTAAAATTGTGAAAAATTTAACTTTTTTTTCAATTTGATCGCATTTGGCGGTGAAATGGTGGCATGAAATATACCAAAATGTGCCTAGATCAATACTTGGGGTTGTCTACTATACTACACTAAAGCTAAAATTAACCCTACAAGCTCCCTAAAAGCTCCCTAATTAACCCCTTAACTGCTGGGCATAATACACTTGTGGTGCGCAGTGGCATTTAGCGGCCTTCTAATTACCAAAAAGCAATGCCAAAGCCATATATGTCTGCTATTTCTGAACAAAGGGGATCCCAGAGAAGAATTTACAACCATTTATGCCATAATTGCACAAGTTGTTTGTAAATAATTTCAGTGAGAAACCAAAAGTTTGTGAAAAAATTTGTGAAAAAGTGAACAATTTTTTGTATTTGATCGCATTTGGCGGTGAAATGGTGGTATGAAATATACCAAAATTGTCCTAGATCAATACTTTGGGATGTCTACTAAAAAAAAATATATACATGTCAAGGGATATTCAGGGATTCCTGAAAGATATTAGTGTTCTAATGTAACTAGCGCTAATTTTGGAAAAAAGTGGTTTGGAAATAGCAAAGTGCTACTTGTATTTATGGCCCTATAACTTGCACAAAAAGCAAAGAACATGTAAACATTGGGTATTTCTAAACTCAGGACAAAATTTTGAAACTATTTAGCATGGGTGTTTTTTGGTGGTTGTAGATATGTAACAGATTTTGGGGGTCAAAGTTAGAAAAAGTGTGTTTTTTTCAATTTTTCCTCATATTTTATATTTTTTTTTATAGTAAATTATAAGATATGATGAAAATAATGGTATCTTTAGAAAGTCCATTTAGTGGCGAGAAAAACGGTATATAATATGTGTGGGTACAGTAAATGAGTAAGAGGAAAATTACAGCTAAACACAAACACCTCAAAAAGGTAAAAATAGCCTTGGTCCCAAACGGACAGAAAATGGAAAAGTGCTGTGGTCATTAAGGGGTTAAAATGGTAGGGTCAGAATTTGGTGTAAACAACATGAAAGCATGGACCCATCCTGCCTTGTATCAACAGTTCAAGCTGGTGGTGTAATAGTGTAGGGGATATTTTCTTAGCACATTTTGGGCCCCTTAGTACCAATTGAGCATTGTTTAAATGCCACAGCCTACCTGAGTATTGTTGCTGACCATGTCTATCCCTTTATGACTACAGTGTACCCATCTTGTGATGGCTACTTCCAGCAGGATAATGCACCATGTCACAAAGCTCAAATCATTTCAAACTGGTTTCTTGAACATGGCAATGAGTTCACTGTACTCCAATGGCCTCCACAGTCACCAGATCTCAATCCAATAGAGCACCTTTGGGATGTGGTGGAACAGGAGATTAGCATCATGGATGTGCAGCAGACAATTCTGCAGCAACTGTGTGATGCTATCATGTCAATAAGGACCAAAATATCTGAGGAATGTGTCCAACACCTTGTTGAATCTATGCCACGAACAATTAAAACAGTTTTGAAGGCAAAAGGGGGTCCAACCCGGTACTAGAAAGGTGTACCTAATAAAGTGGCCGGTGAGGGTATATATTTAGACATGTGTATGTATGTATTTTTTTTTAAAGAATTTTTTAGTGTAGTGCTTTAGTGTAGTGGTCCCCCCACCTCCCCCTCTGGATTGTTAGTTAGGGAGAGCCCCCACCCCACCCTTTTTCTGTAGCTCCCCATCCCTTCCTGTTCCCTTTATTTTTTTCTGTAGTGTAGGGTTATCCCACTCCCTCAACCATTCTTCCCCTCTCAACTACTGGACTTAGCACCCCTCTCCCAGATTCCTTTCCACACCTCCCACCGGCAAACTTCCAGCAGATGAACGTTACAGATGGTGACACACAGTATCACCATCTGTAACGATCTGGCAGCTGCCTTCATTTGAAAGCAGAGCACTGATCTCACTCTGGTTCCATATGTGGGAGAAGCCTGGAGCTCAGAAACTCTAGCTTTTGGCTGTAACTTAACAGCTGAGACTGCTTGAGCTTTCTACAGCTCAGATGTATATATGTAGTGCTGTACTCTAACCAAAGTACCGCACAATTTATATATACACGTCAGATTAGGTTAAAGGGACAGTCAACACCAGAATTTTTGTTGTTTAAAAAGATAGATAATCCCTTTATTACCCATTCCCCAGTTTTGCATAACCAACATTGTTATATTAATACACTTTTTACTGCTGTGACTATCTTGTATCTAAGCACCTTCTGACCGCCCCTAATCACATGACTTTTAGTTATTATCTATTGACTTGCAGTTTAGCCAATTAGTGCAGTGTCTAACACAACCCACGGGCATGATTACAATGTTATCTATATGCTTTACCTGAACTACTCTCCCCTGTTGTGAAAAGCAAATACAAAATCATGTGATTAGAGGCGGCCTTCAAGGGCTTAGAAATTATCATATGAGCCTTCCTAGGTTTTCTCTCAACTAGAATACCAAGAGAAGCAAAATTGTTGATAAAAGTAAATTGGAAAGTTGTTTAAAATTACATGTCCTATTTGAAAAATAAAAGTTTTTTTTGGCCTTGATTGTCCCTTTAAGAGGTTATTGCAATATTTTTTTTGATAATTTTTTATTATACAGTATTATTATGAGTGTAACTGTACTTTTAAATGTGTTTTTGATGTTTTTGTGCCACTTTTTTGTCTAGTGTAACAGTTAACCAGCCTTCTGAAGAAAACTCATTTTACTTTCCCTTATCGCTTGTATGCAACAATTAGCGTGGGATGAGAATGGACACTGGGAGGCTGAAATTTAAAGGTTTTTAAGCCATCCCCTAATAGGAACAGCGGAATTAGTGATTTATTTTGCATCATCATTTTGGAGGATCTCTCTTTTAGCAGGTGTATGTGATTATTGAAGAACATTTTACTTACTTTACTCTTTCTTTCAGGAAGATTCAAACAAATTAAAGGGACAGTAAACACCTTGAGATTTTTAAATAAAATGTTTAGTTATGCATAATAAAACAACTTTGTAATATATTTTTATGATTTAATTTGTCCCTTGTATGCAATTTTGATCTGAAAATTGAGCAATTTCTAATTTCCAGAACATAAACTTCACTCTGCTGACTTCTCAATTCTAACCCTGCTGTATATCTGTTACCCATTGGATTTAACACATAACAACTTTAAAACAATGCACTAGTTTACACTATAACCAGGGTATAGACAAATGGATATCCACAGCGCCAAAATGCAGCCACACAAGCTCCTCCCAAAAGCAAGATCTCTCAACCAGATCTCATATAGATAACCAAGAACAAAATGAATGGAAGAGTGCTAATATAGCTCCTAATATGGGAGCCAAAAAGCTAAAATAAAAGACTATTCAATTATAAAAGTGATTTGATTAAAAAAGTGAGGTATGGATGACCTTCTATATCATGATATAACAATTGAACACAGATAAAATTACACAGGATGGTACAAATATAATATAATACAGTTGGATCCTATGCGTGATCTAGGAAAAACACCTAGATCTATACATGTAACAGATCTGTACAGGGTGTGTCCTATACCTTAACAAAAATCCAGAGAGTCTCCTCAGTTGAGAGGTTATGCTAACTCCTTTTAGGACCAATCTGGATACGTGTATAAAAAGCACATAAAGATACAAAATATTACATATTACATTACATATGGAAATCCAAGCAAAATGTCCAAAGAAAGTCCCAAGAAAGAAAGTCTCAAGAAAAAATAAAGTCTCAAAGTGAAAAAAAAAGGCAAAAGAATATAGTGTCCATAAATCGTGTTGATAAAAAATATAAAAACAAAATATATAAAAAATTAAAAAAATTATTAAAAAAACAAAAATGGTGTACACCTTAAAAAAAAGGTAAAAAAATAAAAAAAAGCAGTGAAAAGAGATGCAGGAAAAAAATATATGATATATCCAATTTATCCAAACGTGGATCATAAAAAAGTGAAAATTTAAGTGATATCCGTTAAAGATGGTTATCCTTGGGGGCGGAGCCTACAGCTGTTGTGGCAGGACGTGTATGTGAAGAGCTCCTGGACACAATTAGCTTTTTTTTTTAAATTATTCGCTCAAATTTATCTACTGTTCTTGGCATCTTATGCCACTACACCTTATATGACTTGAGAGGAGTCTGAGATTATCGAACAGAAAACGGACCTACCTATGTTCTTCAGCTAACTTCACAGAAACCAGCCACGAGGTCGAGATGCCTCATTCGTAAGTCTGATTGTCTGTGTCATTAGGGCTATTGCATTTATACATACCCCCCAGGACCCTGGGTTAACAAACCAGTTCATTTGTAACTGGACTGCTCTTATTGCTAACTAAGTACCCTAGCTATGAACATTCCTACCATGGAACCTGTTAACTTGCTGAGGGAATCAAGCAGTTTGCTTCGCGATTACTGAAAGGCATTTTCAGAAACCCTAAATAAAGCATTTCAAGCCCCCTTAGAAACTTCCTCCATGAGCAACTATCTGACTGCCCCTGAGCGCAACCAATATGCTGACATTGCAGCTACATTATCGGACGAAACTCCAAAAAAAACCCTGTATGTGGAGTCTGGGGTTCTCCCAGCAGTAAAAGGAGCATTTTATGTGGAGTCTGAGGCTCTCCCAGCAGTAAAAGGAGCACCGGAGGTGGCCATCGATATAAGTAATGGAGGGCTTCATCCAGAGATTACCTCTAGCCATGTGTGTATAACGGAGGCCTTGGATGTACAAATTGTGGTGGCTGCGCACATGCCCGCTAGTGCAAAACCCTATCTGGACCTCACCTTGCTACTGGGCGAAGCCCTGAGAGAGCCAGTAATTGTGTCTCAGAAAGGAGGTGAGGGTCCTGTAGCGAACACGCTGCCCCAGCACCTTACATGGTCTCTTGAGGTGTCGGCCTCTCTAAGGCAACAAAAGCTGTCTGTGACAACTACCAGGAGACAGAAGAAAAATTGGTCAATTTCTAAGGGCGATCCGACTCTCCGGCGTCATGTTCACCTCTATCAGGTCTGCTTTCTATGGTATATGGAAACCGACATGACAAATGGAAAATCGAAACGGACACTAGATAGGTCAGTAGTGGGCTAGATTGTGGGCAGTTACTGTGCCGATCTCCGCTTACTCCGGTGGACTTGTTTTGTTCTGGACACTCTGATTCACCCTGGTTTTAGCTGGCATGACGTTGGAGTGTTGGTGCCACCTCAGCCGGTTCACAATACTCTACCCAACAGGGTGCTTTATTCCAGGGACACTGACTGCCTAGCTATGGAGATGGGCTAGCGTCATGATTGCTACTTTCTCCTGCTCAGCTACTGCACACATGTTGGACTTTAGGCTGATCAGTTCTGTGTCGCTGTTATGCTTGTTTATTGTCTTCGCAGGCTGGTAGCAAAACTAAAATATTTTAAGAACAAAACTGGTTGTTTTTTAGAGCTCATTCACCATTGCATGCAAAAGATATGTCACAGTTATTTTGATCTGTTCTCACTATTTTTTATATGTCATAACAGTATTGAGTAGTTATTATTTGAGTTACTGCACCGCTTACAGAGGTGTACGTCTTCTTCTCCCCTGCAATGTTTCTATACATAATGATACGCTAAGATCTATTTACCCGCCACATACAGTTGTCCTTTATTTATATATGCTGCTACCCAGTCTGCTCCGCATATATACCAAGTATGTGAAACTTAATAGATCGTCAATTGTTTTCCAACATGTTATTAACATGCGGATCCCCTTATTTAACATGAGGCGTGTATGTGCACACACATGTGTATGTATGTATGTATGTATGGGTGTGTGTGCGAATGGGAGTGTACGTGTATATACACATAACTTCCTTCCTCTGCACTGCCCTAGCAAGCAGACTCCACTATACCTAGGGTCCCCTGACACACTAATTATGCTATGCTAATATCTTACTCCTAAGCAGATTAATAAGAACTACATTTTTCTATTTATACCTTCTTTTGGTATCTCCCATTTTGGTGTATGGTGTTGAAGTTGGTAACTTCTATATGTTGTTTGGACCTTATGGCTTATCATACTATAAGACCTGGTGTTGGCTATATTGATCTGTTAGCACTATAAGAGATGAGACGCTATCATCCTGTAAATAATCCACCCTATAAATTATATATAGACCTGCTAATACTACCACATACCAGACCTAGCCCTGTACTTCTGCTGGTGTGGGTTGATGGTTACCTATCTATCCTAATCTATCCAGATTTATTAATGAAGACTCCATGTCTGATGCCTAAATCTGAGGTATGCCCTTAGGGAACTTACAATTGCTCATATTTGTCCTTTAAAGTTTTTCTCTTTGAATTGGGCAGATTCACGTTTCAATACCTCTCCTATAATTGTCATTACAAGTTGCTGGCAGGGTCTGGAAATGTAAAAATTAATAATATGAAGCTCTCTACAGTACTTTGGAAGGGTTAAATCCATAGGAGAGTTATTTTTACACGCTAGGCTAATAATAGTACCGATTCTTCCCAATCACAACTATATATATTTAATATTGTTCTAGGTTCTGTAACATTTGTTCAGTGTATTGTTTTTATACATATATAAAAATTGAAAAATGAGGTCAGTCATCTGGGACCCAAGAGTGATCAAAGGTAACCTCCTGTGATTTTGTTTTATACATCTGGGGCCCAAGAGTGGCCTCTTGTGTTTTTTAGGAGGTTTGTTCATCACGTGGCATACTGCTTGTATATTATTTTCTTTAAATTTATTTTCTGATGTATTCATTATCAGCTTGAAACTGTCTTATTTCATGCAAATACTGTGTTGTTTTCATTTGTCACTGTTTGACATTCATGTATGTTTTATTTTGAACCTCCAATAAAAATAATAATAATAATAAAAAAAAAGATGTTTATCCTTATTGTGATTATCCTCAAAAACCCTTAAATAGTGATGATCCTCAAATGTGTGGATTTTTGTTAAGGTATAGGACACATCTTGTACAGATCCGTTACATGTATAGATCTAGGTGTTTTTCCTAGATCACGCATAGGATCCAACTGTACCATCCTGTCTAATTGTATCTGTGTTCAATTGTTATATCATGATATAGCAGGTCATCCATACCTCACTTTTTTTAATCAAATCACTTTTATAATTAAATAGTCTTTTATTTTAGTTCAGTTTATTTTTCACTTGGTTTACCCTATAGATCCCACCTTTAGCTTTTTTGCTCCCATATTAGGAGCTATATTAGCGCTCTTCCATTCGCTTTTGTTCTTGGTTACATTATAACCAGGTCTAGCCTTGTTGTCTAAAGACTAAAGCCCAGATTGGCTCCTCCAAATAAGGCAAATGGTGGGTGGGGTTTGGCTATTGATAAATAATTGTAGTAAAAAGCAGGTTATCGTTTAAAAACAAGACTTGGCTGATATGTTATTATATTGCAACACAGCACAAGTGTCCTGTAATTACAAGGTGTTTGTTGTCCCTTTATGTGAAGGATAACACATTCATCCATTGTGGTTTTAGCATCACAGGTTTAAATATAAATGAAGCTAAAAATTTTAATGATCTGGTATTAAATTACGCTACACCAGTTCCATGTTCTCGGCAACCATATTATTTCCGCTACATGCCCAAAGAGAGCTAATATCAGAAGACTCTAAGGCATTCTACAAGCCTGTGCAGAGCTCAGGTGAACTGCATGTTACCAAGCAATCCCTTAGGTCATATACAGATGCATGTCTCTGACACCTATTTATAGTATCTTAGTTCCCAGGTAAACTTTATATTGGATGCATGTGCCATCAAACCTGTACATTATGTTATGAAAGCTCATATCTCAAATGAAATGTGTATATACTTAGAAAAGAAAGAGGTAAAGAATGAAAGGAGAGGAAACTAGGCCTGGCTGTACAACAACTCAGCAATAGTCAATTAGCTATAAGGGGTGAAAAATACACAATACCCAACAGGAAGGTATGGCACCTGAAGGTTGTGGATGTTTTTTTTAATGATTATATACCCATGTCCTGCTTTCTGTCTCTTTTACACACTGCATGCAAAATCTTATTTGATAATATTGAGGGGCATTTTCAAGGTATATATTGAAAGTACAATGGAATAAAATTTTCAAATCTACTAAGAAATCCTTAATGTCAGTACCTGAATTAGAAACACATTTTAAATTTCTTCTGAGATGGTACCTAAAACCTACCTGTTTACAATCGATCTACCCTTCTGCACCAGGAGGTTGCTGAAGGGGTTGTGGGAGAAGGGGTTCTCTTAGTCACATCTGGTGGGTATGCAAAGTAATTAATCCTTAATAGATTTAGGTAAGGAATGCTATGGAAATCCCCTTGGGCACTACAATAGATCTCAATCCATTATTTTTCCTCCTAAATAACCCCCTTTTGATATCTTGGAAAAATAGATTAACTATTTTTAAAATCATAATAATCTGTGCCAATTGTCTCATTCAACTATACTGGAAACAACATTCTGCCCCACTCTTGCAGAATGGAAGCACATTCAGGGCCAAATTATGAGTGGAGCGCTAACAGTTATGCGCACCGATAAGGGCTATATAGCTGGTGTTTGCATTCGTTTTGCAGCTCGTATTACAAGTTAAAAGTAAACTTGATCGCTTGAGAGCAATCACGATTTACGCTAGAATGATTACAACGTCCTCAGAGCTCAGAGCTCTGGTTAACTGTTTCGCAAAACAAAAAAGTGTCACATAACACATGAAAAATACATTACAAAGTACAGTTACACTCATAATAACACCATCTAATAAAAATGATTTTTAAAAAATTGCACAAAAAAAGTTATAAGGGCTCAAAGATATGAGCTTTCAGGTGTTAGAAAAAAAAAGTAGGCAAAGTGTTTTTACTTAGAGATATAAACATATACATATCTAAATATGTAAATGTATATATATATATATATATATATATATACATATTATATATATATATATATATATATATATATATATATATATATATATACATATTATTATTATTGCAGTTAAGATGAAAACATGAAAAACATATTTATAAAATATTCATTTTAATAAAGGTTTTTACTGTAAATATTTCACATTCCTATGTTCTGCACATAGCAGAATATGTTATATGTATTTTTCTATACCTATATATAATCATGTATATATATATATATATATATATATATATATATATATATATATATATAAACTGTTTATATATTGATTCAAATAAAGATACCAAGAAAATGAAGACAATTTCATTATAGGAGTAAATTAGAAAGTTTAAAAAATCTTAAAATTGTATGCTCTATCTGAATCACGAAAGAAAATGTTTGGGTTCAGTGTCCCTTTAAGTTTAGTATCACTTTAAGGAGTACATATTTAAGGAGTACATATTGGATGCCATATTGGATGACATTAGGAAGCAACATCATCAAACAAATATAAACACTACCAGCTCAATCTAATAAAGTAAAATAATAAATCAATAACATTTACAGTAATTAATTTTACACTAATAAAAAAGGGCCAAATCAATAAAACAAATATCTTCGCCCAATATATTGATAATGTCTTTGTTCAAATACTGTAAAAAAAAGACATGCATACATTTTCTAAAACCATTTTGATTGTTGCTCAACTAGTTTTTGAAGGAGAGGTACAGTAGAGGCATTTTGTGATTGTGATTACTGAAAAAACACACACCGACAATTTTGAACTACTTTCAGAAATCATTATCTGCAGAAAACAAGCAGACGATTGTGACCAAACCAATCATTTTAAAAAATACATCTGCAAGGGGTTCTTAAGCTGTTTGCTTTGAATACATCATTGTATCCAGTAATTTTGTTAGTGTTTAATATCTCTTAAAATGGGTTTTGTTTTCTGTAATTGAACGATGGATATGAACAGTTCATATATAAATCATTTATCATTTATGTTTTTACTTGAGTATAGGGTTTAAACTTGTCCTAATACTTTTCTGAGACTGATATTTAAGGGACAGTAAAGTCAAAATTAAAGTTTTATGATTCACATTGAGCATGACATTTTAAACCAAATTCTAATTTACTTACATTATCTATTTTTCTTTGTTTTTTTTTGGTATCCTTTGTTGAAATGCATACCCAGGTAGGCTCAGGAACAGCAATGCACTACTAGGAGTTAGCTGCTGAATGGTGGTTGTACTTATAGTAGTGTATTGCAGTTTTTTTCAAAAAAAGATATCACGAGAATGAATAAAATTTGATAATATAAGTAAAATGTGATTAATATAATGTTAAATGTTGTTTAAAATTGTATGTTCTATCTGAATTATGAAAGAAACAATTTGTGTTTCATGTCAAATTAAGGAAGTGCTAGCTGCTATTTAATTAAGTAACAAACAAATCAGAGGAATATATTGTATATATGCGTTACTGTATTTACTCTATTTATGTTTTCTTCTACAAATGAAGATGCACATATATAAATATCACAGAAGCAAATGCTGATATTTCTGTGAAAGCAATAATTAAGAATAAAATAAAATAAATAAATAAATATGATGCCCATAACTGTTGCAACTTGCATTCCAGTAAAGATCTGCATACAGTATGTTCAATTCACGAGTCCCAATTATGTTCCAGTCAAGTGAAAAATGCATGTCAGTTGTTTCATATTAGTTCTAATGGATTAAACTTTTCAGCTTCATATTTTGTGCACTTTATTTAATGAATTAGATGCAGAGAATTTTGATTGGCTGTGACCAACAGACCATTCACTTGTAACAAATGCTATAAACAATTCTTCAGAAGACTATACACAAAAAAGACTTCCTGAAATGCAGTTTGATTTTGTGCTTTCTATCAGGAAAGTGTATCACAGAAAATGGGTGACATTTTGTTTATGTTTAACATTACATTTTTGTCAATCTACATGCTCTTTTAGAAATGACAGGAAAAAAGTATTCTACCATTTAGGAAGCTCATATTTTCTTCCTAGGGGCATATAAGACTAAGTTGAATTCTGCCACACTTATCAGCGATGTCCCCAGATAAAACAATACCTCCTCGATAGCTGCCTACAAAAATTCAGGAACAGCAAGTTAATAAATTAAATTGAGAAAAAGTACTTTGAGAATACCCTTCTCAGTTCTCCTGTGAACCAGGTTACAATGAAATATTTTCCAATTTTATTAACAGAAATAAATCACCAAGTTTGTCCTTTTTTTCTGCGTGAGCTATCATAGTTGTGGGCATTATTTTTAGCTAGATATTATATTTCCCTTCATACTAAGATTCTGTACTTTGTGGTTCAAAAGAGGCCTTTGTGTTCAGCAGGGGAATTTATAAATATTTTGCTACCTTAAGGGGAAGATATCATATTTAACTGTTAAAAAATATGAGGTTTAGTTGTGTTTATAATTTGAGTATGACAGGTATCAATCTCCACTTAATCTCCATTAATAACCAATAATTATTTTGCTTTTTTTCTCTTAGATACTATCTTCTTTTTTTAAATTTGTGAATACTGCTTGTTATATTTCAGCTGAATTGTTTTGCTAAAAAAACTCAATAAAAATTACATTAAAAAAAAAATATGTACATATGTTTGTCAAAAAAATGTATATAGTAATTAAAGAAAGTCCTACTACATGTTCCTGAAATTAAGAAAAGAAAAGAGAGAGGTTTTACCAAAGGATGGCATAGCACCTTTCAATGCAATACTCCACATTGTAAAATTAGTTAATTCATTACATTTTTGCAAACAGACCAGCAATCATCTAGATTACAAGTGGAGCACAATCGATAAGGCCTGCAGTGTTAACACACACTAGAATAACTTTCACACAATATGAATAAACAATCAATAGTGCCACTAGCAATGTAACTGTACCTTACAGCTTGCTCGCAATTTCTATTTTGGCTATGTCCTAATAAAATCTGATTTTGATTAAATCTTACATGGGCACCAATAAGCAAATGTAAATCTTTATATAGGATTTGTATAATAATGATAGTAATGATGACAAACTTAGTAGCTAGCTCTAGGTGAAGATGAAACATAAGGATTAAACCCACCCATTAACGGGCAACTGCCTTGGACTAACAAAAGAAACCATATCCAAAACATACACTGTAAAATATTTACAGTACATACAAGGCAAAACACATTATTAAATATTACAATTGAATAAAAAAGATTTTTCATGTTTTTAACTATTTGAGTGGAAAGGGCTCCTAAGTATACACATACACATATGTATAAATGTGTATACATGTGTATATATGTTTATATGTATATATATATATAGATAGATAGATAGATAGATAGATAGATATACCCATTTACACATATGTATATATATACATACATACACATATTTAGACATTTATTTATATATACATTATAGCCCTTTCCATTCAAATACCTTGTCATATACCATACACCTTTGAACCCTTAAAACTTTTTAATTTTAATATTTATGTGAATATTTGATATCAGATAGTGTATACTGTATATAAGTGTTAAACTTTCTTTTAATGCATTTATGGTGTGCTTGGTGCAACTTTTTATTTAGCCCTAACCCTATACGCGTGGACTTCAGTCACGCTAGCCTGAAGAGCGCAAATTTAGTTTGTGCTCGTTGAGTCACGTTTACTTTCAATAATAAGGAGCGCAATTTAACACAGGCGCAATATTTCAATATACTAACATTAATGCGCCACTTGTAATTTAGTCCTGTATCTGAACTTTATCTGTACTAGGAGATTTCCACTGTTTGCAGCTTGCTTATATTGGGTGGGAACAAAATACAATGATACACTTGACACTCTGGATAATAAAAATGTGGTAAATGTTTATATAATATCACAAACCACATTGCAATAGATCTTCTAGGGCATGAAACCCTTACCCAACATGTTCAAGTTAAATTTTACTGTGACTCAAAACATTTGGAGGGCCATTCTAGTGAAAAAAATGACATGCTCTAATTTGTTAATGTATGTTATTGTATCCCTCATGACCCTGCAAGTCTATGTATTTAACCCCAGCAAAGTGGTTCATTACATAGTTACAGTACTGCTCGGAAGCTGCAGAGAATTGCTGGTCCCAAGTGGACATAGACTGTGAGTCAATCATCAGTGGCAATCGTGCATCTAAATTGTGCAGCAACTGCTGCTGATTTGGTCACTGGCAATTTTTGCTCTGGATAAGCAGTTCTCTGTGGCCCCCAAGCGGTACTTTATCCCTGTACTGCAATAAATTAGAACATGCAGTTTTTCCCTAGAATGGCCCTTTAAAGGGATATGAAACCTAAACTTTTTCTTTCATGATTCAGACAGACAATTTTTTTAAATGTACTTCTATTATCAAATTTGCTTTGTTCTTATGATTTTCTTTGTTGGTAGGTAGTGTGCACGTCTGGAGCACTACATGGCAGTACAATGTGGTGCCATTTAGTAATCTTGCAAATATAAAACAATACTGCAAAAAATGAAGCCATATAGCGCTGAGAACACGTGCACACTCCTAAGTTTATCTCCCTGATTTTCAACAAAGTATATTAAGAGAACAAAGAAAATGTTAAAATAAAAAGTAAATTAGAAAGTTATTTTTGTCCCTTTAAGTACCTCTGGATTATTGCATTAATATGACAGGTCAGGATTATTATTTTAAAAATGTATGTGCAGTTTTAAATTCAATTTAAGAACAATTTCCAATATACAAATGTCAGTTTTATTACTGTCATGGTAACATGAATAATTGGGATAGAGTTTTTTTTTCTAAATCAATAAGGGTTTTGAGGTGCAATCGTATAAGGAGAGCAAACATCAATGTACTTCTATTTAATTTTCAAGTATTAAATTAATTATTTATTTAATAAAAAAAAAAATCTAAAAATAAATCTCTCTACAGAAGCTCTGTACATTGCATTGTTCTTCCTTATGTTATGAGCTTTGTACAATGATTTTTTCTTATGTTATAAAGCTCTGCACATTGAATAGTTTTACTTTATGTTATGCTTTATTATGGTTCAGGAGCAGCATTTTATGGTTATTACTACAAAACACTTGTACCTATAATAAGTATAATTAAATGAAACAGGGAATACATTTTAGTGTGAGGTTATTTTTTTGGTATTTGTGAGGATTAGATATTTTCATATTTTTCTTAGGGAGTAAATTATGTGAAATGTTTAATATATATTGTTATATACACTGAAACATGAGTTAGTCTGTTAGGTGTTTCCATACAATAACACTGTTCCTTTAAATACTTTATTCACTATATGATATTTAACAAAAATAATTCCTTTAGGTAACATGTTTTGTATGATTTTTTAAACCTAAACCATTGAAAGAATGAAATATATCTATGAGCTATTTCATGTGTAACAACACACAGATTAATATATATATACTTTAACCTTTAATGAAAAATTACTATGTGTCCTATAATTGTTCTGATTTCATTGATATGTGCCATACCTCATGGTTCAGTCTTGTTATCTGTTGCTTGGTCTCTTCCGCAGTAATAAAGAGAATTGCTGGATTGAAATCAGAATAGTCTGCATACAATATAAATTATTGTTAATACAAAACATTCTGTAAAGGATTTAAAGTATTATTAATCAAACGAGTTATATAATTTCATTATTTCATAAACACATGTTGTACTTCAAGATTTAACCTAGTTTTGACTTAACAAATAATAAACAAGTAATAAAGAATACATTTCCTGTCAATTTATACACATTATAATAAAGATAATAACAACAACAATAATAACAATAATCATTTTCAACATTTTAACATATAAAACTTTCATGTCAATTGTCTTCTTCTATACCGCTTCCATGACTTAAAGGGACACTGAACCCAAATTTTTTCTTTCATGATTCAGATAGAGCATGCAATTTTAAGCAACATTCTAATTTACTCCTATTATCATTTTTTCTTTGTTCTTATGCTATCTTTATTTGAAAAAGAAGGCATCTAAGCTAAGGAGCCAGCAAATTTTTGTTTCAGAATCATGGACAGCACTTGTTTATTGGTGCTGTCCAATCAGCAAGGACAACCCAGGTTGTTCACCAAAAATGGCCCGGCATCTAAACTTACATTCTTGCTTTTCAAATAAACATACCAAGAGAATGAAGGAAATCTGATAATATGAGTAAATTAGAAAGTTGCTTAAAATTGCATGCTCTATCTGAATAACGAAAGGAAAAAAATTGGGTTCAGTGTCCCTTTAAGATAGCTTGGATGGGAAAATAAAATACAAATGCTGTTTTGTTAAAATATTTTATTTAGGAGATCTCTCATTTGTGAATTAAATTAAAGAGATACATGAAACCCATTTTTTTCTTTCTTTCATAATTTAGCTAGAAAATATAATTTTAATCTGCTTTCCAATTTACTTCTATTGTCAAAGTTTCTTTGTTAGCTTGGTATCCTTTGTTGAAAGTTAAGCAATGAATTAGTGGGAGGTAGCTGAGCACATCTAGTGAACCAGCGACAAAAGTCATATACTGTATGTGCAGCCACCAATCAGCAAATAGCTCCCAGTAATGAATTGCTGATCCTGAGCATACTTAGGTTTTCTTTAAGTAATTTAAAAAATCAGCCCATGGAAAGTTGATTAAAATTCTAGCTTTATCTGAATCATGAAAGAAAAATTATTTGTTTCATGTCCCTTTAATAAGTATTGCCTTGAAGTGTCACTATGTGCCTTATTAAGCTGTTATGAAATACAAATTGAAAATGCCTATTTGCATGTTAGAATCATATTCATCTATTTAAACACCCTATGGCTCAATTCTAAACGACCAGAATTGCTGTCCAAAAATAAATTATGCAGCAGCGCTCCAATTGCAAAGGTATTTAAATTTATAATGCTAGAGATATAGATATTTGTTTACAAATATGTTATAGCAGTTTGGGTGATTTTATGCTTTCTTTTCTAAGCAATCCCTATCTATTTGAATACGCACTGAATTTATGTGTATGTGAAATTTCTATGTAATCAGCAATTTTTGCTTTGGATTAGATTAAAGCACAAATGTGTTAATGAAAACTTTTTAAGGAATTCCATGGTATTTAAGGTCTTTTCACAGTCCACCAATTTAAAGAAACTATAGTCACCCTACAAAAAATGACTGCATGATCAAAAATGTATGCACTGTTATGCCACTAATAAGGCCATGTAAATGAGATAAAACCAGCTGTGTAGATAGACTATGAGAGGCCAGTTACAATCACATAATGCACATGCAACACTTCACAACATATTTCTCGCATACACACTTTTGTCAAAAGCAGAGAAATGAGTGAAAGGTGGTGCAAAAACATGAGTGAATGGAAGAGAGAGGGTACGTAGGGGCAAATTAGTGGAGAGGATTAATCAATCATTTAATACCATTTTATGATGGTTAACTAAAAAAAACAAAAACTTTTGATCAAGGTTTGACAGAGCATAGGGGCAGTAATACATGAGTCTGAACAAAACTGTTCTAAACAGACTTTTACAACATTGTAGAGCTTACCACTAGCAATCTTACTCATGCCATCAGCCCTAGTGACATTTCTGCAGTTATTACATACATTTAGTTTATGGAGGTTAAATAAAGTTCTGTAACTATTTAGCTCATTATAAGCTAAACTAAAGGGACAGTAAAGTCAAAATTAAACTTTAATAATTCAGATAGGACATGCAATTTTAAACAACTTTCCGATTTACTTTTAAAACTAAATTTGCTTTGTTCTCATGGTATTCCTTGTTGAATATAGGTAGACTCATAGGTTGATTTCTAAGCCCTTGAAGACCACCTCTTATCTCAACCAGCTATTCACACCTAGATAGTGCTAATTCATGTGTGCCATATAGATAACATTGTGCTCACTCCTGTGAAGTTATGCATGGGTCAGCACTAATTGGTTGAAATGCAAGTTTGTAAAAAGAACTGAGATAAGGGGGTAGTCCACAGAGGCTTAGATATTCGCTAATCAAATAGGTAAAACGTGTAATAATATAACAGTGTTGCTTATACAAAACTGGGGAATGAGCAATAAAGGGATTTTCTATCTATTTAAACAATAAACATTTTCAAATAGACTGTCCCGTTAATTTATTGTGAATATATTACTGACATGCATAATCATTTTTAAAGACTTGCTGACATGGGTTTCAACTTCTTATGAGATCTTAGCTTTTGAAATAATGGCATGAAGTTTAGTAGAGTAGTCATGGAGGATATTAACTGAAAAATATCCTTTAATCCTCTAACAAACCTACTTTACTCTTCACAGATGAAATGTCATTAGCACATTGTGCAAAAGTATTTATTTGATGGAAAACTAACTACTCTGAGACTTGATCCTTCATACTACAGGGTAGACAGCTTTGTCGGTTTGCAAACTAGTTATATATTTTGGTGGGTCTTTATCAGGGAATATGAAGTATAAAGTACAATTAACTACAGTCTGTATTTTAAAAATGCACAGAGATTGTAATCTATATTCCTGTTGGTGTTGGTGCTCTGGTATTTAAGGTAATCGATTGTGGCCTATAAAGCTATCACACATTACTTTAGGGGTTTGCTATAGTCATATATTAATATTACATTCATGATGGTGTATGATGTAAGTATGATGATTATTTTTAAATATGAAAGTTAATCTAAGTAGCTAAAAAAAGTTCTCATTAAATTGCTCAAAAATATCTGTACAAATTGAATTATATTTTTGGAATCTGCTAAATTCACTCTGCATATGTAGTTACTAACAAATGAAAAATCAATTCAATAACACATATTTCAAATTTATATGTAATACATACCTCTTAAGGTTTGGCTTTTTCGTGCCTCCTGTCTCATTTGATGTAAGCCAAAATCGAAAGCTTGACCATCTTCATTACCATTGAGATCTTCTATCCCATCAACAACTCTATTAAGAATGAAAAATATGTTTATTGATATATTCTGGTGTTTTGCACCTAAGATTTGACATTTGAAATGCAAAGCAGAAATATAATATAAATTAAAGCTTTCAAAACTGCGGAACAGTGGGAATAGCAAAGCAATGTAACATAAATAAGTTACTGAATCCTATATACAATCCAGAGGCTTCACATAATTTTATTGACATCATTTTTCTTTTTAAATAATTTGTAAATACTAGTTTCCAAAGAGATTCTTTTTTATAAATGTCAGTTATTTGAAACCCAATTAATTTAATTATTGTGAAATTATGACACCTTCATATGTCTAACACAAGTAGGGTAACGGCTCAGGCTAATTGGTATTTCTAAAGTGAAGCCCTTTATACTACCCTGATGTGTTCTTTTTAGTGCTTTTTTATGTCACCTGTGATATTTAAAACATCTCACACTGTGATTGAAAACATTGGGAAGGATATCTGGATTAATGATTAGTATTTTTGTCTTGCAGTTCCTACAGCAATATCAGCAGGTAAATAAATGTTGAGTTTTGATATATTAGGGTAGAAAATGCATTACTTCAGTGTTAAAAAATTGACTTCAGGGGGGCGTGTCTTGGTTGCGGACATGATGGCAGCTTTTTTGATTAGGCTGCCTATATGATCAGATATATCCTACGAAAATCACCTTTCACTGAGGCCATTGGTGACTACTCCAACTCTAAGGGATATACCTAAACTCTAAGGCCAACATTGATAAATTTTCTGAGGAACAACTCAGCCTTTAAGAACCGGAATGGTCAAAGTTTTGTAGTGGCCTAGCAAAAGACCTGACCTCCATTCTACACCCCCCCCCCCAGGATCCTGGGGTAAACCGCTAACAATGATGTGAATATTAACAGCTACACATCTGAGCAATTTTAAGTGGTTCTACTATGCATATCCTTCTAGATAATCATGGAGATCATCAAGAGCTGGAAATGTAAAGTAACAACCCTGATCCATACCTATTTCACCAATCTCAAGCAGCTACTACGCCACACTATGGAGGCTAGATTAGCATCTTCAACGGAGATCTGAGGCTCCCACCTCAACCAGTCTAACTATGCGGGTCACCCAAAATCTGAGGAGATAGCAAACGCAGCACAGCAGCATTCAGAAGAGAGCTCATTCTTTTTCGAGGCTCATATAGTACAAAATGCGGTAACCTTTTCTGGAACCCGCAATAACCAATTGGTACTGAGATACCCATATAAGCGAGCTGCTGAACCAGAACATCCAAGTTTAGGAGGATATACACTGACAAATAAGATAATCACCATGGCAGCGATCCATATCAGCAATTGTGCGAGACGAAATGCCTATTTTCCGGAGAGCCAACTACAGTCTGGGAGAGAGCTGGTTAATCTCACCCTGAAATCTCACAGTATTACCGTAGCTGACCTTGCGCTTCTGTCTCCCAACTATCCTGCACTGTCCCCAAGCAAAAGAGGAATTGGCTGAGTTGCAGCCACATTGCCACAGCAGATCTCCTAAGGTGGGAGCTTATAGACTTCAGTGTATTATTGAACTGTTTATACCACTTGATCTATGTACTGAACGTTATGACAGCAGTGCGCTTGAGTTTACTTTATACGGACATCAGGTCTTACTTACATATACTTCCTAATTTTGTAATTAAATATTGTCATGTGTTAATATTTGAAATTTGTACTTTATAGACAGTTCTTCCCATGGTCTCAAAAGTTAAGCTTCAGCTAGCTATGAGAGTTTACCCACCAAATAGCTCTTAAGGTCTGCATCTCTCACTACACATGCAACTCCTAACCATTTCACCTGGGATTTATCCTAGTACCTTATGCCAGAATAGATCTACATGCTATAGATGTATGTACTTTAGAAATATTTATATATCTGCTAGTGGCATTGGCTACTGGTACAGAGTACTCTAATCTGTATTAACTAATTTATAATGTGCAGATTATCTGCATATTAGTTAGGCCGGTGAGGTAGATCAGTTGGTGAATGCCCTAACTACAAAGAAGCCTGTTTAAAAGATCCAAGGTCACAGGTTCAAATCCCAGCAGGGCCGACTTAGCCCTTCATCCTTCTGAGGTTGACAAAACGAGTACCATTAAATTGGGCAATAATAACAACTATTACTATTCAGCTGCTGATTTGGTTAATCCCAAGAGAAAGCGCTTTGAGTCCCACTGGGAAAAAGGCGCTATATAAATTATAGTTGTTATTATAGATAGGAGTAATCCTCATTGATAAGTGGGTCTGATAGTAACGGTACATCTCACTCATGTTGAAGCTTGTTCTTTATATTAGAGTAAGGTTGCAGTTATCCAATATCTACTATTCATATATGCCTCTGGGTCTGCGGCCGAGACTTCAGAGCGTATTCATCTATGCTTATGTGAGATGAGTTTAGACTCTGCTAACAAAGGCTCAGCATAGTTGCCACCTACTTGGATAGCTGTTTAAATGTTAACGTCCCATGAACACTAGTTTTCTGTATCTCCACCATCGACATGGCATCCTCATATATGCTAAAAGTATTGTACTCTTTTAAGACTCTTGACATTTAGGTCAAATTATATTAATTTCTCCGATGTACACTTTTGCAGTGTAATTTACCCTTGAGCATATTTTCCCAGCTCTCACTCATGTCACCTTACTATTTCTTTGAGTATACTTTATCAGTAGACCACTATATCTCACTACGCCTCTTTAGGTCTATTCTGATTTATAATTGCCCATATTACCTAATACTTCTTACTGTATCATACTAGTTTTATATTCAGTTGTTTAACTATTATAACTAATTTAAATTTATATCGGCTAGATTACGAGTTTTGCATTATGAGGGGTGCGGTGCTAACTTGCACGTTATTGTCACCGCTCACTTACCTACAGCACTGGTATTACAGGTTTTTATAAACCCGGCGTTTAAAGGCAAGAAATGAGCATAGAGCAAAACTGAGCTCCATACCGCACTCCAATACCAGCGCTGCTTAAGTCAGCGGTGAGCTGGTTGTACATGCTCGTGCATGATTTCCCCATAAACATCAATGGGGAAAGCCGGCTGAGAAAAAGTCTAACACCTGCAAAAATTGATTCCTATGCGGAAACTACATTTATGTTTACACCTAACACCCTAACATGAACCCGAGTCTAAACACCCCTAATCTTACACTTATTAACCACTAATCTGCCACCCCGACATCGCCAGCACCTACATTATATTTATTAACCTATAATCTGCCGCCTCTGACATCGCCGACACCTACATTATATTTATTAACCCCTAATCTGCCACTCCGGACATCGCCGACACCTACATTATACTTATTAACCCCTAATCTGCCGCCCCCAACATCACTGCCACTATAATAAACATATTAACCCCTAAACCGCCGCACTCCCGCCTCGCAAACACTAGTTAAATATTATTAAAGGGCCATAATACCCAAATGTTTAAACACTTGAAAGTGATGCAGCATAGCTGTAAAAAGCTGATTAGAAAATATCACCTGAACATCTCTATGTAAAAAAGAAAGATATTTTACCTCAAAAGTTCCTCAGTAGCCACCTCCCATTGTAAAGGATTTCTAAGCTGCATTTTAGTGTGTTTGTCCTGGGACATCTGAAGGGACTAGCATCGTGCACTCTCATATTATTTCACCAATCAGGTAAAGGAAGCTTACTATGAAATCTCATGAGAGTTAAGTCAAATCTCATGAGATCACAGTAAGAGTTCATGACCTCAGCACTGCTGATGCTGATTGGCTGCTGTTCATTTCTTCATTTTTTTTTAATTTTTTTACCTGCAGCTGGGAGCAGCTGAGTATAACTTTTTACACAGAACTTACTCTGCTGAGCTGAGGAAATTGTGAGGTAAAATATCTTCCTTTTTTACATAGAGATGCTCAGGTGATATTTTCCTGTCAGCTTTTTACAGTGATACTGCATCAGTTTCAAGTGATTTAGCATATGAGTATCATGTCCCTTTAACCCCTAATCTGCCACCCCTAACATCGCCGCCACCTATCTACATTTATAAGATTGGGATAAACATCTCACAATAATATTGACATATTTAAGCTGCAAAAAAATTTGCCTGTTTAAATTAAAATTAAAATAGGGATCTTACTCACACAATATGATCATATTCTGCCAGTCACCACTTACAAGGTGTCCCACAATAGACTGGTCCTAACACTTATCAGTTTCCACACTGCAGCAAATCCCCCCCCCCTTTTTGGTTAATGCACACCACCCAGCCCAGGTGTGTTCCAGACAATATAACTGTGGTATACAGATAAAGCTGTGTAGACATGATTTGCTGCAGTGTGGAAACTGATTAGTGTTAGGACCAGTCTATTGTGGGACACCTTGTAAGTGATGACTAGCTTACCAGAATATGATCATATTGTGTGACTAAGATCCCTATTTTAATTTAAATTTAAACAGGCAAATTTTTGCAGCATAAATATAAGTCAATATTATTGTGAGATGTTTATCCCAATCTTATTTGAACTATGTAAGTATATTTAGCAGACAGAAGTTTTTATTTAAATTTAAAAGCATATTTAACAGGCTATTTTTTGCAGCATAAATATAAGTCAATATTATTGTGAGATGTTTATCCCAATCTTATTTGAACTATGTATATTTAGCAGACAGAAGTATATATAAATATGCTACAAATATGTGGACTTAAGTGGTTGGATGTGCACCAATACTTTTTTGTTGCTCTATTAGATTAGGTGTAATTAGTTTAAAGATCTTGTAATTTGTTTTTTATTTTCTGTAATTTAGTGTTTGTTTTTTGTAATTTAGCTAATTGTATTGAATTTAGTTAATTGTATTTAGTTTAGGGAATGTATTTAATTGTAGGGTTAGGTTAGGTGTTAGTGTAAGACAGGTTAGGTTTTATTTTACAGGTCAATTTGTATTTATTTTAGCTAGGTATTTATTCAATAGTTAATAACTATTTAGTAACTATTCTACCTAGTTAAAATAAATACAAACTTGCCTGTAAAATAGAAATAAACCCTAAGCTAGCTAAAATGTAACTATTAGTTATATTGTAGCTAGTTTAGGGTTTATTTTATAGGTAACCGGTATTTAGTTTTAAATAGGAATTATTTAGGTAATGATAGTAATTTTTATTTATATTTATTTTAATTATATTTAAGTTAGGTGGTGTTAGGGTTAGTGTTAGACTTAGATTTAGGGGTTAATAAATTTAGTATAGTGGCAGCGACATTGGGGGCGGCAGATTAGGGGTTAAAAATGTAGGTAGGTGGTGGCGATGTTAGGGACGGCAGATTAGGGGTTAATATTATTTAACTAGTGTTTGCGAGGCGGGACTGCAGGGGTTTAATATGTTTATTATAGTGGCGGCGATGTCGGGAGCGGCAGATTAGGGGTTAATAATTTTATTTTAGTGTTTGCGATGCGGGAGGGCCTCGGTTTAGGGGTTAATAAGTAGTTTATGGGTGTTAGTGTACTTTTTAGCACTTTAGTTATGAGTTTTATGCTACAGCTTTGTAGCGTAAAACTCATAACTACTGACTTTAAAATGTTGTACGAATCTTGACGGGATAGGGTGTACCGCTCACTTTTTGGCCTTCCAGGACAAGCTTGTAATACCGGCGCTATGGAAGTCCCATTGAAAAAAGACTATACGCAATTTGCGTAAGTAGATTTGTGGTACGGCCAAAAAAGTGTGCCGTGCCCCTAAATCTGCAAGACTCGTAATAGCAGTGGTAGTAAAAAAGCAGCGTTATGAGGCTTAACGCTGCTTTTTTACTCATAACGCAAGACTTGTAATCTAGCCGTATGTTTCTTATTGGCGTCATATGGCCCAAAAGTGGCCACAGATGTGACTAATAATTGAGTGTTATCTAACATGAATAAGAGGTCCATGAGTAGCCAGTCAAGTAGTCATCTTCATATGATAATTTTATTGTAAAATAGAGGTTTCAAAAAGCTATGTCTTGGTACTTACTGTGTTTCTCATTACTGTCGTTTTTTTTTTTTTTTCTAGTCCAATTGTATTATTGCTATACTTGTAACATGACGATCTTTATGCGGTGTAATAACCCTCAATAAAAACCTCAATAAAAGATTAAATATTAAAAAAAAAATTGACTGCATTCATTCTATAGCAATTAACAGAGAATATGAATAGTGTTTTTATATTATCTAGAAGGAGCACAATTTAGTTCATCACATAGCTGTACTGTACAGTATGCAAATATTAAAGGGACATGTGACACATGTTAAATCACTTCAAAGTGATGCATTATATCTGTAAAAAGGGGACAAGAAAATATCACAATAATATTGCACTGTTATGAATGAGTTCTTGATTGTGTAATCTCATTTAAGGATCTTTTAAAAAAAATACTAAACAGCTGCGAAGCTAGGTTGAGATTTAACGTTTTATAGAATTGAAAATTCTGTAAAAAAAATAGTTATTAGAAATGTTTTTCATAGAAACTCTAAGTCTCCATTTTGTCTACAGTTCATGAGAAAATGGAATCGGACATTTAACAAACAAGAGAAAAAAATATAGTTTAAAAGAATCTTTATGAATGTTGACATAATGCTCATACAGCTATAGAAAAACACTGCACAATCTGCCAATCCAGATAATCTAATAGATACATCTAGATGGATTAGCAGTAGTAAAGATGAAATGGATTGCAATAGTTAAAACCCAATTTTTTTCTTTCATGATTCAGATAGAACATGCCATTTTAAATACCTTTCCTATGTATTTCTATTATCTAATTTGTTTTGTTCACTTTGTATTCTTTGTTGAAAAGAATGGTGGCTGTATATAAATGCCTCTTGTCATTGGCTTATAGCTTACTAACAGTAGTGCATTGCTGCTCTTTCAACAAAAGTTACCAAGAGAATGAAGCAAATTAAATAACATTAGTGAATTAGAAAGTGGTTTAAAATTGTATGATCTATCTGATTTAGGAAAGAAAAGATATGGTTTTTATGTCACTTTAACTCTGACATCCACAATTATGGGATCTCCTGTAAAATCAAAATTTTAATAACACCTGTACTGTACATGCCAGTGCGATTGAGAAATACAATCAAATATGAAATATGAAATTTGAAATATAACATTTGAAGATTTTGTCCTGAAGTGCCTATAGAAGTATGACCATCCTGAAAAGATACATATGGAATTTATATGGATACTAACGCCTAGATTTAGAGTTCTGCGTTAGCCGTCCAAACCAGCGTTAGGGGGTCCGAACGCTGGTTTTGGCTGCCCGCTGGTATTTAGAGTCTTGAAGGTAAGGGTCTAACGCTCACTTTACAGCCGCAACTTTTCCATACCACAGATCCCCTTACGTCAATTGCGTATCCTATCTTTTCAATGGGATCTTTCTAACGCTGGTATTTAGAGTCTTGGCTGAAGTGAGCGTTAGACTCCAGCCGCAGAAAAAAGTCAGGAGTTAAGAGATTTATGGGCTAACGCCGGTTCATAAAGCTCTCAACTACTGTGCTCTAAAGTACACTCACACCCATAGACTACCTATGTACCCCTAAACCGAGGTCCCCCCACATCGCCGCCACTCTAATAAAAATTTTTAACCCCTAATCTGCCGACCGCACACCGCCGCCACATACATTATCCCTATGTACCCCTAATCTGCTGCCCCTAACATCACCGACCCCTATATTATATTTATTACCCCCTATTCTGCCCCCCCCAACGTCGCCGCTACCTACCTACACTTCTTAACCCCTAATCTGCCGACCGGACCTCGCCGCCACTATAATAAATGTATTAACCCCTAAACCGCCTCACTCCCGCCTCAAAAACCCTATAATAAATTTTATTAACCTCTAATCTGCCCTCCCTAACATCGGCGACACCTAACTTCAAGTATTAACCCCTAATCTGCCGACCGGACCTCACCGCTACTCTAATAAATGTATTAATCCCTAAAGCTAGGTCCTATCCGGCAAGAAGAGGACATCTGGACCGGTAGACATCTTCATCCATGCGGCATCTTCTATCTTCTTCCATCTGGCGTGGAGCTCGACCATCTTGAAGCAGCCGACGAGGATCCATCCTCTTCTTCCGGCGACTCCCGACGAATGAAGGTTCCTTTAAGGGATGTCATCCAAGATGGCATCCCTCGAATTCCGATTGGCTGATAGGATTCTATCAGCCAATCGGAATTAAGGTAGGAAAAATCTGATTGTCTGATTGAATAAGCCAATCAGATTCAAGTTCAATCCGATTGGCTGATTGGATCAGCCAATCAGATTGAGCTTGCATGCTATTGGCTGATCGGAACAGCCAATAGAATGCAAGCTCAATCTGATTGGCTGATTGGATCAGCCAATCGGATTGAACTTGAATCTGATTGGCTGATTCAATCAGCCAATCAGATTTTTCCTACCTTAATTCCGATTGGCTGATAGAATCCTATCAGCCAATCGGAATTCGAGGGACGCCATCTTGGATGACGTCCCTTAAAGGAACCTTCATTTGTCTGGAGTCGCCGGGAGAAGAGGATGGATCTGCGTTGGCTGCTTCAAGATTGTCCCGCACCGCGCCGGATGGAAGAAGATAGAAGATGCCACATGGATGAAGATGTCTACCGGTCCGGATGTCCTCTTCTTGCCGGATAGGATGAAGACTTCAGACCCTCTTCTGGACCTCTTCTTGCCGGATAGGATAAAGACTTCGGACCCTCTTCTGGACGGATCGGTGATACCCGGCGTGGTGAAGATAAGGTAGGGAGATCTTCAGGGGCTTAGTGTTAGGTTTTTTAAGGGGTGTTTGGGTTAGATTAGGGGTATGTGGGTGGTGGGTTTTAATGTTGGGGGGGTATTGTATGTTTATTTAAATGCAAAAGAGCTATTTTCTTTGGGGCATGCCCCGCAAAAGGCCCTTTTAAGGGCTGGTAAGGTAAAAGAGCTGTTAACTTTTTATTTTAGAATAGGGTAGGGCATTTTTTTATTTTGGGGGGCTTTGTTATTTTTTTAGGGGGCTTAGAGTAGGTGTAATTAGTTTAAAATTCTTGTAATCTTTTTTATTTTTTGTAATTTAGTGGTTTTTTTTTGTAATTTAGTTTAGTTGATTTAATTGTAGATAATTGTAGATAGTTTAGTTAATTAATTTATTGATAGTGTAGTGTTAGGTTTAATTGTAACTTAGGTTAGGATTTATTTTACAGGTAATTTTGTAATTATTTTAACTAGGTAGCTATTAAATAGTTATTAACTATTTAATAGCTATTGTACCTAGTTAAAATAAATACAAAGTTGCCTGTAAGATAAATATAAATCCTAAAATAGCTACAATATAATTATTCATTATATTGTAGCTATATTAGGGTTTATTTTACAGGTAAGTATTTAGCTTTAAATAGGATTAATTTTTTTAATAAGAGTTATTTTATTTTGTTAGATAAAAATTATATTTAACTTAGGGGGGTGTTAGTGTTAGGGTTAGACTTAGCTTTAGGGGTTAATACATTTATTAGAGTAGCGACGAGGTCCGGGGTTAAGAAGTGTAGGTAAGGTAGCGGCGACGTTGGGGGGCTGATTAGGGGTTAATAAATATAAAATAGGGGTCGGCGGTGTTAGGGGCAGCAGATAAGGGGTACATAGGGATAATGTAGGTTGCAGCGGTGTCCAGAGCGGCAGATTAGGGGTTAATAATAAAATGCAGGGGTCAGCAATAGCGGGGGCGGCAGATTAGCGGTTAATAAGTGTAAGGTTAGGGGTGTTTAGACTCGGGGTACATGTTAGGGTGTTAGGTGCAGACTTAGGTAGTGTTTCCCCATAGGAAACAATGGGGCTGCGTTAGGAGCTGAACGCTGCTTTTTTTGCAGGTGTTAGGTTATTTTTCAGCTCAAACTGCCCCATTGTTTCCTATGGGGATATTGTGCACGAGCACGTTTTTTAAGCTGGCCGCGTCCGTAAGCAACGCTGGTATTGAGGGTTGAAGTGGCGGTAAATATGCCTGTACGCTCCCTTTTTGGAGCCTAACGCATCCCTTCAGAGAACTCTCAATACCAGCGTTGTTTAAAAGGTGCGGGGGAAAAAGACACGCGTAGCTAACGCCCCCTCTTCTAACGCAAAACTCTAAATCTAGGCGTAAGTGTTGAGTGTCTCTTGTGAAGACAATAGGTGAATTTCACACATTTAAATGAGTTTTGTCCTTGCTGAGTGAACAAAGGGGTTCCATGAATAGAGCTTTGCTGTAAACTTAAAGGGGCATAAAAAACCCAATTAAAGGGACATGAAACCCAAAAAAAATCTTTCATGATTTAGCTAGAGAATACAATTTTAAACAACTTTCTAATTTACTTCTATTATCTAATCTTTTGTATTCTCTTGGTATCATTTGTTGACGGAGCAGCCGTGCACTGCTGGTTTCTAATTGAACACATGGGTGAGCCAATAACAATCAGTTTATATATGCAGCTACTAATCAACAGCTAAGACCTAGGTTCTCTGCTGCACATGAACTTTCCTAGATAAACATTTCAGCAAAGGATAACAAGAGAAAGACGCAAATTAAATAATAGAAGTAAATTGGAAAGTTGTTTGACATTGTATTCTCTATCTGAATCATGAAAGAAAATGTTTGGGTTTCATGTCCTTTAAGAGGTGTGAATGGGCTATTGTATATGTCAGTTTCGAAAACAAGCAATTTGTAGCTTCCTTCTATGTTCAATTACAGGGTACTGCCATGGGTTCCAATGTCATCCCTAATTATGCAAACCTATACATGAATGTATTTAAAGAAAAATTTGTATTTGAAAATCCATTATATCTTCGGTATGGCGCCGCTTGGTGGCACTATATCGACAATATTTTTGGAATTTGGCTTGGTGACATTGGAACAGTTTACTTTAACCTGGAATGAACGTAGCATTCATTTTTTGATACCAGGGTACTTAAAAATGGGAATATATTGACAACAAGTTTTTGCATGTTAGGCCCATTGTTACTAATGAGGAATTGTCTAGGCTAAGACTAATTGAGATGGGCCAAAAATGTGTAGATAGGGGATACCCCAGGGACTTCATAAAAGAAGAGATGGAGAAAGTATTAATGACCCCCTAGGAGTACCCTTTTTTCACAATATGATAAGCCTAAAAAGAATAATGAAAGACTTATTTTTGTGTCACAGTACTTTAAGCAAAGTATGGAGATACAGAAAATTGTGTGCATATTTTGTCATGTACTAAGGAAATGTAATCCGAATATAAAGGAATTTAATAACATGCCTTTGTCTGCATACAAATGCAACAGTAGTCTTTGTGATAGGCTTATTAGAGTGCACATTGGCCCTTCAGTGGTTTCTAAATAAACATATATCACTGAGGCAAACAAGGGATGTTATCCTTGTTTACGGTGTTCAAGTTGTAATTCCATGATTAAGGGATCCCAATTCTCTCACCCCCTCACAGGGAAAAAATTCAACATAAGAGGTCACTATACTTGTAATTTGAAATTAGCTATATATATGATTATATGCCCATGTTGATGGGCTTTTGTTGGCGAGACCACCAGGATGGTCCAAGACAGTATTGTGGAGCACAAAAGTAATATTCACCGCAAGGTCCTAACATGGTTTCAAATTATTGACCACATTGAGAGACCTAGGAGAGGAGGTAATAGGGAATTGAGGTTAAAACAAAAAGAAGCCTTTTGTTTTTTTAGGCTACACACTTTATCCCCAAATGGTATGAATAAGGAGATTGATTGATCTGTTTTTTATTTTATTAAATTTTTTTTGCACTATATAGACAAGTTGTGAAATGTATTCCTTCTCTCCTCCTTTTTAGGTTTAACAATTAAGAATTGATTAAGATCATAATATATGTTGCTACTCCAAATGTGTTACTTTGTTTCTGTTTTTAAATGTGGTGCAATTAATAAACTTAACCACTAAGTAGAAATATGCTCAGATGTGCTCAGGTGCATTGAACATTTTTTGGGTTAATTTGTTCGCTATTTAAAGCACACAGGATGTGATGTACACATGCATGATTAAGGGGTTGTCCCCCAATACGTTGCAATCTTGTTACTTGTTTCTGCAATAAATATATGATTTGAAGCAAGGTGCTGCTATTTCTTGGATTGGAAAACTTGTTCATGGCAGCAGGTTTTTAACTGCCAGTTGTGATAACTTGAAAAACAAATTAGGTTGATGCAAAAAAATCATTTCCCGGAGCCAATAGCCATTACATTGTGATTGACCTTCAGGTGTGCATCTACAGTTTTTTTTATCTAACAAGGGAAATTAATTTTTATTTACATTCACATATAGGCCTAGATTATGAGTGAAGCACTATTTTACGGTCCCACTTGCATGTTAACTTTGCTAGACGTAGGCTTTCTGGGCACAAAAAAAGTGGAACTTTGAAAAATGTGAACGCATTAACTTATTCGCCATACTCATGCACTAACCCGATCGCTAAACCCAACATGAATTATGAATATTTCACATTAAAGTGTTCTTCACTTAGAAGAATATGTTCTATTTATTCTTAAATACATTTTTCTATACATATATATGTGGTGATTTTTTGGTAAAATATATATCTATACTATATACAGTATATATATATATATATAAATATATATATATATATATATATATATATATATTTATTATTATATATAGGTATAGATATATGCAGATTTTTTTCTTGAAAGCTATTACCCCTTTCTCTTAACCTGATACAGACTTTGCCTCACCCTGGCATCTCCTCCCACTCTCTATTCCAAATGTTTTCCACTACCTCTTGTCACCCTAGCTTTGCCACTCCATGGACCCAACTACTGCCTGTATTTGCTAGGGTAAATTGATGACTAAATAAGCATAAGTTTATATTAATTGTCAAAATGCAATTAAAGGGGCTTTAAACTCAAAATGAACTACCCCAAAAGGTACAATTATGTACAGTGAAAAATCTTTCCAACGTACTTTCATTATGTGTTATTTCTGCTTTTTTAACCTGCAATGGTTTTATATAGCCTCTAGAGAGACTGTAGTCTAATTCGTGGAATTCAGAAACTCTATTGCAAATTTTGCTGTAAAATTAAAACCCTAAAGGCTTTTAAGCCATGTATTTTATATGCTAGGCAGATCTTTTTCAGTGCAGTGGTTAATTGTTGATGCATATATATTTAAAAAAACTATTGTCCCTTTAAAAGTAGAAAGGGAAAATATGTGGCAAGAATTTTAAAATAAAATTAATAAAAACAACATGCTCATTGTACAGTAATATTTTGTATACTGCATAATGTGAGATAAGTATTAAATATACATTTTATCTATCTTTCTATTGTTCACTGAATTTCTTAATACAGTTTATTTTGTGACAAACGACTTTTGCCTTGCAGAATTTTATTTTAGCTTATCTGACAATTTTGCTTTGCTTTTTATTTGTGAACTATGTCAATCATTTATAGCTGTAACCATTCATTTGTAACTGCCTGAGGCATAAAATCCAGGTCACTTTCTCTATTTCATATGTTTCATGGCAGAGCACACTAAGGGAATCAGAAAAGTCAAAGCTATTTTAGACACTTTAAGTCTTTTGTGTACTAATTATTTATAAAAATAATATTCTGAAGAGGTATGTGACCGGTTAATCTACATCTGGGGCCTCAAAACCTAAAAGAACATAAAAGAGGAATTTAACATGCACTGGAGTACATTTCAAATACCATTTAATGCATTTTTAAATATACTTATGTCTGCAGAAATTCTGTTTTAGAAAGCTATTGCTAGGTTATTGATATACTTTCTGACCCATGCGAACTGTGGAAATAATAATAGGTAATATAAACACGTATAATTCACTTCAGTGTCCTCATGGATGATGTCACCATTGCAAATGGGAGCATATTTTAGTGAAATATACACATTCACAAAACTTTGTACTGCAATATTGATTTTTTTAGACATGGCATATGATACATACAAAGTGAACAGATTTTGCAAAATAATCAAAAACAAATGAACAAATATTTAACATTACTGTAGAATGACAGAAAGAGGTCAATATTCATTATTTTTAATAAATGTGATTAAATATTTGCATATTCCTTCTGTTACCTACAATAAAAAGTGAATAGTAAATATCAACTAAAGAATACAAATCTCAATACTATTAGTTTTAAAATGTAACTACATTTTTGTCTTTTTTCTCCCCATAAAACAGTTAATATAAACATTTGCTTTAATTGAAAACATTGGTTAAAGGAAAGACAGCGAAAGAAAAAGAGGGATGAGAAATACAAAAAGAAAGAGAGAGAATTCCCCTTTTGTATGATTTGCAACCAATTCTGAATCAGTACCACATTCAAAAATGTCTATTTAAAGGGATAGTAAAGTTCAAATTAAACTTTCATGATTCAGAAAAAGCATGTAATTTTAAACAACTTCAAAATTTACTTTTATCATCAAATTTGCTTTCTTCTCTTGGCATTCTTAGTTTAAAGCTAAACCTAGGTAGGACCATATGCTAATTTCTAAGCCCTTGAAGGCTGCCTCTTATCTGAATGCATTTGACAGTTTTTCACAGCTAGAGGGTGTTACTTCATGTGTTTCATATAAATACCATTGTGCTCACGCACATGGAGTGATTTAAGAGTGATCACTATTTGCCTGAAATACAAGTCTGTCAAAAGATCTTAGATAAGGAGGCAGTCTGCAGAAGCTTAGAAACAAGGTTATTACAGAGGTAGAAAGTATATTTCTATAACAGTGTTGGTTATGCAAAACTGGGGAATGGTAAATAAAGGGATTATCTATCTTTTTAAACAATAACATTTTTGGTGTTTAATATCCCTTAAAATGAATAGTTCTAGTCAAAATTAAACTTCCGTGATTCAGATAGAGGCCCCTATTTAACAAAGATTTGTTGGACCTGATCCAATCGGCCGCCAGCAGGGGTGTCAATCAACCCAATCGTACTCGATCGGGTTGAATTGGGGCGATGTCTGTCTGCCTGCTCAGAGGTTATGGAGCAGCAGTCTTGATAAATGGGCCCTATGTGTTTAGAAATGTTAATGAGAAGTCTAGGGCGGATCTTTATCAAAGATCTGGCGGACTTGACCCGACAGTGCGGATCAGGTCCGCCAGACCTTGCTGAATGCGGAGAGCAATACGCTCTCCGTATTCAGCATTGCACCAGCAGCTCTTGTGAGCTAATGGTGCAACGCCGCCCCCTGCAGATTCGCGGCCAATCGGCCGCCAGCAGGGAGGTGTCAATCAACCTGATCGTACTCGATCGGGTTGATTTTCGGCGATGTGTGTCCGCCTGCTCAGAGCAGGCGGGCAGGTTATGGAGCAGCTGTCTTTAGACCACTGATTCATAACTGCTGTTTCTGGTGAGCCTACAGGCTCGCCAGAAACACGGGCCCTCAAGCTCCATCCAGAGCTTGATAAATGGGCCCCAGGGCATGCAATTTTAAGCAACTTTATACTTTACTCCTATTATTAAACTTTCTTCATTCTCTTGGTATCTTTATTTGAAAAAGCAGGAATGTAAGCATAGGAGCCACCCAATTTTTGGTTCAGCCACCAATAAGCAAGCGCTACCCAGGTGCTGAACCAAAAATGGGCCGCCTCCTAAAAATTGATAATAGGAGTAAATTAGAAAGTTGCTTAAAATTGCATGCTCTATCTGAAACATGACAGTTTAATTTTGACTACACTATCCCTTTCACATGGAAATAAAAGCTGAATTTACTCAGTTCCATAACATTACAGTACAGGTATGCAGGATGATTATACAGTTATACAACATTTTATATAAGTTTTATATTAGTTTTATATTAGTTTTATATTAGTTTTATATTTATCTAGCAACAAAGAGGAATGAATAAGAGACAGAGAGAGATACTGTTTTAAAAATGGAAGAGAACTATGTCTCAGAACTGTTTCGTTTTTAGCACTATTTCCCCCCCATATCTCCCATTTAAAAGGGTACTGTGTCTAAAATGACAAAATAATGTAGCATACTCAGAAAATTAATGTTCTTTTTACTTTTACTACAACTATATATTTACTTTACCAAAAACTTTGGTTAAAATAAATATTCAATGTGGTTATAAAACAATGTAGTCTATCTAGGAAGAAAACAACACAATATAGCACTTAAAGGGACAAATTTGTGGGTTGTAAGCAACTTTCTAATTTACTCCTATTTCTTCATTCTCTTGCTATCTTTATTTTAAAAGCAAGAATGTAAGTTTAGAAGCCGGCACATTTTTGGTTCACAACCTGGGTTGTCCTTGTTGATTGGACAGCACCAATAAACAAGTGCTGTCCATAGTCTGAACCAAAAATTGTCTGGCTCCTAAGCTTAGATGCCTTATTTTTCAAATAAAGAAAGCAAGAGAATGAAGAAAAAATTATAATAGGAGTAAATTAGAAAGTTGCTTAAAAATGCATGCTCTATCTGAATCATGAAAGAAAAAAATTGGTTTCAGTGTCCCTTTAACAATTAATAAGAACTTTTTGCTTTTGCCTATGGGGACATTTATCAGATTGTTACAGAAACATGAAAGATTACCTGGGGCTTAAATCAGGAGGTCCAAGACTTGTTACAGCTGGCAGATTAAGCATCAGATTCTTCTCTCGTTTTCTGCTGTTAAATTGGGACTCATTTTCCTGCCTTGTGTTTGCAGCATTTGGATTGTAAGATTTTATAGGCGATTTAAACGGGACAGTTCCTGAGAATGGTTTCAAATTAATCCCCAAAGAGCTATTATTGTTAGATTTCTTATATTTAGTTGTAGTGTTTCTAGTGCGAATTGGAGATGGCGATGAAGGTTCCTCTTCCCCAGTGTCATCATCTTCATCTTCCACAATTGATGAGAGCCTTTTATTTATACTGCCATTTCCCCTGGATTCTGTCTAAATGAGATAATAAGTACTGTTAACTGGAAAGTTTGACTACTCTCTGAAATAAAATATTTAACAGCTTTTTATACAAATCAATTTTAAAAGGAACAGTTAACAGCAAACCCAAGTTATTTATTTTGTGATTCAGATATAGCATACAATTTTAAGCAACTTTACTCAAACCCCTATGGTTTCAATTCGGAATTTGGCATTATTAATCATTGGAAATTATTATATAAAGTACTTTATAATGTCATTGTTGCCACTTTTCATTATCTATAGTGTCTTTCCTGCCTTGCTTTAACATCACTCCATCTTGCTCTCATATTCATTGTCCTCTGTACTTTCACCTAATAAGTGATTTATCGCCCTCAGGTTTAACAAAAGTCCATTGGTTAAGAGATGTGCAGTTCACAGGTATATATAATACGTTTGAGGATAAGTCTCTTATGTGGGTATTTAGAATACTTATACTTTGAACATTAAGCAACATTGGTTCATTAAGACCCATTCAAAGATACATACATATATATATATATATATATATATATATATATATATATATATGTATGTATCTTTGAATGTATATATATATATATCATCTTTTATTTTGGCATTATGGGTATTTTTTAGTATGGCATTATGGGTATTTAATAACATTGAACATGTCTTATGGTTTATTCTAATTTGTACAATATGTCTATTCTAATTTGTACAATATGTATTCATCCCGCAGTCTGTTACCTGAGTCTTTATAACTCACATGTACTGTTTATTTTATTTTTATTTCTATTAATTTATGTATTAATAGTTAACCTTTTTTTGCATTATTGTCTTTAAGACTCCACTTATGTTTTGCAACATAATTTAACATATTGTACCATATATTGTACTACATATTTTATTTATTTGTTTATATCCTCTGTGACTTGCAAATTTAGTATAATTTGCTGCCAACAATGCATACTAAATATGCCTCAATTTGATTGTCCTTTCTATCTTGGTCTAAAACTGAGTTGATCCGGTCAGTAACAGGTCAATAGGGGTGTAGTTTCACACTGACCAATGACCTGCTTAGCAATTGCTTTTTAAGTGGCACTTACCTGTGCCTTTTCTAGGTTTATGAGTACGGCTAACGCCGAAATGCATAAAACCCTTTTTTACCTTGTGTGTATCATGTCTAATTTTATTTGGATGGATTAATAAAGCTGATTTTTTTATACTATTTTTTGGATTTGCGGGATTGAACTTCCTTTTTTTCTACAAATTTGAAAGTTGTTTACAATTGTATGCGCTATCTGAATCATGAATTAAAAAAATTGGGATTCCTGTCCCTTTAAAATAAAATATTTAGTTGGCTAGCCTTGTTGTTTGTAGACTCAAGCTAGGATAGGCTCCCCAAAATAAGGAGAGTGGTGGTTGGAGTTTGGCAATTGAAATACAATATCAACAAAAAAGATATTAGTTTTAAAAATGTTTAGACTTAGCTGATAAATCAAGACAGTATAATCTATCAATCTATCTATCTATCTATCTATCTATCTATCTATCTATCTATCTATCTATCTATTTATCTATATATCTATCTATTCATCATCTATCTATCATCTATCTATCTATCATCTATCTATCTATCTATCTATCTATCATCTATCATTTGTCTCTCGGTCTATATACAGTTCAATGCAGAAAAATAAGAAAATGAAGAAATAATTTGAAGATGAAAAGACATTTTATTGAAGACAGGAGTCTTCAAAATTTGCAATCTTTACGGAGTTTCATAATCAGCAAAAAACTACAGTTATTTTATAATAAAAAAAAAAACCGTATGAGCCAACCAGAAATAAGTTTCACAACATACAGCCAGTGAATACAATTCACAATTCCTCTCTTTATTTATTTATTTATTTATTTATTTATGTATTTATTTATTCTTCCTGGTAGCAAGTAACTTCTCCATTTGCTATTTATATTAATTCATCTGATTTAATTTATCCAATTTATACTTTTTATTAACTTATTTTCTAAATATACTTTTTGTCTTGTTTACTTTTTGTCTTGTTTAGGCCTAGATCTCATGCAGGTCGCTATAATGTTGCAGCAACAACAACAAATAATAGTGCAAGCTTGTTAAAATTACCAACTACTGGGGACAAAAACCGCTATAACACTGTTAATTATATTACATAGTCACAGAAATGTACCCTAACCTCAATCCCCTGCCACCTCAGATACAATCAAACTTCTAGTATAATTTCCTCTTAAACTGTTACAGAACAAGCCAATTAACCCTAACTGCAACCCTTCACTGCAATTCTCCTTAAACATCCAAATATACCCCCTACATGTTTCCCCCTCACAACCAGTAGCCTACAAGGTCCTCCACTGCAAACCACCCCTCTATGTGATACCTCGATCTAAACCCCTTGTAATAGCATACTATTTGTTCTTCACATACATACTCTTTGCATCAGTTCCATACCCTGAAGTACCAGTTCTGAGCTAAAGTAATAATGGCCTTTTGTTATGGCTCACAATTTATTTTAACTACTGCTTGCTGTTAGAACAAAATCTTTCTATTTTCCTTGATAAAGGGCCAGCACTATTATTGGACAATGGGATCCAGGCAGCATTTGTGGGTTTTGATTAAAAAAATGGAATTTATGTCTTATGGGGTCCATTAGATGGGTATAAGCTTTTGAGATGAGTCAATATGCTGAACTTGAAGCCTTGAGACTGAAGAGTATAGTTTGGTTTAAGCTGTAGGGGATAGAGAGTTAGGAGCGTCATTCTTGGACACAGGCAGCACAATATTTTGTGCCGTCTTTCTCTGGATCATAACTTTTTGACTACCATACTACAACCAAACATCGTGGCTGTTTCAAAAACAGCTCTCTACTGTTTACTATATGCAAAACATGCATTATCTTCACCACCAAGTGAGTCCACTTTTGATGGCCTTTACAAATGCACCATAACCTCAGATAATATGTAATAAGTATGTTACTTAATGATCTGATTAATCATCTTGATTTTTGGAATATTAAATACATTCTGAATAATTCAGAGTGAAGTTAAATATGTAGATTTGAAGTATCTATCCTCAAATCTTTCCATGTTCTTCATATTGAATCTAAAAAACATCACAATAAAAAGGATTCAGCATTTGCTGCAATTAGTAGCTAATACCTTGCATGTAGACTCTGTATTAATGGTCTCAAATAGAAAACATACTGATAGTTACGTAATAATATTTTATACTTTTACACACTGTGCTATTTTATTATCTGTTCTATTGTTCTAATAAGATTAAAAAAAATATCCAGTAAGATGTTACTGATGGTAATTCATTTTTTTTAATCTAACACAATAATTTTTTAATTAAATAAAGATCCCCGCTCACTACAGTTGAACTGAAAATTAGTTGTTATGATAATTTTGATTAGGGCTTAAGTTATCATGTGACAGGAGGACGAGGTTCACTATCATGGACCTCGTCTGCCTGGCCTTGCTGCTGTTTGTGCAATGCCGCCCAGATTCGGGTGATTAAAATATGCCACACTTAATAAATAGTGCCCAAATAACTAAACTTTATAATGGGGCCCTGTAAGTATACTTTTTTTGGCAGATAATAATTTCTGAACGTCAGTATTGTCAGTGTGTTTTTCCAGTAACCAAACTTAAATTCTTCTGCCATTAGAACCTTTTAAACTTGAAATATTTACATGCTGGAAACAAGTCAAAAGTGTTATTTGAATCATTAAAGGACCAGTAAGTACATTAGATTTGCCTAATCAACAAACGCATGAAAAAAGACAATGCAATAGCACTTAGTCTGAACTTCAAATGATAAGTAGATGTCTATTTCCACTCCTCCTGTATCATGTGACAGCCATCAGCCAATGACAAATGCATATACATACTGTTTATTCTGTGAATTCTTGCACATGCTCAAGAGGAGCTGGTGACTCAAAAAGTATAAATATAAAAAGACTGTGCACATTTTGTTAAAGGGACACTTAGGTTAAATTAAATTTTCATGATTCAGATACAGCATGTAATTTTAAACAACTTTCCAATTTACTTCCATTAAAAAAAATGTGCACAGTCTTTTATATTTACAATTTTTGAGTCACCAGATCCTACTGAGCATGTGCAAGAATTCACAGACTATACATATATGCATTTGTGATTGGCTGATTGCTATCACATGGTACAAGGGGAGTGGAAATATACATAACTTTGAAATTTGTTATAAAAAAATCTACTACTCATTTGAAGTTCAGACTAAGTGCTTTTGCATTGTCTTTGTATCTTGCATTTGTTGATTATGCAAATCTAATGTGTTGACTGGTCCTTTAATGGAAGGAAAATGGAAAGTTATTTAAAATTGCATGCTCTTTCTGAATCATGAAAGTTTAATTATGACTTGAGTGTTCCTTTAATGTCACTATTTAGTAATCCTAAAACAAAACTTTCAATGACGAAACATGTTGTTGTGGGGTTCAATTACATGGAGCTTATAGTTAGCAAACAGTCATCTTTGAAAAGGCACTACAGCAAAACACGTCAGTTTGCGGTAATATACCGGATCATTGTAAATGTTGTTATTGCTGTAAAGTTTTAATGGATGTTAATTAATAGTAAGTTTTACGGATCCACTGTGTTAATGACTTTATTTGCATAACACTGCCACTACCACTCTTACTCGCAGAGAGAGTGTTTACTTAGTACATTGTTTGGTTCCCCAAACTTTATTCTTTGTTTGGATTAAGGACAAACAAAATAGCGATTTTTTTGTTTTAGTGATTACATTATAGGTTGAAAGGCCAGTATGCTGATTGATCCCTTTTTACCCCATAACTGCTGAGCCATTTTCACTCCCCTGTGCTGGAGGTGTTTTTAGTTGTTTGGCCCTAATTGCATTTACACCTAAATTTCAACTATTTTAATGTGAGACACACTTACATAATATACTATTTTTTTTTTCAACAGACCTAGTATTTTTAGAAAATAACTCTATTTTGCATAAATATCATTACAAAGGGAAATGCTGTAATTTTTTGGCCAGTTTCTATGGCGTATATGGAAAATAGCATTGTTTCCTAATTATTTAAAACCCAAACTTGTTGTCCCTCATTTAGCTTCAATTCACTTTCGAAAGACATCAACATTTAGGATTTTATATCAATATAATTATAAAATTCTAAATGTTGGTGTCTTTGGAAAGTTAATTGAAGCTAAATGAGGGACAACAATATTTTTCTGATGTTCGATTATATTCATTGAAACATTGTTTTGTTAGAATATTGTTGTGCATATTGGTTTTTAACATGTTGAAATGTTACATCATATTTGAATGTGTTGAAAAGTAAACATAAAATCCTTGAGCGTTAGATCAGGGATTATGCCTGGCAGACAGTCATCTGAATGGACTCTATTTATAATAAAATAATATACCATGCAAGACCGGTCATTTTATCTTTACCTTTACCTTTTTAGACTCTGTACATCAATATCCTGTTGTTGATCTTGTTATTCGATTTTATTCTATATGTACTGTAATTTTACTAATAAGCCTCAATAAAAAACAAACAAACAACATAATATAGTTTTACCAAAAATCATAGAATTTCGTAAAATATCAGATTTTTACATTTTCCCAGTTCTTCCATTTATTTTGATTTTATTAGTTCAGATAAACATAGATCAATGGTTCCTAACAACAACAACACAACAAAATGAGGCCAGTGGTTACTACTAGGCTATCATTATTATTTTGACGACCACTTTATAGCTATAACCACCATTTTGAATCAAGGGTGCTCAGGGATAGGGACTCCAGTAATCACCTGCAGTTTACAGGGGGAAGAAACCTATCATTTGAAATGTCCCTCTAAGTGACCTGGGAGCTGATATACCAGCTTGCAAAGCCCAAACCCCAGACCCTGGCTCAGTGTACATTACTTCCTGCATTATCAGATAATTCCCACCCCTTGTGACATAACCACTTGCACCTGTGGTGATCTTATAGGACCGGCAAGAAGGAGGCAGTGATGAGGAAGTAGACTGCAGTCTCTTTCAATATCTGAAGTAACTGGGGGTTCCCAGGATCCAGATGGGAAGAGGGATCCCAAAGAGAGTGACAAATAGTTGTCATACTCGCATGGGGAATAGATGTGCATAACGACCATGGGGCATCATGTGCATCCAAGGGGTTTAAAGTGAGCAGTGAGACTAATAGACAATATGTGTAATTAACCTGTTATGCTTCAAAATTATGGAGCTATATGTTTGTTTTTTAAGGCATTTAAACAGAGGTACGAATTGTCAGCACAATTGTTTGGTGGGTTATTAAGGGCTAGATTACAAGCGGCATGCTAATTTATTGCGTGCCCGCAAATGGGCAAATTTGCAATAAATAATCAGCCATTACAAGTTAATTTACAATTCATTTTATAAATGTGCCCCAAATGCCTCCAAAATAAAGTGGTCTTTTATTTTATTAAAAAATAAAAATTGTAGCATTTTTATGTTTTAATAAAATAACTGAACTAGCCAATATTTTTGGGCTAAGGTTGGCGGTGTGGGGTGTTGGAAAAAAAATGGTTCTGAAAAGTGCCTTTACATTGCGTTCTATGGGAACTGTGTGTTCCCAGTAAATAAATATGTATATGTTTATATACATATATATTTGTGTATTTACACATTTTAACATGTAAATATATATGCTTTTAATCATATACATATATCTTTACAATTTGCTGCCACCCCTGTGCTACTTACCCCATTTACTGCTCAAGGTTCTCATGCCGTGTCTCATGGCATGAGAGCTCGCATTTGCATTGTTGTCCACTTGTAATACCACCACACATTAGCGTGCACTGGTATTACTCAGTGGAGTGCAAATATCGCTTTAACGAAAGCAATATTTAGCACTCCAATTGAAATCTGGCCCTAAATTGGCTAATTTGTATTAGTTTACATGTGATTATTATTAATTCTTTTAAAGGGACAGTATACTCTGAAATTGTAACGTCAAAATTACATGTGCAACAAGTATTTAACATAAGTTTAATTAATCAAATTTTAAAAGAAAAGTTTTTATCCTATATATTTTCTCGTCAAACTTTTACCCCTTGTGTATTCACTGTCCGCCTCCATGACCGCCACGTTTTTTTCCTATATTTGAAGAATTACCAATCAACCTATAGTGGTGATATCTGTTGCGCTATGTAACAGCTATGTGAACGTGCGCACGATGACATCATCTGCTTATGGTTTCCTCTATTCCTAGTTATGCCCATGCTCAAAATCCTATGTTCACGGCGAGCAATCAATGCTTCCAAGATTGTATATAATAGAGTACGCTCCAAATGTATTTATTGCGCACTGGATGCTACATAAGATGCATCAATCTAATTATAATATGTACGATCTACCGATGTAGATATACGACCAAGATGCATGCGCAGTAGCATTATCTAAAAATAAAAAACGTTAGCGAGATTCAGATGGAGGAAAACTGGGCGTCACATCATTTGCATGTAGGAAGTACAGAGTCGGTCTATACTGCACACACTTGAGATGCCATGGTGGGTTGGAGAACGGACGTTGATTAACGGTTAGGCCGCAATAATTATTATTTCATAAAACATGTTAGAATTAATATTTTTTTAAATTTTACAATGCGGTTCTAATGTAAGGATATAGAGGAGGTTAGCGTTAGCTTTTACAATGTCTGAATTTACTGACTCTTTAACAGTAATTTATCAAACAGGAAGTATTTGTATATTTTGCATCCTCATGACATCAAAGATAGCGACAGTTAATTTCAGTGTGTTTTGCCCATGTGCAAAACCAGGGTTATATTTAAAAACATTTTGGGATTAATCAGCAATAATTTGAAAATGTTTTGTCTAGGGTTTATTAAATCCTTTTAGCTGTTGAATTTGATAAGTGAAAAGGGCCATGCAAATGTGTCTTTCATTATTTTGAATTTCAATGTATCTCTCTGTCTTTATATTACTGGCTCAGTCTAGTATTTTGACACTAGCATTCACATCGGGAAACAACTACATTTAGTGCATTAAAAAAAAAGAAAAAAAACAATAGATCATTTGGTATATGATTAAATACTGACACAGAATGTACCACTCCATCAAACTGTGAACTATTTCTTATTGGCATAAACATACTTCCTTTGGATCAATTATACCATACTATGCCCAGATGCAAACAAACTTTACAACTCATTAGTAGAAAAGTGCAACAATATGCCTGTGCATAAAAATCCGTTAAAAGTCATCATATCATGAATATCATAAAATGTTCCCCATCTCATACAGAATAAATATAGGTAGGAGGTGGAATTCAATTGCTTTGAGCTATCCCAAGTTGGACTTGACCTCCAAGCTCCCATCACTTCCTTCCAGTCTTGGGCAAAGTCAAAACCCCCACCTCCTTTTCATCCACAGGCTTCTCTGTTTGGCACAAGTTTTGAAGGAAAGATATGTTTATATTAATAAAAATAAGATACACACCCCTAAGAAAACTAAATAATATAAAGGTGAGCAAAAATAACTCTTTGCTAGTGAGTTGCTGCATATGGATATTTTGATCAATCACCTCATTCAAATGTGTGAAGAACACTGGCAGTTGTTCTGAGAGTGATTATGATCCTGATACAGAGATTAATACTGAAAATCACATCTGCTTTTATCACTCATATCCAACCACTGATTACATGAACACTGATCCAGCATGTATTAACGTATTAAATTTGATAAATAAAAGCTTTACATTTTTATAAATAGAAAACAGCAATGCTCAATATCGTTACAACCAGCTGGGCTTTGCAAAAGCTCAGATGCACTCACTTGTACTGAAATGCTTCCTATGACACATAGAAAAGAGTTCTCTGGAATACCCACCACCCTAAGGCGCCAGAGGTCGAGACTTCACTAACCCTCACAAATGAGTATATAGTATAGCAAGAATATAAAACATCCATTATAATACAAAAACTAAATTAAATAAATAGGCAGTGCAAATGGTAAGATGCGGTTCTTACAATCAATATTGCAATAACATTAATTAATAAGTAAAATAGTTGTTTTTTCTTTAAAATTTTTCAAACTCTATGTATTTCACAACTAGTACCATTCATCAATAGATATAATTATAGATTTAGGGCTAGATTAAAAGTGGTGCCATATTTTTTTTCTCGTGTTCACAAAAATTTTGCTAGAGTTAAGATTTTATACACTAGTTGAGTTGTGTTCGTATTACAACGTCCAAAAAAACTTATTTTGTGCAAGCAGTAAACAAAATTGTTAAAAAAAAACTAACACCCATCGCGCAAACAACATAGCATATTCGCATTAGCAAATGTGAAATATTTACAGTAAATACATAGTTAAATCCTTATTAAATATGAATATTTCATAAATATGTTTTATCATGTTTTCATCTACTTAATAGTAAAGGGTATGCACTTATATATATGTCTATATGTGTGTACATATATATTTATGTGTTTATATGTGTATAAATGTCTGCCGATACATATATACACATGTAAATACATAAATACATATGTTAAGACACACACACACACACACACACACACACATATATATATATATATATATTTATATATACATACATACAAATACATATTTATCAATTTATGTGTATGTATAGTATCTCTAAGCTAAAGTACTTTGGATGCTTTTTTTTCTAACACCCGAGCTCTCATATCTTTGAGCCCTTATAATGTTATTGTGCCATATTTTTTTAAAATAATTAATTAGATAATGTTAATATGAGTGTAACTGTACTTTGTAATGTATATTTGAAGTGTTTTGTGCAACTTTTTTGTTTCTGAAAACAGTTAACCACAGCTTTGAGCTTGCTTTAAGGATTGAAGTGTAAATGGCGATTGTGCTTGTCAGGATATCTGTGAGTGTTATTAAATAATATATATATGTATGTATATGTAACTACACATAGATATATTATAAGACCAATAACTCATTTTATTTGTGAAACTGTTTGTAAAACCATCCCCCTCTCGTTCTGAATCACCGATTTCAAGAACAAAGGAATTGCTTTCAAAGGTTTCCTACCTAAAGTGTGTAGTTAAAGTTCCTATCAGATCACCACTGGCTTCCTTGTTGCTTAAGACAAGCTAGGTAAAAATGGTAAAACATTTGGCTCAATTAGTGAGGACAGGGAAAGGGCCTAAATATCTTTGAACATCACTAAAGCCAGGAATATAGTAATTAGCACAGAAACTCAGATACACATCTTTACTGACTGGCAGAAACACATGTTTTGCATTGTAACTTTGAAATTCATTTTAAAGTACAACTTGTGTAATTTTCAGTATTATATAAAAATGTGTATTTGTGGATCTAAAAAAAAATGCCTACAGTATCATATTAGGATGGGTATTTGCTGAACTTAATAAGTGGCTGTACAGTAAATGTAAATAGATAAGTCTGAGAGATTGTCTGTTTATATAATATTAAATATGAAATGAATTGAGTATAAATTCATATAAGTTAACATTCTCCACACCCACACTATATTAACAACATATATGTATATGTATTGATCTGAAACTTACTATATTGGATACATGTCTGCTGTATTGAATAATAGCTGCATTACTAGATGTATAAATGTTTAACATTATTTCTTTCATTTCAGACCTACATCTGGTTTTTCATGCATTCAAAATTTATTTAGAAATATGAAATATACTGTATTCATATTAAGATACAATATAATGCCAGGAGGTTGAATGCTATGATTCTGTGAAGAAAAATAATTAACAGTAAACTGCTTATTAATATGATTACTAGAAGTATAATCATATTTAATATTAAAATAATCTGAGAAAATGACACTATATGATCCCATATATGTTGGCCAGATAATTTTATGAATTCTGAAAATTATAGTAAATAAAATAAACATTTTAAAGGTTAGATAATTCAACTGTAGCAGCATTGATGGTAAAACTGCATTTCTGGTTATATGTTGCCACCTATAGTTCAAAAATGGTATTACAACCAAAAGGCATTTGGCTACTCAGGGAGGCGTTTCCTAAAATAACCTATGAAATGTTCAGATCCGAGGGCCAATCAGAGACAAGCACCGGTAAGGGCCTATCAAAATCTTGTGGGAATGATTAAAGAAAAGGAGGAGGGATTCTTTGTTTTTGAGACCAATACACACAAGAGACAAAGGATACAGACAGACTCAAAGAAGCATACGTTTTTGGAGAGAAAAATACACAGACTTTGTGTCAAGTATATTCTCTGCCATTTTGGGACACTTTCTTATAAAAGGAAGATTAACAATTTTTAAGCCTGTACCTTTGGGCATTGTGAGTAAACCCTCCGTAGATGACCCACAAGAAATTCTTGAAACTGAAACATTGATTTGGTTATTTGGGTAAAGTATACGTGATTAATAAATATATATATATATATATATATAATATTTAAATCAAAGGTATTTGGTAACTACAACTAGATTGCAGTTAGTAATTTTAAAAGCCACAATTTGTATTTTAAGCTCATGTTTATAGTCCTGGCAACAAGTTATATTTAGTGCTAAGTAATTTATATTTGCAGCTATATATATATATTTTAGAATTTGCCTTATTGTAGCTATATAAGATTTATTTCAGCTCAGATACATTGGCATAGAAACTGGCTGTTAAATTATCTTGTTATATTGTTTAACTAGGCACTGTTAAAGTTAGCGGTCCATATTCTGGTATTTTATTGTGATATTTTAATGCGATTCATTGTGAATAAGGTAAATTGAAAAATGTATATTTTTTATGATCTTTGTATAGAATATGATAACAGCATAAATGCGTATGGTTGATTCATAATCTAGTTTCTATAAATATAATTCAATGTGTTTATAAAGTTTAACTAATCTAAAGAATTTAGGAATAATTATTCATTTCAATTGTTTTGTATATACATTTTGATTGGGGGTTTGTTTTAAAGAATAATAATAAAAAAATTGTATTATAACCCTGCTATATACTGACACGCTAGTGCAATCACGATTGCGCTCTAACTTGTAATAGCAGCGCAATTAAAGAGGCTTGTGAAAAGATGATATCGCTTGCGGAAAACAAAATTCTGTAAGACTATATATATTTAGAGAACTACCAATAACACTGTTTAAACACTGAGGTTTATTTCTTATAATTTCAGAATTCTATTTCCTAATGATAAACTGCTAGGCTTATTCTGTCATGTTTTGGGTTTATATGTTGTATCCTAAAGGGCTGGACATTACTATTGAATGCATAGTATATGTAAACATAAGCACTGTAGTAGAAAATAATATGCCTGCACAATAAATGGATTAAAAGCATTTAAACCTGTCATTTTGTAATTGTAGAGGTATAGAAATCGGTAGATGCCCAGGAGATTTACCCTCTACATTATGTTTATATAGTTTTCTTCTTTGAGGCCATTTAGAGTCAACACCACTTATTTAAGCAATCACTGTGTAGCATCTGGCAGGTTCATATATATATATATATATATATATATATATATATATATATATATATATAAAAGAACCAAATGGAAAGGTAAAGCGCAAACAGTCTAGAAGACACCTGCTCTGATAAAATTCAAAAGTTTTAATAAATCCAGTTAAAAGTTAACATCGTAGCACCAAAAAGAAAAGAGTTAAAAGTTAACTCAGTGTGTACAGAGACACCAGTTGGCAAACATGTTTCATGCCTCAGCACTTGATCACTGCATGCACATACACACTGACTTAACTTTTAACTCTTTTCTTTTTGGTGCTACGATGTTTACTTTTAACTGGATTTATTAAAACTTTTGAATTTTATCAGAGCAGGTGTCTTCTGGACTGTTTACGCTTTACCTTTCCATTTGGTTCTTTTATGTGCTTTATGAGTGTTTGCAGACACTCGGATACAGGAGCTGCGGCAGTACCAAGTCTTTTCCTGCACCACCCACTCTCCATTGTGCCAGTCAGAGGTCACAACGGAATACGCTGAGGATCGTCAGACCATTCAGAGGAGAGAGACACTTAGGTGAGCTGTGCTTTGTGGCGCTCTGGTATAGGATTTTGTTTATATATATATATATATATATATATATATATATATATATATATTTAAATATATATATATATATATATATAATATAAATATATAAACAGCTTTGAGGGTGAGCTGCATTTATTTTTTAAGATTAATGTTTAGTATTTATGTGTTTTAGTAAGTTTTTGCAACCCACCTCTATATAATGTATTTGTACAGAGGTGGAACTACAGTTGGTGCAGCAGGTCCAAAAAAAGGTGTGTGCAGAGGTGAGCAGAATCTGTACAAGCACAATGCAGGGGAGCTTTTTACCAATGCAGGTTGCAGAACCATCTTTATGCTACATAAGAGTTTAAAAGCAGCATGGCAGGCAGACCCAACATGAACTTGTCCTACAATCTGGGTCCCGATCTGCCCCTTTTGTGTGGTGTCATCTGGGCCACATTGGACAACACAACAAACTGGGTGTAATTTGAAGTCAAGAGAGGTTTGGGTTTAGAGGTCTTCACAAGTAAGTATTTGCCCTTGATGTGCTTTGAGCCTGAGGAGCTCTACATAATCTAATGCTCACAAATAAATGATCTATTAGTGTTCTAACTTTACCTGCATTTCAATAATCGCAATAAATTCCTCAGTTCCTTTATATAAGTTAAACTGATATTCTAGATTACCCCCATATAAAATTGTTTCTGTACATAGACTTTGAGTTAAAGGGGTAGATTTATCAAGCAGCGGATGCTGCAATCTACCCTCAAAGTTTCAGGTCCATCTGAAACTTAACTTGAGAAGCATTGGTCATAGGACCATTGCTCCTTAACTCATCCGCCACCTCAGATCAGATCCGAACGGGATGATTACCACACCCTGCCAGTGAATGTGCAGGGGGCGGCATTGAACAAGCATTTCACCAGATGCTTGTGTAATGATGAATGCCGATAGCATATGCTGTCGGCATTTATCGATGTCCGCCCGACATTAAATAGATCTACCCAAAACTGTTTTTGTTCACATGAAGTTTAAATATTTTAAAGAAACCTTCAGTGAAGCAATTTATCATTTTGTTGCTAATGATCTGTTAGTCATCACAAAGGGTTGTTATTTTGCTTTTTGTCCTTTGATTTCTTTCACTTGATTTCTAGAGTTATTTTAAAAGTTTTTTTTACTAATCTACAGTTTTTTTTATTTCCATGTTGTATGTCTTCTTATATTTTTAATTATATTACTCTTCAAACATTAATACATTTTTTATTTTGTAAAACTTGTTATATATATATATATATATGGGCATAATCTCATCCTTTTCTCTGCTCATTATCAGTTTATAGATACTCTGTATAATACTTAGCATATTTAAAGTTTATACAGTGTAACATATTTATTCTGTAGGCATACCGTATAGACACTCCAAATTTTTACACAGCATAATGTGTTCGTAAGCAGTGTATTAATACTCATCATGATTGTACAGTGCTTTGTGGTAATTATCTGTGTAGCAACGTATAAATACTCTGTAGCTTGTATGTAAATACTGTATTTAGCATATATATTATTACTACTACTTAGTTACCTTCTGGGAAGGGTGAATTTTTACAGTAGGGTCTTCTGTTGAGTACTAGGTCTACATTTTAATTGTGTGTTTCTTTTTCACATATACTTTTTATAGCTAGTATATTCCTTTTTAATTACCATTTTATATATTCTGCTATGACAGATTGCAAAACATATTTTTTCAACTGAAAAACTATACTGGAAATCCTTGAAGTATTGTCTAGACAGGCTAATAAATTACAGGATTGCAAAAGTAAATGTGTTCTAAAATTAGGTTTAGGTAATTGGATACACTTATTTCCTGAACAGCATGTTAAGGTTTTTCTGCTATAGTTAAAAATAAATCAACTTTTAAAAACGTTGCTAGGTATATTTCTTCATTCTAATAATCATTCAATGGTCTCAAAAGACAAAGTTTATGCCAAATTCATAAACAAGAAACGGAATGAAGGATACCACAAAGGATATTACAGCTTGAGGCATACTGTGCAAATAATTTTTACAGCACCAATTTTATCTGCCTCTATGTACAGAGGACTTTCTTATAATCAGAGAAAATATGGTTATATACTATATTATATCCTTACTACTGGTGTAGCTGATATACCAGTACTCTTATTTTTATTTTTATTAGTTAGGATTGCTAGTATTTAGCTTTAAGAGCACGTATACTAGTCCCCTCCATCTGGGAGAACAAAAAAAGTCTCTATACACAGTTAGGTAAGGTATGTTTTTCCAACAAATTACATGTAGTATTTCCTTAGTATGTCCGGGAATATATCCCCACACTGCAGCCTTAGCTTGCAAAGTGTCACTTGTAATTGTTAATACTTAGGACGTAATCTAGGCTTATGTGTTTCATCAAGAAATATCCCCTTTGCCAGCCAGGGGGATAAAAAGCTCCTGTGAAAAATATATACAGAACGTTTAAGGTTAAGGCTAAGGTAAAGCTTTAGAAATAGGCCATTGTGTGACCCCAGCTGCCACTTGTGCCCAGTATATTTGTGGAGGACAGCTGGCAACTCTACAGACAAGTATACAAATGCAAATTTGTAATGAAAAAATATATATTCATTTTGTTTTCATGAAACAAATATCCGGATAAAGGCACCAACGAAATTTAAACTAAACAAAAAAATACTGTCGAAAATTTTTCAGTATTCACTGTTTTTCCTTAAATTACCTGTAAGGGGTTAAATACTTACTTCTACTTCTAGCGATCCTTCTTCTCAGAGCACTGGGCTGCACTAATAGTAGGCTTAGTGTTGTGGATCCCAGAGCCTGTGTTAAAGGAAAATGTATTTTAACACAGGCCCTGGGATCCGCCAAGCTAAGCCTACTATTAGTGTGTTCTAGGGCTCTGAGAAGTAAGATTGGGGCTAGCGTGCCTCAAAAATGCTACAGGTGAACTTTTTCACCTATAGCAAAGGAGCGTTTACATTCATTTAACAAAAACAAATGTAAATGTTTAACAAATATTTCGTTTTAAACAAAACAAATACCGAATAGTGCAGCAGATGAATATTCAGAGAAACAAATTTCCCTCAAATATTCGTTCTGAAAGATCAGGATGAAGAAAATTTTTTGGGCCCTGCACACGTCTAATATTTACACTTCCCATACAAAGGTGCTATTGCTTTAATATACAGTATATTTAATATTATGCATGGTAATTATATACATTGAAAATGTTGTGCTAAGTGTTATTTGTTTGAAAACCAATGGCCTCCTGGCAGCTACCCTAGTAAAAGGAAAAGTTGGTGGTTGAGATCCATAAAGGATGACTTATTAGTGTCAATAGTTTGGCCCGGATTACAAGTGGAACGCTATTAATAGCTAAGGGTAAGCTATCAATATCCTGAGACCGCAATACGATTATTGCGCAGTCTAATATTACAAATCCATAGTAAAGCAGAATTATCAAATGTTTAACATGGCTAACATCTCTTTAGCATACCCTATATATTTTCAATGAATAATGAAACCACTAGTATTACAAGCTGTGATGTGTTGTGCTCTATATATACATACATGCATTTGGACCCTTCACAGTCAAACAACTTGTCATATATCCCTTTATATATATAAAACAATTCTGAGTGAAGAACAATGCTATTTTAACCATTTCTAAACACACCTTCCTTTTTAGTGCATTTTGGCTTTAGCGCACTTTCGGGTGAGAGCTTGAGGGAAAACTGAACAGAGATTTGTAGTACAGCCTATAAAAATCTATGAGGAAAAGGACTTAGCGTTGCCGTGCTATCCAACCTCCAGATCATTAGTGCGCTTGAGGATTTAGCTTGAACGATAACTTTTTACTTTCAACTTGCAATAAGAGTGCTGTTTAATTTAATTTTAATCTAGGCCTATATGTATTAAATTGCTCATTAAGTTTCCTTTAAACGTCATTGAGCTGTTATTATATATTTATACTTTAGTCAAGAAAAAAAGAATATCATATGTGATCACTTTAAAATATTTCATTATTCGTGTTTTTAGCACTACAGTTTGGACAAGTAGATGTAGCACATTAGGAGTTTCAGACAAAAAGACAACATTCAAAATGCACTATGCACAACGTTCATAACCTTCTAAAATGCATTTTTTAGATTAAATTATGGACATTTTCTTGCCACTAACAAGACTGTATCATAAGCAAAGTCACAGAACTGCTGATTGCCCCATCAATATGTCTTCTCTAAAAATGAAAAATGATTGTTAATCATCAAACCAATTAAACATTTTCTCAACAGAAAGTCTCTCAAACAACCAACATTTTAATGGAGAGGAGGAATTACATCAGAACAAGCACAATAAGAAGTAAACAGTCAGTGGAAATAACATTAATAATTATTATTAATCACAATAATATAAAATGAGGTGGCGTTATTTTTATTTTTAAATTATAATATGATGTAATGTGTAATTTTATTCTTATACAATACTTCATAAAGTAATCATTTAAAGGCTACTGTACCTGTGATAAAGTGGACTTGCAGGAAAGTTTGGCCATTCTCTGAAAAGAATAATAAAAGCATTTAGGTTTAACGTGTAAATAAAATTCATTATGTTTATTGCGTTTAGTAAGAATATTCGAGGTAATATACTGTAACGCAAATAAGGACCAGTTTAAATTAATTTGACTGTTTTAATAAAAAGTTAAAATTGAAGTTCAGATTTCTTTTTCTAAACTAAACAAATTAAATTTGATTGTAATAAAGGGGCTATGTACTTGGATAAGAAGCTGATAAGTGTTCAATTTATTTAAAACAGCTTCAGGATCACCCTTTCAAATGCACTGGGCTTTCTTTCTTTCCCTTCCACTTTGAGGTTGGTTTATTCTGCTGTCTCTTGTTTACATAGATTTCCTTTAGGCAATACTGCAATATTAACATTTGTTTTAACAGATGAAAGCAACTAAATACAATGACCTAATAAAGGTAAAGGAGTTATTTGTATACAATTTAATACAGCTCAGTTGGTAAAATAGATAATTATGAACAGAGTAAAGGAAGGACATTTTATGGGACAATATCCATTTAAGGGTGTGAAACATGTTAATTATAAAATAAATATAACTGATGTGAAAGAATTAATTGTACACATCATGATTTAATTTTACTGGTTAAGTGAAAAAGAACTGCATTCAAATATATTTTGAATATAGAATCAACATCAATTTTAATTCATATCTGTCTTTAGCCAATTACAAATGCATATACATATATTCTGTGAATTCTTGCACATGCTCAGTAGAAGCTGGTGACTCAAAAAGTGTAAATATAAAAAGACTGTGCACATTTTGTTAATGGAAGTAAATTGGAAAGTTGTTTAAAATTGCCTGCTCTATCTGAATCATGAAAGTTTAGTTTTTACTTCAGTGTCCCTTTAAGTCAAAATTAAACTTGTGTGTTTCAGATACCACATGTGATCATAAACAACTTTCCAATTCACTTCCATTATCAAAATGTGCACAATAATTTCATAATTTCACATTCTGATGCACCACTTTCTATTGAATGAGCATGTGCAAGAATTCACAGAATATACATGTAAGTATTTTGTGATTGACTGATTGCTGTCACGTAATGAAGGGGGAAGTAACATTTAACTAACTTTTGAAATTCAGTGTAAGTGCGTTTGTATTGTCATTTTGTTAAGATTTTGTTGATTATGCAGTAAAAAAATGGTCCTTTAAAAATACCTTGAATATACTTGTTTCTTATATGTTTTTATTTGTTTTGTGTGCATTTAGTTATATTTTTCGAATTCCATTTTTTTTCTTCAATTTAAATCAGTGGTGCTTCTTAGCTATTGGAATTTATTTTAAATCAATCTGAAAATAATATGTGAGCTATTATATAAGGTTTTTGTGTATATTAAAGTTTGGAACAGAACACTATGTTCATTTACTGGTGTATTCTTCACATTAAGTTTAGAGTTCCAAACTCTAATATGAATTAAAAACAGTAACATTTTCTTTTTTAACTTATACTTTTACAAAAATCTTTAGGAGAATGACATTTAAAGAATACAAAAGAATGTATTGACTCCTAAACGTTGCTAGATGGAAAATAATTCTTTGGTAGAAAAGACTGAGAGTGATTTTTGCCTAAGAAAATAGATTCCCAAATCTTTTTAAAATTCTTTTTATACTGATATGACATTTATTGATGTTATAAGAAGACAATACATTAAATAGATTTAGCTATCCCCAGAAGAATCAATTAGAATACAAGGCTTTGCTGTTCTAAGTTTGTATCATTGAGAAGAAGCACTATTTTCTTTTAGGTGTATTTCAGATTAAATTACAAGATATAAAAGAATCAAGCAATGTATCTACAATAGACCTGATATATTTATCTTTGGGGACTCTCAGAGTTGAACATAAGAAATTGGTACAATAATTCTTTACTTCTCAGCTTGACTTTGAAAATATGTCTGTGTAATTGTGTACTGTATATAAAATGTGGCTGTTGTGTGCGAATACAATGAATACAAGTGAGAGATATACATTTACATGGACACACATAAACATATACATGCACATGCACACACACATATGCCTACGCACTCACACACATATAAATGCACACACACAAACATACATATGCACTAACACCCATACACACACAGCACTTAATATTGCTGAACATACTGAATTTACCTACAAATTGCTTGTAAAAATGATTATTATTGTACATGTTTAACTGTTAACTAAAGGCAAGATTTACGAGTGGAGCGCTAATAGTTGCTCATGAGCAATATTGGGTTTATCGCGGCTGTTTTGGCGTGTTGGAAGTAGCACACGTATTACAAGTTGAAAGTAAACGCATTTGCTTGAACGCAATTTAATTTAATGTGCGTTGGGTTAGTGAGACTTCAGGTTAACTTCTGGTTAAAGGGACAGTTTAGTCTGATTTAGAAAGGGAATGCAATTTTAAACAATTTTTCAATTTACTTTTATCAGCAAATTTACTTTGTTCTCTTGGCATTCTTTGTTGAAAGCTAAATATATGTAGGCTTATATACTGATTTCTAAGCCTTTGAAGGCTGCCTCTTACCCCAGGGCATTTTGACATTTTTTTAACAGTTAGACAGTGCTAGTTCATGTGCGCCATATACAACATTGTGCTCACTCCCGTGGAGTTACCTAGGAGTCAACACTGATTGTCTAAAATGCAAGTCTGTCAAAAGAACTGAAATAAGGGGGCAGTCTGCTGAAGCTTTGATACAAGGTAATCACAGAGTTAAAAGTATTTTAATATAATTGTGTTGGTTGTGCAAAACTAGGGAGTTGGGTAATAAAGGGATTATCTATCTTTTTAAACAATAACAAATCTGGAGTAGACTGCCTTAAACTGTTATGCTTGAATAAAACGTTGCACAACAAACATCAAAAATACATTTAAAAGTAGAGTTATGCTCAAAATAACACTATCTAATAAAACAAATTGGAAAAAAAAAGATGTGAGGTCTCAAGTGTTAGAAAAAAAAACATGCAAAGGGTTTTAACGTAAAGATAGGTACAAATACATGTCTAAATATGTATATGTATCAATATACATATGTATATATAAGTGTACAAGTGTATTTATGTGTTTTACTGTATATTTACTGTACATATTTCACATTCTAATATTCTTCACTTACAGGATAATGTTATTTTTATTCTTAAAGTAATGGTAAACTTTAGCTAATCAAATGCCATATATGTAATATTTGGCATTAAAAAAGTATATTTGTACCTTTATATTTTTATTAAATCTATCTGTGAAAAGGGTTAAATCCGTGACTATCGTAATGCTTCTATTACAATGTTATGCAGGCACACTAGGATAAACTGTTTTTGTTATGACAATAACAATGAACATCCAATCAATGTGTGTGTCATATGGCACTCTTGAAGTCTAGCCCTTTGAAAGCCATTAGAAAGCCTATGTAGAGAGTGGGTGTGACTGCTCTCTATGTCATATCCCAGCCAAAAGAGAAAAGGAAAGGGGGGCAGAAGAACAGAAGATACCAAGTAAGATTATAAATATTTTATTATTATATATATATATATATATATATACATACTTTTTTAAAAACAAATAATTATGCAGCTTAGTTTGTACACTACTATGTTTTTCATGGCAACATTTTTAAAGTCTGAAATTTACCATCACTTTAAATACATATATATATATATATATATATATATATATATATATATATATATATATATATATACCTGCAAAGTTGAGCGCTGTTAGCACTAGAACGGGAGCGATAAATTGTGCTCCATTAGTTATCTAGCCCTTAGAATTAAAAGAAAATATATAAAAAATATGGTCCAAAAGAAAAAGATAACAGGCATTCAAAATCTATATGAAAAAGAAAGGAATACATTACGGCCTAGATTACAAGTGGAGCGTTATTGATGGTGCATGGTGTGCTATCAAAATCGCAGGAATGCCTAAGATTAATGTGCAATCTGGTATTACAAGTCCATGGTAAACTAGAAAATGTTTAGCACGGCTGATATCCCTTTAGCGCACCCTATACTTTCAATGGGTAGTGGGGCCATGCAAAACATTGCTCATGTTACGTAAAATATGTAATGTGCTGGCGTGCAACACATAATAGCTCTAAAAAACTTTAGCACAACTGAAGACCTGAAGTAAAGATTTAGGGCTACAATAAATTTATAAAAATAAAGATTAAAGACTTAATCCCAGCCCTGGGTGTTTACCAGCACTCACAGACAACTGCACAGATTTCAGTAACTTAGGCAGTTAACCACCAGACAACCCTGGTGCAAAGCACATAGGGAAAATTAGAAAATAAAATTCTTAACACATAGAAAGTCTGGCACTCTCTTCAGGCACACGGCTAGATTGAAATGAAAATGAAAGAGTTAGTTACTTCATTTGGGCAAATGGTGATAGGCCCAGGACCACATCACAGTCTCTTCCTTCCTGGGTCCCTAACCATACAGCCTTCAACCAAAGACACTGAGACGAAAATAGGGGTGACACAGGCCCTTTGTAATTTCCATAGACATATACAAAATATGGAAATGGACTGCAATCACAAACCAGACTTGGTACACATCCTATGACCCTGCAAAACTCTCATACTTGTGAGCTCACCATCACTCACAGACATCTGCACAGCCTGGGTGCAAAGCCCATAGGGAAAATGTAGGTTCAAATTTAGATTAAATTTAAATAGTGAATAGACCATGACCACATCAAGGTCTCTTCCTCCCAGGGTCCATAACCTACAGCCACACAATGCATGCCTTCAACCAAACAGACTGAGATACAAGATAAAGATAAATATACAGATATATACAGTAATGAGAAAAAGAAAGTACACCCTCTTTGAATGATATGGCTATCCAGACATAAATAAATACAATCTTCTGGTCCTTAGCAGGTCTTAAAATTAGGTAAATACAAGCTCAGATGAACAACACATGACATAATACACTGTTATAATTTATTTAACAAAAATAACAGACCAAAAAAGAGAAGCCATTTGTGAAAAACTAAGTACAAGAATAGCTTGTAATAACTTATAGAACCACATTTAGAAGCAATAACTTGAAGTAATAACTTTCTGTATGACTGAGGTTGTATTTACCTAATTTTAAGACCCACTAAGGACCAGATGATTGTTATTATGTCCTAAAAAGTAAAACCATGGAATTCAAATTTTGCATGACTGTAGTTTTAAAATGAGATGATTTAGGTGAAGAACAAAGGTATTTAAACTATTTTGTAATGCACCTTCACTATTAGAGCAGTTTGTCTTGCTTACCCTCAGGTTAGCGTATGAGTGAAAGCCAGTAGAGGCTTAATAGAATGCCCTATAGAAGTCTATGAAGAAAGGGTGTTAGCGTGATTGTGCTATCCAAACTCCAGATGTTAATGAGCTTGAGTATTTTGCTTGCGCGCAAAGCTTTTACTTTTTACATGTAATACTAATGCGAAAAAGGAATGCTATTGATTTAACTTGCGTGTAGTTACTCTCAATAGCGCTCATATTTTTTAGCTCGACTTGTAAACTAGACCTATGTCCTATATATACTAATTCTAATAGTCTTGCATTGAAGTCTCTGAGAATCAACATTTGAATTTCAATTTTAGAATGTTATGTTTCAGATATGAATGTTAAATTTGATAAATGGAAAGTTTATATTTAATGTAAAAACTGAATATTGAATGTAATATTACATTACATAGATATCAGAAGGTAGTAATGAATATTTTATATTCCAATATTCTTCACGTAGAAGAAAATGTTCTTATTATTTTTTAATAGATTTATATATATATATATATATATATATATATATATCAAATGTATTTTTTGTAAAATAAACATCAATACCTATAATCTATATGAATATGTTATGTATAGGTATATACAGATAGATATATAAATATCTATTTAAAAATACATAGAATGTTTTTAATGAATTCTGAATTCTCAAAATGATTCAACCCCTTGAATAGAATCCCTCACAACAGCACAAATATGCAAAACAGGTGTTGTGTCAAGCACATATGATGCAACTAATCAAGGGCTTCATTAGTTGCACCAGGTGTGCTAGAGCTAGAACACATTAAATAGTTGAACTGGCTAGGTGTTTGTTGAGGGTCACATTTGACTGCATGCTATAAATATGGCTAAGTCAAAAGAATGGTACAAAAAGTTAAGAGAAGAGCTCATCACCCTTCACAAACAAGGGACAGAATACAACAAGAGAGCGAAGGCACTGAATGTTCCTAGAGACGCCATTGGAAGCAAAGTTTGCAAGTTCAAAGTTAAAGGAACAGTGGTTACACAACCTGGGCGGGGCAGTAAAAGGAAGCTATCAATGGCTGGAACCAGATTTCTGAGAAGGCAGGTTGAGAAAAATCCTTGAGTGACTGCAAAAGACCTGCAGCAAGACTTGGTGGCAACAGGCAGTGAGGTTTCAGTTTGCACAGTAAGGTGCATACTATACGCAGAAGGTTTCCATGCCGGAACTCCAAGATATACACCACTACTGATCCAAAAGCACAAGAAAAGTCAGCTTCAATCTGCTCAAAATCATATAAATAAGCCACAGAAGTTCATGGTTTTGTTCTGTGGAGCAATGAAACAAAACTGGAACTTTTCGGCCCAATGGATCAGCGGTATGTCTGGAGGAAGAAGATTGAAGCTTACCTTGAAAAGAACACTCTGCCTACAGTTAAGCATAGTGGTGGCTCAGGGACGCTCTGGGGCTGCTTTGCATGATCTAGCACTGGAAACTTGCCTTGTGTGGAAAGGAAATATTGATTAATTGAAGTATCAGGAAATCCAAGAAAACGTAATGAAGTCTGTGAGGCAACTGAAGCTTGGACATCAATGGACCATCCAACAAGAACATTTTCCCAAGCATACCTCAAATTCCACCAAAACTTGGTTGCTAGAAGAAGTCATGGAAGATTCTACAGTGGCCATCACAGTCACCTGACTTGAACCCCATAGAAAATTTCTGGTGGGATTTAAAGATGGCGGTTGCAGCACACAAACACAAGAATATTACTGAACTGGAGGCCATTGCTCATGAGGAATGGGCTTATATTTTTTAGGAACACTGGCAGAAGATGGTGTCTGGCTATGCATCTAGTTTGCAGCAGGTCATAACAGCAAAAGGGTGCTCTACTAAGTATTAAATATGCTTGCCACGAAGGGGCTGAATAATTATGAGACTGCAGAATTCATTAAACGTTGCATTTTTTGTTGAGTTTGTGAAAATCACTCGCTGTGTTGAGTTATTTCATTTGCTTTTTTTTTTATAATAAACCTGATTTGCAATGGGGGTTGAATAACTTTGATTACAACTGTAAATATATAGGTATAGAAAAATATTTTGTACCTAAATACCATCAGATAGAATTATGTATTTGTGAACAAATAGAACATATCCTTCTATGTGAAGAAAATGCGATAGGTTTGCGCGTGAATATGGGTGTTTTTCTCCACATTTCAAACTCTATTGAAGTTTCTGGGGGAATTGTTAATGCGGTCGCATTAGTCAATGTTTGGCTTTTTGCACACGTTTGGTTAGCATTCATGTGAAAACTTTTTACTTTCAACTTGTACCTGATGTGCACAAAAAGCTTACTTCTAGCGGAGCGTAAGCGATAAATAGCGATCCACTTGCATTCTAGCCCTCAGTAACAAATGAATTCCGCTTACCTAATAATAGTCCTCATGGAACTTTGTACTAACATCATTCTCACCTTTGCAGTCCTTACCTCCTGTTTCTCACCCTCCTACCCTTCCAGATTGTAAGTTCTTACTGCAATAGGGCCCTCAATTCCTCTTGTATTTGTTTGATAAATTGTGTTTTCTCTTACAAATACTGCATCATCATTGTACTTTTGTCTTTTGTAACTATGTTATATATAAATATATACACATATTTAGACATTTATACATATGTATATGTACATTATAGCCCTTTCCATTCAAATACTTTGTCATATATCATCTACCTTAACCCTTATAACCTTTTTGATATTTATGTGACTCATTTATATCAGATAGTGTATATATGAGTGTAACATTGTATTTAATGTATTTATACTGTGTTTATTTAGCCCTAACTCTTTATGCAAGGACTTCAGTCGCGCTAACCTGACAATCTCAAATTTAGCTTGTGCTCATGTGGTCACGTTTATTTTCAACTTGTTATATCAGCGCAATTTAGCACAGGCACAACCTTTCTTGTAATCTACCCCTTTATTGGGAATTATTTGTATAGGTACTATTTAAATGCAGATCTAGATCTGCTTCACACCCTAGCCAGAAGAGGTTGGAATACTTCATTGCTGTCATTTAATTAATTGCAATGTAAAGTGGTTATACTGCAACTTATTTTTCAGTTTTTCCATTTCCTACTTCAGTTTCTACAAGTTAATAAAATGAGTGTATTTTTTTAACTTCTATTTTTATTCCAATTTTCTTTAACAACTCAGAAAATCATTACATTTTAAACAAATTTCCAATTTGTTTCTGATATCAAATTAGCTTTATTCTCTGTGTATCCATCGTTGAAAGAGTAGCAATGCATTACTGGGAGCTAGCTGAACACATAAGGTGAACCTTTGACAAGAGGCATATGTGTGTGGCCACCCATCACTAGCTAGCTCCCTGAAATGCCTTCCTAGGTAGGCTTTTTGAGCAAAGGATACCAAAGGAACAAAGCAAGTCAGATAGAATACATTGCAAAATTGTTCAAAATTGCATGTTCTATATGAATCATGAAAGTTTAAAGGGACACTAAACACCTGCTGCAAATTCTGCAAACTAACTTCTGCTTTTAATTCATAAATGTACTCCAAATCTAGAAAAAAGGGATATTTAGGCAATCTGTGCATCTTACCCCCAGTTTATTCAAGAAGAGTGTTGTCAAACAGAATGGTGATACTGAGCTCAATGCTGCTATGTATCCTGCCATGTTGTAACGCACGTTGCTCACAGGCAGTAGTCACATGATGTGAATGACAGATAATGGTATAAATAAAGTTAAGAGGATTATCAGAATGCTCCCTCACTGTGGTGCTAATCAAGTGCTGTATAAACATCATATGTGCCTCATTTATATATATATAAACATTCAGTTTGTGCATTCATTGTTATAAAATGAAAGCATTGGGCTCCATGTACGAAGCAGCGAAAGCTGCTCCGGAGCCTTTGCGGGGCAGGTTCGCATATGCGAGCCTGCTTCCCGCAATGTAAGAAGCAGCGGTCATTAGACCGCTGCTTCCTACACCCTACGCCACCTCTTAGGTGGCGAAGCAAAATCACCGAGAGCTCGCTCGCTCTCGGTGATTGACAGCCCCTTCAGTCGCGTGATTGGTCGCGCGACTGAAGGGGCGGGCATTACACACTCCGCTGAGTGTGTAATGGTACATACGGGCAAGCGGATCAATAGATCCGCTGCCCGTGTGTAGCGGAGGCGGGCGGACAGCTTCGCGAGTTAAGAAGCTGTCCGCCCGCCTCTTAGTACATGGAGCCCACTGTGTTTTTTTTCTGTGTTAGAAGAAATACGTCTCCACAGCTAGAGGAATGTTTATTTCTGCTAATAGCTAGCTACACGGGGATTAGGGAGGAGGAAGGAGGGGGAGAGGCATGCTCATAGCTGAATAACGCTGTATTTACATTCGACTACTACAAGATTTATGCACTTATTGCCATAGATTAGCAGGCTACACCGGGAGTAGAGGGGAGGAGGAAGGAGGGGCATGCTCCATGGGAAGAAGGCAGCTGGATAACACAGTACTTCAAACATTTTACGGACTAGACATTGAAAAGATACTTACACTTAGTGCATAAATCTTGTAGTAAAATGTAAATACATCGTTATTCAGCTGTCTTCTTCACACGGAGCATGCCTCTCCCCCTCCTTCCTCCCCCCCGTGCAAAATAGTAAGGGAGTGACTGGACCCTTGTGGTAGCAAGCCCATGGAGGACTCCACATGTTAAGCAAACAGTACATGTTGGTGTGCAAGCTTCACAATGATTTTTATGTATGCAATTCTTGTAAAATCAACTTTATTTTTTTTATAATATAGATTATTTCATTAGGTCCATAAATTGTCACACCTCTATAAGATTTACTCTCCCCCTCCTTCCTCCTCCCCGTGTAGCTTGCTATTTGCAAAAATAAACATTCCTCTTTCTTCTAACACAGAAAAAAAAACACAGTGCTTTGATTTTAAAACAATGAATGCACAAACTGAATGTTTATTTATATGAATGAGGCACATATGATGTTTATACAGCACTTGATTAGCACCACATTGAGGGAGCATTCTGATAATCCTCTTAACTTTATTTATACCATTATCTGCCATGCACATCACATGACTGCTGTGCCCGTGTGGCAATATGGCGGCATACATAGCATTACCAAGCGCTGGATCAGCAGTCTGATTGAAGACACTCTTCTTGAACTGTTTAGGGTAAACTGAGCATCAAGGATATGGATTAATGCTTAGTTTGTTATTATTAGTAAGTACAAGTTAGTTTAAACAATTTTTATAAGGTGTTATAGGTCCCTTTAATTTTTAGTTTACTGTCCTTTTAAATTGCACTTTTCCTTGAGATGCAAAATCCTTGAATCAACATAACATATTGTTTCCTCAGCTGTGCATATTTTCTCTTCTTGTTGAACTACCAGATAGATTTGTTAGATGATAATTTACTTTATCCATTTGAGTTTACTTTTCATTCATTCATTGTGTTTTATTTCTACCTCTATTTTTTTACCAATCTTATAAAATACATTTATTTAAATATATACTTTATTTGAAGAGAACTATTTCCCAACTGAAGTCCTTATAAAAAATAGCTTGGTGAAAATTAAATATCTCAATGTCCAAAGTAAGGGCTAGATTACAAGTGGAGCTCTAACTTATCGCGTGCCCGCAAACGTTTGTGGGTGCATGATAAATAAACGGCCATTACAAGTGACTGGTTATTGCTACCACACGCTTGCGGTAGCAATAAGCGCTCAGAAAATGAATCTTATAAAAGTGCTGCAAATGCTCCCAAAATGGAGGGTGGCATTTGTTTTCATAAAAAATACTGCACTAGGCAGTTTTAAGGGGTTAGAAGTTGGCAGCTGTTCGCACAGAATGGCACAGATATACACATATATTTATGTGTTAATATGTGTATATACACATATTAACACATAAATATATATAAGTACTAGCTGTTGTCCGAGGCTTCGCTCTCGTGGAGTTTGTGATTTGGTACAATTGTTTTGAAAAGAAACATGAGTTATTTGTCCAAAATCTATGAAATATAATTTACAGGTTGATGTCTTAACGTAATAAGCAATGTTTATTGCAGACGTAATTCAGGGTGTATTGGCTACAAAACAAAGATACAAAGATAGTTGTTACATTGATATGTGTCCAGGAATGTTTTAGTGTGGTAAATACATACATAGAATGAGACAGAAAAAACACGACCTCTCGCAATGACGTGTGCCCTCACGTGTGTGCCCATTCAGGTTGTACACTGGCTGACATTAACTTCATGAGATTTTGTTAATTCTCTTTGTTTCTCGTACATGGGCACCAATCAGCTAAGTTGTCGGCGGGGTGTCCGTCCGGCACATTAAAAATATGTGAAAAACGTGACCACTCGCAATGACATGTGCTCTCATGTATGTGACAGTTCGGATTGCACACTCACTGACATTAACTTTGTGAGTTTTCATTAATTCTCTGTGTTTCTCATACATGGGCACCAATCAGCTAAGTTGTGGGTAGGGTGTCTGTCCGGCACATTAAAAATATGTTATTAACTATTCTATTGACAATTATTGTTATATTAAATTGTAATTATATATTATGACTCAACTGTCAGATGTGAAAAAAACAGTATACATTGTTTAGTGATATCCATATCTTGAGAACTACTGACGTTAGGAGCAAGAAATATGGCATGTAAACTTACTTTATAATGAATATTTTAAATTATAATTTTTACTTTTGTAATATCTTCCGGTTTTTGATATATATTTAGCCTCATAAATTAACCCCCTTTTCACCACCCCTTAAGTGGATTTTTGGGAAATGGTAAAACATGTGTTTCTTTATTTTTACCAATTATACCAATTTTCATGTCTGTAACATGTTTGGGTTTTGAGATGTAGGTATCCTCATAAATCACCCCCTTTTCACCATCCTTTTTTTAGAGATATCTATATCTTGAGAATTACTGATGTTAGGAGCAAGACTTTTGACGTTAAGTTACTTAGCGTGCGCTGGTGTTACTCAGTTGATTGCAAATATAGGTTTAGTGTAAGCAATATTTTGCGCTCAACTCATAATCTGGACCTAAGTATATATTTAAATGCATAAATGTATAAATATGACGAAGCTGCATCACACATATTAACAGCAATATAGTAATGATTCTTGAAAAATTCAGAGGTCGATCAAAATCCTTTAGAAAACTGTGTTAATATTTTATCTATAAAATCCTTATACTGTATATATATTTTGTAGTTTTCTGTAGGAAATAATTAGATATGTTTTTCTTAAGGATTGTGATCGACCCATCAAGTATATATAAGCTAAAAAGAGACAACTTTTTTTATTTAATCACTTACTATCATAGCAAAATAAAATGCCGGAAAAAAATAAATGTTTCCCAGCTGGAGTTATTGTAAAGAAAAAATAGCTTATATATATAGTAATAAGTAAGAGTGCACTCACCAGGACTTGTATCACAATTTTATTCCTCAAGTGTGAACGTTTTTGGGGAGTTTAACCCCTTCCTCAGAAATACAGAAAAACAGCATTTGCTGTTTGAGTGCACTCTTACTTATTACTGTACATTTTTCTGTGGCACCCCAGGCGATTTGCTTTTGTGCTCTGGAGTGCTTGTCCACTTCCGATCCTATCCACTTCCTGCCCACACCACTACCCCACCCCCTCTTTGCAAATGTTTAGCCATTTTTAATATTTTTTATTTCATACCTTGAATTAAATACTGCTACATACAGTAATAGATTAACAAAAATAATTGCATAGCTGTTAGCAACATGAACTTGGTGGTTCTGGGTAAGATAAAAGCTGGATAGAAATAGGAAGTTGTTGAAGTGAGTGCTGACAGTCATGGAAGGTCATAGCAGACCTTGAGATTTTCTTTTAATAATTATCCTCTCTCCCTTCTATCTATTAACTAACTCTCTTTAATCTCACTTTTTACCCTCACCCTTATCTCTCAGACCATGGGGCATATTTATCAAGCTCCGTATGGAGCTGGATGCCCCGTGTTTCTGGTGAGGCTGCAGACTCGCCTGAAACAGCAGTTATGAAGCAGGAGTCACAAAGACCGCTGCTCCATAACCTGTCCGCCTGCTCTGAGCAGGCGGACAGACATCACCGGAAATCAACCCGATCGAGTACGATCAGGTTGCTTGACTCCCCCCTGCTGGCGGCCCATTGGCCGCAAGTCAGCAGGGGGCGGTGTTGCACCAGCAGCTCTTGTGAGCTGCTGGTGCAATGCTGAATACGGCGAGTGTATTGCTCGCCGTTTTCAGCGAGGTCTGGCGAACCTGATCCGCACTGTCGGATCAGGTCCGCCAGACTTTCATAAATAGGGGCCCATATCTTCTCTTTACACTCTTTCTTTCCCCTCTCTCATATCACTTCACTCTTTTTTTTTCTCCACTCTCTCGTAATGCTATACATAATATATATATATATATATATATATATATATATATATATATATATATATATCATAATAATGTGACCTGGATGATGCATCACACATATTTCAAGCAATATGTTAATGATACTTGAATCATTCCATGATATAAAGGCAAAAAACAGACAATATTTAATTTAATCACTTACTATAAAATTAAATTAAAATGCAGGGAAAATAAAAACGATTACATTAAAAGCGTTCAAGATTTTTTGTTTTATGTTACAGTAGAACAGTTTGCCAGGGTAACAGTCTAATCTGTAATATTAGTAAATAAATTGTACTTACATCACTTTCATGACCTTCTCGGAGGTTGTAGGTTAGATCCTGCTGTATATCATCTACAAATTTATGTGCATATTCTGGGTAAAAGTCCAAGACTTCATAAAGGCCTTTGAGGATAATACACTGCAAGTCACAGTAGGTCAATGCTTTTACATCTGCATTTGTTTTAATCACTTGATCTTTAATTGATAAATTTGCTCCAATTAAATCTCCTTTACCTGTAAGAAAATATCAAATTACAAGACCTGAAATGCAGGGAAAAGGAACAATCAATTGCATCACATTATTTCACCCAAACCTTTTAAGTAGGCTATTTGATATACCAATTTATTTTTTATGAATTAATAGCTTTTTAGAAAATTTTTATTTTTATTTTTTTATTTTTAATGGTGTACATCAGTAATGGAGCAATTTTCCCCTCCTCCTTTAAGTTTTACGATCCAAAGAGCTTTTAAAATAGTGTGAGAATACTGAAAATACAGCCATACAGTACAAATGCAATTTGTTCTGGTTGTTCATACTGTGAAATACATTATTAAAGTGTGGCAGATCCAGCCCACCTAGACATACAAGTTTGAATTGTATCCTGCTTCATGAGATACAATTTCTGCTTCTAGATGACCCTGATTTTCTTGTCTAAGGGCTCCATTTAATAATGCACGGATGGACAAGGTTTTATTCTGCAAACCTGTCCACAGTACTCGCATTTAACATTGTGCAATGCTGCCCCCTGCTCATGGTAGGCCAATAGTGCACGAGCAAGAGCTGTCAATCACCCTGGGGTGATTTTAGTTCACCAGTTAAGAGCTGGTGTACAGGTTTGGAAGCAGCGTCTAATGACCAATGCTTTTTAACTATCAGTTGCAGGCTCGTTCATTCAAGTCTGCACCAAAGGAGGTCCAAAACTGCATATCAAGCCCTAAACCTGCATTTTATTAGTGTGCTGCAGCTTTGACTTTTTCATAGGATAATCTAAGTTATCTCAATGTTCCTTTCCCGTATCATGTGACAGTCATCAGCCAATCAGAAAATGCATATATGTATACACTGTGAATTCTTGCACACTCTCAGATTGTACACATTTCAGTAATGGAAGTGAATTGGACAATTGCTTAAAACAGCTTGCTCTATTTAAATTATAAAAGTTTTATTTTGACTTCAATGTTTTTTAATTGTTGAGCACAACACAACAGCACCATATTATAACTACTATCCTTTTTATTGCACAATGCTTTAGATGTTACAACTGAACCTTACTGTATTATCTTGTTTTGAAGTAGTTCATTCTATATTTATAAAAAAAAAAAAAATAAGAATCTTAATTGGTTGTATTGACAAACCAATCAGGATCATGGATGGATAAGCTATCTATCACAAAATGGAGCCTGACAGGGATTGTGGGGGGAGAAATTACCAAGCATTTCGAGAACCTTTCTGTTCATTTATGTTTTGCCACTGTCAAGTTTTAATTTGCGAGCATCTGAAACATTATGGTAGCTAAATATCTAGCTGTCTAGGGCCATAAAAAATAATCACATACAAAATGATCTTGGTTGCAAATCTAATGATATATAATTCAAATAAGAGGTTCCTTTAGAAATCTTATTGTTTCTATTGTTTCAGTAAACTGAGACCTAAACTTGGTTTACTTTGGAAACTTTACATTGGTTTTCTCTAATAGTTATATGATGCAACACTGTAAGTGATAAAATGTACAGGACATCTCTGCTCTACAATAAGACAGACAACCTAAACTTGTCTTAACAGGTTTATAGGATTGGATCAGAATCACTAAAGTAATAATCGTTTTAAGATGAAAATTATATCATCAATTAAATTATCCATAGGCACTAAAATATAACAGCTGGTCTATGGTTGCTCTTTTTCTTCCTTTTAGAAATGCTAATTTAACAAATACAAGTTTTTAAATTTGCAAACATTAATGACAGGGGTAAATGTATTAAGACTGCAGGCTGACAAGTGTTTACATGGAATTGCTGTTGTGAAATTGTGTGGTCACATGCTGAGAATAAACATTTCTTGCATTAGATTAACTGAATCCATTTAGGCCTTGTCTCACAATAATGAGTAAATGACAGTTGGGACAAACTTAAAGGGAAATGAAACCCACATTTTTCTTTTAAGATTCAGATAGAGCATACATTTTTAAACAACTTTTGAATTGACTTATATTATAGTTTTGCTTAATTATCTTGATATCCATTATTGAAAAAGTAACAATGCACTACTGAGAGGTAGCTGAACACACCAGAAAGCCAATGACAAGGGGCTACCAATCAGGAGTGAGCTCCCAGCTCATGAGCCTATCTTTATATGATTTTCAACAAAGGATACAAAGAGTACAAAGAAGTAAATTGGAAAGTTGTTTAAAATTGTATGCTCTATCTGAATCACGATTGGAAAATTTGGGGTTTCTTGTCCTTTTAAATAAATTTACAAAACCAGCTTCATGGATAGAATACATATCTTGCACTTAGAGCTTGTTGTAGCTGTATGTGGTCACTTGTTCATTTTTTTTAACAAACAAATAAATGAGACCAAATACAATTTAACAAATTAAAATATAACACAAATCTGAGTTTATATATATATATGAAAGGGGAACCATATGTGCCCTTAAATGATTTAATTTCTGAGCTGCTTCCAATCATTTTCTACTGGGAAATTAAAGATGATAGGCTAATATAACCCTTCACCAATAATTTAGTCCTAGTGGATTATGTTGTTAGATGCTGTTGGATTCTTGTTCATTACTTATTATTTATCAGAATATAGAAGATGAATCTCATTTTAAAAATATGAGTTGTTTATCTTTGTTTATCATTGACAAATGACATGCATTTCTGAAAATCATCTCTACTGATTAGTACAGATATGTCAAAAGGCTGAGGCATCCTTTTAGCATTTAAAAATAAACCTCTGTACAGCTGCATTATCCATAAAGCTAATGAACAGCTGTCACTTCCATGAAGTACATAAACTTGTCACAAAATAATGCCAACATATCCTGATTGTTTAAGAATTGGTCATTTGTCATGGGTTGGTGAGGTGAATGCAGTTTTTTTTTAGTGTATACCTAACTTTATGTTACATTTTTAGCCTTGTACTGTGGTATAACTTTCAGTTTATTTGCTCTTATTCATTAGCTGCTTTAGTATTTTCACATTTGTGTTTAGAATAGAAGACATATAAAGAAGGTGTTCAATAATGCGATATCATGACGTAAATGATGCCCTAAATGCAAATTTTATTTTAACTTAAATTAAGAAAACAAAAAAAACAAGGTTAAACCAGCATAAAGTAAAAAAGTTGCAACAATATAAAATAACAAAACATTCGGCTGGATTACGAGTTTTGCGGTAAGAGCGGCTTGGTGCTAACTTGCAAGTTATTGTCACTGCTCACCTCCCTATTGCGCTGCTATTACAGGTTTGCTAAAACCCGGCATTAGCAGGCAATATGTGAGCGTAGAGCAAAATTGAGCTCCATACCACACTCCAATACCAGCGCTGCTTTGAGCTGGTTTTACGTGCTCGTGCACGATTTCCCCATAGACATCAATGGGGTGAGACGGCTAAAAAAAAGCCTAACTCCTGCAATAAAGGAGCGTAAAGCTCCGGAACGCAGCCCCATTGATTCCTATGGGGAAACAAAAGTTATGTTTACACCTAACACCCTAACATAAACCCCGAGTCTAAACACCCCTAATCTGCCACCCCCGACATTGCCGCCACCTACATTACACGTATTAACCTCTAATCTGCCGCCCCCAACACCGCTGACAACTACATTACACTCATTAACCCCTAATCTGCCGTCCCCAATGTCGCCGCCACCTACCTACACTTATTAACCCCTAATCTGCCACCCCCGACATTGCTGCCACCTACATTACACGTATTAACCTCTAATCTGCCGCCCCCAACACCGCTGACAACTACATTACACTCATTAACCCCTAATCTGCCGTCCCCAATGTCGCCGCCACCTACCTACACTTATTAACCCCTAATCTGCCGCCCCAATGTTGTCGCTACCTACCTACACTTATTAACCCCTAATCTGCCGCCCCCAATGTCGCCGCCACTATACTAAAGTTATTAACCCCTAAACCTAACCCTAAGTCTAACCTTAACACCCCTAACTTTAATATAATTAAAATAAATCTAAATAAAAAATACTATCATTAACTAAATACTTACCTGTACCTTTGTATTTATTTTAACTAGGTAGACTAGTTTTTAAATAGTTATTAACTATTTACTAGCTATCTAGCTAAAATAAATACAAATTTACCTGTAAAATAAAACCTAACCTGAGTTACACTAACACCTAACCTTACACTATAATTACATAAATTACATTAATTAAATACAATTAACTAAATTACAACAAAAACCCCCACTAAATTACACAAAATAAAAAAATGATCAAATATTTAAACTAATTACACCTAATCTAATAGCCCTATCAAAATAAAAAAGCCCCCAAAATAAAAAAACCCTAGCCTAAACTGAACTGCCAATAGCCCTTAAAAGGGCCTTTTGCGGGGCATTGCCCCAAAGAAATCAGCTCTTTTACCTGTAAAAAAAAATCCAAACATCCCCCAACAGTAAAACCCACCACCCACACAACCAAACCCCCAAATAAAATCCTATCTAAAAAACCTAAGCTCCCCATTGCCCTGAAAAGGGCATTTGGATGGGCATTGCCCTTACAAGAGCATTTAACTCTTTTTCCTCCCATACCCTAAGCTAAAAATAAAACCCACATAAGTAAACCCTTAAAAAAACCTAACACTAACCCGCGAAGATCCACTTACAGTTTTTGAAGACCTGACATCCATCCTCAATGAATCGGCAGAAGTCCTCATCGAAGCCGGCAGAAGTCTTCATCCAAGCGAGCCGAAGTCTTCATCAAAGCCGGCAGAAGTCTTCATCCAGACGGCATCTTCTATCTTCAGCTATCCGGTGCGGAGCGGCTCCATCTTCAAGACATCTGGCATGGAGCATCCTCTTCAATTGATGGCTCTTCCAAAATAAAGGTTCCTTTAAGGGACGTCATCCAAGATGGCGTCCCTTGAATTCCGATTGGCTGATAGAATTCTATCAGCCAATCAGAATTAAAGGCTAAAAAATCATATTGGCTGATGCAATCAGCCAATAGGATTGAGCTTGCATTCTATTGGCTGATTGGAACAGCCAATAGAATGTGAGCTCAATCCTATTGGCTGATTGCATCAGCCAATAGGATTAAAGCTCATTCCTATTGGCTGATTGCATCAGCCAATAGGATTTTATCACCTTTAATTCCGATTGGCTGATAGAATTCTATCAGCCAATCAGAATTCAAGGAACACTATCTTGGATGACGTCCCTTAAAGGAACTTTCATTCTGGAAGAGCTGTCGATTGAAGAGGATGCTCAGCATCAGATGTCTTGAAGATCTTCTGCCCGGTTGGATGAAGACTTCGGCCCGCTTGGATGAAGACTTCTGCCGACTTCGCTGAGGACTTCTGCTGCTTCATTGAGGATGGATGTTGGGTCTTCAAAAATTGTAAGTGGATCTTTGGGGGTTAGTGTTAGGTTTTTTTAAGGGTTTATTGGGTGGGATTTATTTTTAGCTTAGGGTTTGGGCGGAAAAAGAGCTAAATGCCCTTTTAAGGGCAATGCCTATCCAAATGCCCTTTTCAGGGCAATGGGGAGCTTAGGTTTTTTAGATAGGATTTTATTTGGGGGGTTTGGTTGTGTGGGTGGTGGGTTTTACTGTTGGGGGGTTGTTTGTATTTTTTTTACAGGTAAAAGAGCTGATTTCTTTGGGTCAATGCCCCGCAAAGGGCCCTTTTAAGGGCCATTAGTAGTTTATTGTAGGCTAGGTTTTTTTTTATTTTTGGGGTTTTTTTTTATTTTGATAGGGCTATTAGATTAGGTGTAATTAGTTTAAATATTTGATAATTTCTTTTTTATTTTGTGTAATTTAGTGTTTGTTTGTTTTTGTAATTTAGTTAATTGTATTTAATTAATGTAATTTATTTAATTGTAGTGTAAGGTTAGGTGTTAGTGTAACTCAGGTTAGGTTTTATTTTACAGATACCTTTGTATTTTTTTGAAACTAGGTAGCTAGTAAATAGTTAATAACTATTTACTAACTAGTTCAAATAAATACAAACTTAGCTGTAAAATAAAAATAAAACCTAAGATAGATACAATGTAACTATTAGTTATATTGTAGCTAGCTTATGGTTTATTTTATAGGTAAGTATTTAGTTTTAAATAGGAATTATTTATGTATTAATTGTAATTTTTATTGAGATTTATTTTAATTATATTAAAGTTAGGGGTGTTAGGGTTAGACTTAGGGTTAGGTTTAGGGGTTAATAACTTTAGTATAGTGGTGGCGATGTTAGAGACAGCAAATTAGGGGTTAATAACAGTAATGTAGGTTGCAGCGATGTTAGGGACAGCAGATTAGGGGTTAATAATATTTAACTAGTGTTTACGATGCGGGAGTGCGGGGGTTTAGAAGTTAATATGTTTATTACAGTGGCGGCGATATCCGGAGTGGCAGATTAGGGGTTAATAATTTTATTTTAGTGTTTGCGATGTGGGAGGGCCTCGGTTTAGGGGTTAATAGGTAGTTTATGGGTGTTAGTGTACTTTTTAGCACTTTAGTTATGAGTTTTATGTTAGTTTTTTAACTAATGAATTTCAGTTTACGGTATGGATCTTGGTATTGGCTGTACCGCTTACTTTTTGGCCTCCCAGGCAAACTCATAATACTGGCGCAAAGGAAGACCCATTGAAAAATTACTTTTGGAAAGCTGCGATATTTACGTTGCGTTACGGCCAAAAGTCTGTGCAGCTAAACCTGCAAGACTCGTAATACCAGCGGTAGTGAAAAAGAGCCTTAACGCTGCTTTTTCACTCATACCGCAAAACTAGTAATTTAGCCGATTGTTAATAAATAATAATGAATATTAAAAAAAACAATCAATACTAAATATTGTGCTGTGTACTATAAATGGAAAATACAAAGCAGTAGTAACTTATTCATTGCACACAATCTGAAATGCCTCTTTCTCACTTTTGTTTTAAAAGATAGATAATTCCTTAATTACCCATTCTCTAGTTTTGCATAACCAACACATTTAAAATAATACACATTTTACCTCTGTAATTACCTTGTATCTAAGCCTCTGCAGACTGCCCCCTTATTTCAGTTCTTTTGACAGACTTGCATTTTAGCCAATCAGTGCTCACTCCTTGGTAAATTCACATGCATGAGCTCAATGTTATCTATATGAAACACATGAGCTAACGCCCTCTAGTAGTGAAAAACTATCAAAATGCATTTAGATTAGAGGCGGCCTTCAAGGTCTAAGAAATTAGCATATGAACCTCCTAGGTTTAGCTTTCAACTAAGAATACCAAGTGAACAAAGCAAAATTGGTGAAAAAAGTAAATTGGAAAGTTGTTTAAAATGACATGCCCTATTTGAATCATACATTTTTTTTGGACTTGACTATCCCTTTAAAATGCTACAGCAATAAATTAACCAGTTTGATGTGCATGGCAAGCTGTTCTTGTCATGTGCATCATTGATTGTCTGTGGCCTAGCAGGCTGCAGGCAGCATGCCAAGCCTTCAATGGGAGTGCCAGTGATCTCACCACAAATGTGTTAAGGGGCGGGGCTAGCATAGCTACATGCTGCACAGCTGGATCTCAATCTCAGCTCCCTTAAAAGATACAGATGATCAAGACCCCTCATTTGAAAGCAAATTGTCTGCTATTTGAAAAAATTATAATAAAAGTCAGAACATGGGGTTTTACTGGGGATGGGTTTTTTAGTGCCACACACAAAAAAAAATCTGAAATGTGTACAGACTCTCAATAAAGATTTGTTTTTTTTACATAGTGAACAAGTCCCTTTTTAAAAATAAAAATAATATATACATAATATATATAGTCCACTAGGAAAGTCTAAGATTGAACAGTAGAGCACATATCTAATGTTAAGAATAGAAATATATCAGCCCCAGTTGTCTTTCATTTTTGGAAGCTGGACATGGAATATCACAATTGTGCTTCCAAATGATTGACTTAGTGAGAAAACAAAGGAGAGGGGTGGTAGAGAACAGCTACTACATAGAAGAGAAACATATTGGTTTTATACCTAAGATGCTCTACAACCGGAATGGCTAGATAAATTAGTTGGTCCTCTTTTTTTATAAAAATTTATTTTTCTTTAACTTTTATTTTTTTTTAAAGTGTAATTTTTTCATATACTTTTTTGGATTTTAGTATATAATAATGTAACTAAAGAGAGGTAGAGGAGATTAGGACAGATAATATATGAATCTGACCAGTAGATGACACCATGAAATGGGAAAAGTCTTAAATGAATGTTTTTATAAATAGTAAAGAGAATCTGTGAGTGGTGCCTTTAAGGTATTTAAACACTGATTGTGTATTATGTGGTTTATAGAGACATGACTAAGATCTTATGATCAAAATGTTGACTTTATAAGTGAATGTTTTCTAATAAAATTTTGTAAGCATTAGCAATTAGAAGAGTGCTGCTGTGTTTTATTGGATTACCAATACTATGAGGTCTAAGTGCAAAGACCTGCAGCATGCGCTAGTACAATTGCTTTTAGGTGTCGCTGTCAAAAATGGGTCAGCTGGAACATTGTAAACTGCCTACACAATAGCATTCACAGGATGGATTAACATTTTGTTATAGCAGCTCCTTTAGAAAGTAATAAGCTGTCACTAATACCTGGAGGAATGGGCTGGTGCTTTGCTGCAGCACTTTTGCTACTAATAACACTTGGTTTTGGTCTATGCTTGGAATATTGTTTTAAATAAAGACTGTAGCCCTTTTACCCAATATTTTGTTGTATTTTTGCGAAATATTAAGGCATGTGTGGCAAGGAGGATACTGGATGGGAATGCATCTTGACTCAAATTGGGACAAGGTATAATTGTGCATCTGACACCCCTTCTCCTATTTTCAGTGTAAGATTGTAACAAGGTTGGGTGCAAAGAAATAAAGAAAGTGATAACATGAGAAAAAGTTGTATAACATTAATTAGTATAGATTAATTATAGAGGGCCAGATTACTATTCAGAATTAAAGTTTTAACGTGGGCTGGTTAGAGTGTGTATTACAAGTTAAAAGTAAAATGGTTGCACTGTTTTCTTAAGGACTTAAAATATCACAACAGCGCTAACTTCTCCCATAGAGGTCAATGGAGACTGAACAAACAAAAAAAAAACCCCTAACACTCAAACTCAAGCACTAACCCAACCACATGTTATCATAAGGGCAAAACCCAACATGAAATATTAATATTTCACATTCCAATGTTCTTCACATAGCAAAATATGTTCTACTAGTCCTAAAGCCTGTGCACACGGGCCATTTCTTGCAGTACAGTGGTCCCACCCCTTGCTCTCTCTCTCTCCCTCTCTTTTGCTCTCTCTCTCCCCCTCTCTTTTGCTCTCTCTCTCTCCTCTCCTTTGCTCTCTCTCTCTCCCTCCCCCCTCTCTTTTGCTCTCTCTCCCCCTCTATTTTGCTCTCTCTCCCCCTTTCCTTTGCTCTCTCTCTCCCCCCTCTCTTTTGCTCTCTGTCCCCTCTGTTTTGCTCTCTCTCTCCCCCTCTGTTTTGCTCTCTCTCTCCCCATCTGTTTTACTCTCTCTCTCTCCCCCTCTCTTTTGCACTCTCTCTCTCCCCCTCTCTTTTGCACTCTCTCTCCCCTTCTCTTTTGCGCTCTCTCTCCCCCTCTCTTTTGCGCTCTCTCTCCCCCTCTCTTTTGCTCTCTTTGCCCCCTCTCTTTGGCTCTCTCTTCCCCCTCTTTGGCTCTCTCTCTTCCCCTTCTTTGGCTCTCTCTCTTCCCCCTCTTTGGCTCTCTCTCTCCCCCTCTCTTTTGCTCTCTCTGCCCCCTCTCTTTTTCTCTCTATCTCCCCCTCTATTTTGCTCTCTCTCTCTCTCCCCCTCTCTTTTGCTCTCTCTGACCCCTATCTTTGGCTTTCTCTCTTCCCCCTCTTTGGCGTTCTCTCTCTTCGCTATTTGTCTCTCTCTCTCTCCGCTATTTGGCTCTCCACCTCTTTTGCCTGTCTCTCGCAGCCACGGCCACTCCAGGCCGTCCAGTCCCCATAGCGGTGCCCTGCCCAGCCAGGCCCCATCACTGCGCTCCCTTAGGCCGTGCCCACCAGGCCACACCCCTCATTGTGGCACCCCACTCGGCCACACCCCTCGCCATACCCAGTCACGCCCCCATCGAGGCACTCCCGCTGGCAACGCCACACCACCTCTACTGTCAGGATCCTAAATGCCAGGTGTGTTTGTCCTCGCGCAGATGTATATTTAATAATAAAGTACATTATCTGAAGATCATAGAAATGTAAAAAAAATATTTTGCACATTGTCTTTGTGCTTTATATTTTAAGCCCACATGAAAACGAGATGTTTACCGCTTGTATTATAAGTTGAAAGTAAATGCGATCACTTGAGCGCAATCATGATTTACACTAAAATGATTACCATGTCCTCAGAGCTCTGGTTAACTATCTTGTGAAACAAAAAATATCACAAAACGCATAAAAAATACTTTACAAAGTACAGTTTCACTCATAATAACACTATCTAATGAAAATTATTAAAAAAATATTGCACACAAAAGTTAAAAGGGCTCAAAGATATGAGGTCTCAGGTGATAGAAAAAAAAAGGCAGGCAAAGGGCTTTAACATAGATATAATACATATACATGTCTAAAGATGGATATGTATGCATGTGTGTATATATATATATATATATATATATATATGCATGCTGCACGCTGTCGACATAAAAACATAGAAGCTCTATAGAATACAAGTCAGAACTTTAACAATATTTGATGCAAAGCCTCGGAATCTTGCTATGAGAGTATGATATGTATGTAGGATATGCCTTGTAAATGGGATGTGACAGATAACCTGATTTGATAACTCCTATGATGCTGTTTCATTTATGATGCTGTATTCATATAATATTCATATAAATATGTTTTGTTGTATATTGCAGAAAATATTCCAGTGACTATAAAATATGGGAAATAAGATACGGTACAGTAACAAAAATATCCACATATTGAGGTAGCCGATAACGTTTGCAAAAAAACTCTGACCCATGCACAGTGGCACATTTCGCATTTATGTGTGTATTTCACTCAATCACTTTATTTATTATTTATGTTTTATTTATTTTTCATATACAGGTGTTCATATATTTGTATATAGATCATCATATACACTGATTATATGTATTGATTGCAATGAAGGATATATCCTTGCAGCTTGCACTTTAAATAACGTATTCACTGATGTTATTGTTTCTGAGGATTGCCATTACTACGGTTTTGGTGCTATTTTTCCTTACTGTGGGTGGGGCTTATATGGTTTAAATTGCCACTTGTGGTTAGTGTTTGTTTGTCTGAGGAAGGGGAGTGTGCCCCCGAAACGTCACGCTTGTCATATTAAACTTCACTTGTTGAAAAGACCAGAGAGTACCTCCTTATGTTCTATGTATTTAACCGTTGGCACCCTGGCAGCTGAATTGTAAGGTGAGTGCTCTCTTCTGGACTGTGTGTATATATATATATATATATATATATATATATACTGTATATGTGTGTGTTAAAATATGTATTTATGTATTTATATGTTTATATACTGTATTTATTTACAGACATATATACACATATATACACATAAATACATATGTACACATATATAAACATATATAGAAGTGGATTGGAGCCCTTTGAAGTTAAGTAGCTGAAAACATGTAAAAGCATATTTATGCAATATTATTTTTTTTTAAAGTGTTATACTGTGTATTCTAAGTATTTTTAAATATATATACATATATATATATATATATATATATATATATATATATATATATATATCTGTATATATCTATACCTATATATCATATAGATAAATAGAAGCATAAAATGCTAAAACAAAAAGAGTACAAGATATTACAGCCACATCCTGAAAGTAAGGGAATTCAGAACTCTTAAATAGATAATAACAAAAGTGGAGAGGGAGCATTAAATAGCGCTCTACTTGTAATTTGGCCTATAGTTCTGTGCAAGCAATAGTCCATAATAAAATGCTCTAAAACATTACAGCATTTAATTTGCACTTTTATGTACCTTTAAGCGCTACTTTGATTGCACTTAATAGTTCTTCTTGATTTACTAATAATTCATCATCAAACTATGACAATGCATATCCTATATTTTATTTAATACTTGGGTAATTGGTTTCTAACTTTCATTTTATGCATTCTATATGGCATTTCAGCAAATTAATACTTGGACATAACTATTGTAGGGGTGGTTTATTGAATCAGAAATCTTTCCAAAATAAATCTTTGATGTTGTATTGACAATTCGAGCAACTTGCAAATTTGCCTACACTTTACTGTGTGACTTTATAAAGAATTACAAATGGTGTTTTGTCATACACCCCCCTCCACAGAAACAGATTTTGACAGCAGATAAGAAGCAGAAGGCCCATATGATAAGTCTAATGTATCTGCAGACTAGCCTTCTGCATGTCCCAGGCAGTCTAGATTTACCTTACCTTACTTTGCCCTGTAAACTGCTGAAAACAACTAAAATAAGATGGTTACTTCTCACCATACTATTGTTTTCCTCCTGTGCCTATAGCTGTCTGCAAAGTCATTCTCTTATTTTAACCCCTTACAAGTATTAATTAGTGAAAGTCTGCATCTTTACACTGGGAGCTGACATCTTGGACCTTATATTTGTTATGTTGCTTTTAAACTGTGCAAAAAAAACTGCAAACATGTAACTCTTCTGTTCTCTTTTATGTGAGCTAAACTGAAGTGAAATGTAAAGCAGATCTGTAAAAGTGAACTACTCTTATCACTGGATGCAACAATAAGTGAGCTACAAGATGGCCGTTCCCAGAATAAAATGCAGGGCTTTACCAGCTGAATTCTGTACTTTACCAGCTGAATTCTGTAATGAGGTAAAATAAGAGAATAACTTTAAAGACAGCTGCCAATATAGGAGGGAAAACAATAGCATTGTAATTAGTAACTATGCTCCTGTAGTTTTATACGGCAGTTTAACGTCCCTTTAAAGTAAGTGTGGTTATATTTTGCTCTGTACACTGAATAGCTGAACTCCAGCATTCATTTTTGAAAAAACACTGTTAAAATTCTTTCAATTTCATATGAAACAGTAGGAGGTAAAAATATTCTATAAGATACAAAGTAACCCTATGGCTATAATATTACCTTAAAATAGGAATAGTAGGTAACATGATTCAATCACACTTTCTAAAACTTTGCAATTATTTCCTGATCTTGCTTCTTCCAACTTGAGATCTGGTATAGCTATTTTTGGAAAATATAAATATGGGCATCCTTTTTAAATTGTATAGATCCTCCTATTTATAGCATACTAGTGTCTACTGAGCTATGCTGTGTTATTTTGCTCCAGGGGCCCGTAACGCATGCTAACAGGTTTACTCTATGAGAACCTTGTCCATTTGCAGGTTACTAAATCCTAGCCTAAGGGCCCGATGATTTTCTTGGAGAGAAATTAAAGTACGTATAGTGGAGCACATGATACTTATAAACATTTTAGTTTGCAGCAAACAAAAATAAAACAAACGTTTTCACTACCATTTAACTTGCATTTATATCTAGTTTAGTACTTTTCTGACAGTTAAATAAGCATATTGTGAATTTTAGGCAAACGTCAACTGCATACAGCTGGGAAGATAAATCAGTGAAATCTACAGGTGTAACATGCTTAGAGAATACCATGAGAGACAAACCTTAGGACTTTCCTGGTCTGCCCAGGAAACTCCCCTGACCCTTCCACACTCTGAAACGCTCAATGCAATGTATTTTGTAAGATACACAGAAATAAACACTCCTAATTTGTTACCCAAAACTTTCAAAGCATAATACGATTTTGTAAAATTACAGTCCTAAATACACTGATGTATGCAAAATCTAAATGCATTAAAATAGAAATTAGATAGTGCTAAGCTTAAATGTAATACAACTTAAAGAACATCTTATAGTGACATTAAACACTAACACTGAGATTACGAGTTTTGCGGTATCAGGGGTGCGTTGCTAACAAGCATTTTTTTTCCACCGCTCACTTAAGACAATGCTGGTATTACAGTTTTTTTTTAAACCCGCCGTTAGCCGCAAAAAGGTGAGAGTAGAGGAAAATTTAGCTCCACATCTCAACTCAATACCAGCGTTGCATACGGTAGTGGTGAGCTGGCAAAACGTGCTCGTGCACGATTTCCCCAAAGGAATCAATGGGGCAGAATCGGCTGAAAACAAACCAAACACCTGCTAAAAAGCAGCGTTCAGCTTCTAACGCAGCCCCATTGATTCCTATGGGGAAATAAAAGTTATGTCTACACCTAACACCCTAACATGAACCCCGAGTCTAAACACCCCTAATCTTACACTTATTAACCCCTAATCTGCTGCCCCCGACATCGCCAACACTTGCATTATATTATTAACCCCTACTCTGCTGCCCCCAATGTCGCCGCCACCTAACTACACTTATTAACCCCTAATCTGCCACCGCCAACGTCGCCGCCACTATAATAAAGTTATTAACCCCTAAATCTAAGTCTAACCCTAAGCCCACTTAACACCTAATCTGAAGCACCGGACACCGCCGCCACCTACATTATCCCTATGAACCCCTAATCTGCTGCCCCCAACATCGCCGACACCTACATTATATTTATTAACCCCTACTCTGCTGCCCCCAATGTCGCCGCCACCTAACTACACTTATTAACCCCTAATCTGCCACCGCCAACGTCGCCGCCACTATAATAAAGTTATTAACCCCTAAATCTAAGTCTAACCCTAAGCCCACTTAACTTAAATATAATTTAAAATAATCTAAATAAAATTACTACAATTAAATAAATAATTACTATTTAAAACTAAATACTTACCTATAAAATAAACCCTAAGCTAGCTACAATATAAATATTAATTACATTGTATCTAGCTTAAGGTTTATTTTTATTTTACAGGCAACTTTGTATTTATTTTAACTAGGTACAATAGTTATTAAATAGTTATTAACAATTTAATAACTACCTAGTTAAAATAAGTACAAATTTACCTGTAAAATGAACCCTAACCTAAGTTACAATTACACCTAACACTACACTATCATTAAATAAATTAACTAAATTAACTACAATTAATTACAATTAAATAAAATAAACTAAAGTACGGAAAATCCCCCCACTAAATTACAGAAAAAAATAAAATAATTACAAGAATTTTAAATTAATTACACCTAATCTAATCCCCTAATAAAATAAAAAAGCCCCCCAAAATAATAAAAATCCCTACCCTATACTAAATTACAAATAGCTCTTAAAATGGCTTTTTGTGGGGCATTGCCCCAAAGTAATCAACTCTTTTACCGGTAAAAAATCCCCCAATACCCCACCCCAACATTAAAACCCACCACCCACACACCCAACCCTACTCTAAAACCCACCCAATACCCCACCCAACACTAGCCCCTTGAAGATCACCCTACCATGAGACGTCTTCACCCAGCCAGGCACAAGTGCTCCTCCAGAGGGGCAGAAGTCTTCATCCAAACCGGGCAGAAGAGGACATCCAGATGGGCAGAAGTCTTCATTCAGGCGGCATCTTCTATCTTCATCCATGCCGAGTGGAGCGGGTCCATCTTGAAGCCAGCCGAAACGGAGCATCCATCCAGACTGACGACTACACGACGAATGACGGTTCCTTTAAATGACGTCATCCAAGATGGCGTCCCTTGAATTCTGATTGGCTGATAGGATTCTATCAGCCAAACGTAATTAAGGTAGGAAAAATCCTATTGGCTGATCCAATCAGCCAATAGGATTGAGCTTGCATTCTATTGGCTGATTGGAACAGCCAATAGAATGCGAGCTCAATCCTTTTGGCTGATTGGATCAGCCAATAGGACTGAACTTCAATCCTATTGGCTGATTGCATCAGCCAATAGGATTTTTCCTACCTTAATTCTTATTGGCTGATAGAATCCCATCAGCCAATCGGAATTCGAGGGACGCCATCTTGGATTTTATTTTGTTTTATTTAAATTATATTTAAGTTAGGGGGGATTAGACTTAGGGTTAGACTTAGGTTTAGGGGTTAATAAATTTAATATAGTAGCGGCGACATTGGGGGCGGCCGATTAGGGGTTAATAAATGTAGGTAGGTGTTGGCGATGTTAGGGGTTAATAAAATTTAACTAGTGTTTGCGAGGCGGGAGTGCGGCGGTTAAAGGGGTTAATATATTTATTAAAGTGGTGGCGATGTCCGGTCGGCAGATTAGGGGTTAAAAACTTTATTTAAGTGTTTCCGATGTGAGGGGAGTCAAGGTTTAGGGGTTAATAGGTAGTTTATGGGTGTTAGTGTACTTTTTAGCACTTTAGTTAAGAGTTTTATGCTACGGTGTTAGCCCATAAAACTCTTAACTACTGACTTTTAAATGCGGTAGGAGTCTTGACAGGAGAGGGTCTACCGCTCACTTCTTCCAAGACTCGTAATATCGGCGTTAGGTAAATCCCATTGAAAAGATAGGATACTCAATTTACGTAAGGGGATTTGCGGTAAGCTTGAGTTGCGTAAAAAAAGTGAGCGGTACACCTGTACCTGCCAGACTCGTAATACCAGCGGGCGTTAAAAAGCAGCGTTGGGACCTCTCAACGCTGCTTTTTAAGGCTAGTGCAAGACTCGTAATCTCACCGTAAATACATGTTATAAGCCTAGTATTGAGGTTATTTCCTGCCTCCCTTTGCTCATGGGGGCCACCATGTTGAAATCTAGCTTTCATTTCAGTCCAGCTCCAATGTGTTTGTACATATGCAGCAACTCTCCTTCAGATACCTGCAGTGTAACCTAGGTTACAAAATGGCAATAACTACAATTAGAGGGAGGTTCATGAAATGTATTTAGTGTCTAAAGTCCCTTTAAGTCTAAAGTAATATAAAATACAAAGCACAAAGTGAAATGTAACAAAACTTTTATGTCATACTGCACTGAATAGCACTGGGTTTGTCTCACATCTAGAAATGCATGGAATGCCCCTTGAAGAAGTATTGCAAAATGTGTCTTTTTAGGACCTTATGAGGGATCTCACAGTACTGGAGGATCATTTTAGATCATCTCATCTGAGAAGAGAGCTTTAGATCATCAAGCCCACAGAGAAAGAGAGAGTGTGAGTGAGGATGGTTGCTTGTGGAAGTGATCGGTTATTTATTGTTTTAAAAAAAAAAAAATACTTTCAAAAGCAAATTTCTTCTTTTGTTCAATCCAAATTAACAACAATTACCAAAATATTACTACTTTAAGGCTATACCAATTTTATTTCAAAATGAGCCATTAAGTATAATGTATAAGGGTTATAGTGATATAGTATTTGCCTTTGGAGTGTAAGTTTATTTAATCTACTTAGTAACTTTGATTACTTTGATTGGCAAATAGATAAACTGTAACATTTTGCATCATTCTGAATTTATGACATAGATATCAGAACCAATAAATAACGGGAAAAAGTGTATCTCCCAAACATTCTCAATTATAAATAAAATCTGAGTGGAAACAACAACTGTTACAATAGAGAGGTAACAGTCTAGCATGTATAATAGTCAGATAACAGACAGTACAGTGGGCAGGTAACAGACAAGTAGGTACAATATATAAGAAGCAGGTAAGCAGGTATGACAGAGAATATAAAAGAACATCAGGTACAATAATCAGGAATAAAGGTTATAGGTACACTAGAGAATTACCAGACTTGCAAGTAAACACCCAGACATTACAGTACACAGGTTACAGACCAACATGCACTATATTTAAAAAAGCAGACTAGCAGGTTCAATATGTAAATTACAGGCCCTTATTAGCCATACAAAGTAACACTTTAAAATAAACATACTCAACAAGGTTTTCAAGCAGTGTAATCCTGGACTCCTCCTGTTTTGAAAACTCTGGACATTGTACTATTAAAATGGCAATTTTAGTTGATATTTAAGCATTAATTTTGTTTTCAGTGCATCTACTATACTAAATCAAACTAGCATATGTAATAGCACATACAGCACATACTGTACCTAAAATAGCTAGTACCATTCCATCCTTTAATACTTCCATGGAACCTGAGCACACCAAATAAATTGCTTGCAATGCATCTCCCTGCCGTAGAAGGTACTCTCCAGGAGCACAAAAGGATGTTTTGATATGCAGAGACAAAGACCTGAGGCAACCGCGACTAGCGCTCTCAAAAAGGGACAACTGCAGAATCTCCTTATTCAAGTGCATGGTAATATCTGAGCGCAGCTCATCTGGAAAATCTTTCAAAAGCTGTCAAATGAGAAAAAGAAACTGAATTAATGCAAGTTGGATTTTCACGGTCCTTTTTATGCATAGAATGAACCTAAGCTTTCAGACAATGCTCGATTGGTGACAAATACCTCTGGCAGTTTCTCAACTTAGGTATAATATACGCTTCAGTTTGCCATCATTTTAAAAATGTACAGCTTCAAAATATTTTAAATTCTTTCAGAATATTTTCTTGGATTGTAAGTGTGTCCTGGAACAAAAGTGTGTTGCAGAAGTAAAACCTACATTAAAAAAATATTCACATATCTTGATGGTTATATGGAAATATTTTGTCACAATGCATGAACATTTCAACACTCTTATCCAAATTTCATTCACAAAAAGCACATCATAAAGGATATTTTTAGGAACATGAAACCCCATATTTTTCTTTTATAATTCAGCTTTAAACATCTTTACAATTTATTTCTATCATCAAATTTGCTCCATTCTCTTAGTATTCTTTTTTGAAGGTGGAGCAATACATTGCTAGGAGCTAGATGAACACATTGGGTGAGCCAATGACAAGATGCATATATGTGTAGCAACCAATCAGCAGCTATCTCTCAGTAGTGCATTGATGCTCCTAAGTCTACCAATGTGTCCAAGAAAGGATATCAAGAGAACAAAGCAAAATAGAAAATGGAAGAAAATTGGAAAGCTTTTTTATATTTGCATTTGAATCATGAACGTTTAGTTTTTACTTTTCTGTCCCTTTTAATTATAAATGCTTTTATTTTAAACTTGTATATTCTAACTTAAAACATTTATGGAAAATGTAACTATACTCCATTTTAGACTATTATACATTTTGGGGCCCATTTATCAAGCTCTGGATGGAGCTTGAGGGCCCGTGTTTCTGGCGAGCCCGCAGGCTCGCCAGAAACACCAGCTATGAAGCAGTGGTCTAAAGACTGCTGCTCCATAACCTGTCCGCCTGCTCTGAGGAGGCGGACAGAGATCGCCGCCATTCAACCCGATCGAGTACGATCGGGTTGATTGACACCTCCCTGCTGGCGGCCGATTGGCCATGACTCTGCAGGGGGCGGCGTTGCACCAGCAGTTCAAAAGAGCTGCTGGTGCAATGCTGAATATGGAGAGCGTATTGCTCTCCGCATTCAGCGAGGTCTGTCGTACCTGATCCGCACTGTCAGATCAGATCTGACAGACCTTTGTTAAATAGGGGCCTTTGCACTATAGGGCTTCATTTATCAGGAAGACTTAGCTTTGGAATCATTGCAATGGTTAGCCTGCAACTACAAATTAGACCGTTGTTTCCTAACCTCCCCACCAGTTGAGAAGTAACAACCTTTAAGCATTTTGGACTCATTTGTCTGGGATGATTGACAAGTTCTGCTCTGAGCATTTATTTGTGCAATAGAAAGGGGTGGTGCTGCACAAGTGATTGCTGGTGTAGCTTTAAAAGTAAAGTATAGTCAAAATTAAATGTGGTAACGTGTGGGTGGTGTGATAGCTCTTAATAATCAGTATGCTATACCCAAGTGTTCACACTAATCTCTCAAAATGAGAATAGATCAAAGTTAGTGCATGGGGTTAGGGTAAGCGCTCAAAAGAGACTGAGCCAACTGATATTGACAAATATATTGACAAATATATCAAAATAAAGAATTAAACAATTCTAGTAATAAAAAGACAATTTATTCAGAGACTATGGAGCCGATTTATCATCAGTCTGTCCGGCATGATCCACTTCTTGTGAACTGCTTGTGCAATGCCGCCCCCTGCAGATTTGCGGCCAATCAGCCACTAGCAGGGGGTGTCAATCAACCTGATCATATGAGATTGGGTGGATTGATGTCTGCAGCCTCAAAGCAGACAAACCAGTTAAGGAGCAGCGGTCTTAAGACCGCTGCTTCATAACTGCTGTTTCTGACGAGCCTGAAGCGCGGAAACAGGGGCATCAGTGGCCATTCGGCCCTTGATAAATCGGCCCCATAGTATTAATGGACAATCAATAATAAATAGATAACTGTGTGAATACACAAGATGCCGACATCAATATAAAACAACAATACATATGAAAAATCATCTAAATGAATCTAAAATGAGATTAAAATTATATAAAAACAGCTTAAGTATTCCTAGTTTGTTGAATACAGCAAAATGCTTACGGCTAGATTACGAGTTGTGCGTTAGGGTAAAAAAGCAGCGTTAAGAGGTCCTAACGATGCTTTTTTACGCCCGCTGCTATTACGAGTCTTGAAGTATTAGGGTCACTGCACACTTTTTTGGCCTTACCGCAAACCGACTTACGTAAACTTCATAAAGTCTATTTTCAATGGGACTTCTATAGCGCCGGTATTACGAGTCTGTCCTGGGAGGCCAAAAAGTGAGTGGTACAGCCTACCCCGTTAAGAGTCCTAACGCATTTAAAAGTCAGTAGTTAAGAGTTTTAGGGTACAACGCCGTAACATAAAACTCATAACTAAAGTGCTAAAAAGTACACTAACACCCATAAACTACCTATTAACCCCTAAAACGAGGCCCTCCCGCATAGCAAACACTATAATAAATTTTAACCCCTAATCTGCCGCTCCGGACATCGCAGCAACTATAATAAACATATTAACCCCTAAACACAATTTGCAAACTAACGGCTATTTGTAATTTAGTGTAGGGTAGGGCTTTTTTATTTTTTTTGGGGGGGGGGGGCTTTTTATTTTGTTAGGGGGATTAGATTAGGTGTAATTAGTTTAAAAATCTTGTAATTTGTTTATTATTTTCTGTAATTTATTGTTTTTTTTTGTACTTTAGATAATTTAATTTAATTGTATTTAATTGTATTTAATTTATGGAAATAATTTAATAATAGTGTAGTGTTAGGTGTAATTGTATCTTAGGTTAGGTTTTATTTTACAGGTACTTTTATATTTATTTTATCTAGGTAGTTATTAAATAGTTAATAACTATGTAATAACTATTCTACCTAGTTAAAATAAATACAAACTTGCCTGTAAAATAAAAATAAACCCTAAACTAGATACAATGTAACTATTAGTTATATTGTAGCTATCTTAGGGTTTATTTTATAGGTAAGTATTTAGTTTTAAATAGGAATAATTTAGTTAATGATAGGAATTTTTATTTTGATTTATTTTAATTATATTAAGTTAGGGGCTGTTAGGTTTAGGGTTAGACTTAGGTTTAGGGGTTAATAACTTTAATATAGTGGCAGCGACGTTGGGGGCGGCAGATTAGGGGTTAATAAATGTAGGTAGGTGTCGGCGATGTTAGGGCTGGCAGATTAGGGGTTAATAATATTTAACTATTGTTTGCGAGGCGGGAGTGTGGTGGTTTAGGGGTTAATATGTTTATTATAGTGGCGGCGACGTTGGGGGCAGCAGATTAGGGGTTAAAAAGTATAGGTAGGTTGCGGCGACATTGGGGGCGGCAGATTAGGGGTTAATAAATATAATGTAGGTGTCGGCGATGTTTGGAGCAGCAGATTAGGAGTTCATAAGTATAATGTAGGTGGCGGCGGTGCCCGGAGCGGCAGATTAGGGATTAATAATTATAATGTAGGTGTCGGCGATTTTGGGGGCGGCAGATTAGGGGTTAATAAGTGTAAGATTAGGGGTGTTTAGACTCAGGGTTCATGTTAGGGTGTTAGGTGTAGACATAAAATGTATTTCCCCATAGGAATCAATGGGGCTGCGTTAAAGTGAATGTCAATTTTGACGCTAAAGTGCCCGGTTTTTAAAAATTCGATTACAAACAGGGGCACTTTAATTCATCAAAATTTACATTTCACTCCTGTTGTGAAAAAAAAAACTTACCTTTTAATCTTGACAGCAGCTCCAGCTTCCTCCACCCGTCGCAAAGCCTCTTCCTGGGTCTAAAATGAGGAATCCGGCTTTCTCCAATCACAGCATTGAATCAGACACTGATTCCCCAGGTTGGAAGCCGTGATTGGAGGATGACCTATACATCATTTCTGATGTCAGAAATGTCTTGCAATGACCGGAGGAAGCTGGAGCTGCTGTGAAGATTAAAAGGTAAGTTTTTTATCTCAACAGGAGTGAAATGTAAATTTTGATGAATTAAAGTGCCCCTGTTTTTAGTCAAATTTTTTAAAAGGGGGCACTTTAGCATCAAAATTGACATTCACTTTAAGGAATTTTACGCTGCTTTTTTGCAGGTGTTAGACTTTTTTTCAGCCGGCTCTCCCCTGTTGATTCCCATGGGGAAATCGTGCACAAGCATGTTACACCAGCTCACCGCCAACGTAAGCAGCGCTGGTATTGGAGTGCGGTAATGAGCAAAATTTTGCTCAACGCTCACTTCTTGTCTGGTTTGTAAAAACCCGTAATACCAGCGCTGTCTGTAAGTGAGCGGTGAGCATAAACTGCTCGTTAGCACCGCACAGCCTCTAATGCAAAACTCGTAATCTAGGTGTAAGTATTTTGCTTTTTTAAATGAACTAGGAATACTTAATCTGTTTTTATATAATTTTAGACTCAGATTAATTCAGATATGATTTTTCATTCGTATTGTTGTTTTAATATTGATGCCGGCATCTTGTGTATTCACATTGTTATCTATTTATTATTGATTGTCCATTAATACACAGTCTCTGAATAAATTGTCTTTTTATTACTAGAAATTTTTAATTCTATATTTTGATATATTTGTCAATATCAGTTGGCTCAGTCTCTTTTGAGCACTTACCCTAACCCCATGCATTGACCATAGTCAAAATTAAAGGGACAGTCAAGTCCATAATAAACTTTCCTAAATCAAATAGGGCATGTCATTTTAAACAACTCTCCAATTTACTTTTATCACCAATTTTGCTTTGTTCTCTTAGTTGAAAGCTAAACCTAGGAGGTTCATATGCTAATTTCTTAAATTTTGAAGGCCGCCTCTGCATTTGACAGTTTTTCACCACTAGAGATTGTTAGTTCATGTGTTTCATATAGATAACATTGAGCTCATGCACATGAATTTACCGAGGAGGGAGCACTGATTGGCTAAAATGCAAGTCTGTCAAAAGAACTCAAATAAGGGGGCAGTCTCAGAGGCTTAGATACAAGGTAATCACAGAGGTAAAAAGTGTATTATTATAACAGTGTTGGTTATGCAAAACTGGGGAATGGGTAATAAAGGCATTATCTATCTTTTTAAACAACAAAAAATCTGGTGTTGACTGTCCCTTTAAACTTTCATGATTCAGATAGGACATGCGATTGGAAACAAATTTCCATTTTACCTTTATCATCAAATATGCTTTTTTTCTCATTGTTTTCTTTGTTCAAAGCTAAACCAAGGTAGACTCATATGCTAATTTCAAAGCCCTTGACAGCTAGACAGCGCTAGTTCATGTGTGCCATATAGATAACATTGTGCTCATTTGCATGGATTTGTTTATGAGTCAGCACTGATTGGCTAAAATGCAAGTATGTCAAAAGAACTTAAATAAGTGGGGGTCTGCAGAGGCTTAGATACAAGATAATCAAAGAGGTAAAAAGTATATTTTTGTAACTGTGTTAGTTATTCAAAACTGGAGAATGAGTAATAAAGGGATTATCTGTTTTTTTAAGCAATAACAATTCTGGAGTAGATATCCCTTTAAATTACAGCAACTTGGGAACCTAGTCTGACCATTAAATACAGGAACGATATGTAGGAAAGCGCTGTACCAGAAAAACAGAATTTATGTTTACCTGATAAATTACTTTCTCCAACGGTGTGTCCGGTCCACGGCGTCATCCTTACTTGTGGGATATTCTCTTCCCCAACAGGAAATGGCAAAGAGCCCAGCAAAGCTGGTCACATGATCCCTCCTAGGCTCCGCCTACCCCAGTCATTCGACCGACGTTAAGGAGGAATATTTGCATAGGAGAAACCATATGATACCGTGGTGACTGTAGTTAAAGAAAATAAATTATCAGACCTGATTAAAAAACCAGGGCGGGCCGTGGACCGGACACACCGTTGGAGAAAGTAATTTATCAGGTAAACATAAATTCTGTTTTCTCCAACATAGGTGTGTCCGGTCCACGGCGTCATCCTTACTTGTGGGAACCAATACCAAAGCTTTAGGACACGGATGATGGGAGGGAGCAAATCAGGTCACCTAGATGGAAGGCACCACGGCTTGCAAAACCTTTCTCCCAAAAATAGCCTCAGAAGAAGCAAAAGTATCAAACTTGTAAAATTTGGTAAAAGTGTGCAGTGAAGACCAAGTAGCTGCCCTACATATCTGATCCACAGAAGCCTCGTTCTTGAAGGCCCATGTGGAAGCCACAGCCCTAGTGGAATGAGCTGTGATTCTTTCGGGAGGCTGCCGTCCGGCAGTCTCGTAAGCCAATCTGATGATGCTTTTAATCCAAAAAGAGAGAGAGGTAGAAGTTGCTTTTTGACCTCTCCTTTTACCGGAATAAACAACAAACAAGGAAGATGTTTGTCTAAAATCCTTTGTAGCATCTAAATAGAATTTTAGAGCGCGAACAACATCCAAATTGTGCAACAAACGTTCCTTCTTTGAAACTGGTTTCGGGCACAGAGAAGGTACGATAATCTCCTGGTTAATGTTTTTGTTAGAAACAACTTTTGGAAGAAAACCAGGTTTAGTACGTAAAACCACCTTATCTGCATGGAACACCAGATAAGGAGGAGAACACTGCAGAGCAGATAATTCTGAAACTCCTCTAGCAGAAGAAATTGCAACCAAAAACAAAACTTTCCAAGATAATAACTTAATATCAACGGAATGTAAGGGTTCAAACGGAACCCCCTGAAGAACTGAAAGAACTAAGTTGAGACTCCAAGGAGGAGTCAAAGGTTTGTAAACAGGCTTGATTCTAACCAGAGCCTGAACAAAGGCTTGAACATCTGGCACAGCTGCCAGCTTTTTGTGAAGTAACACAGACAAGGCAGAAATCTGTCCCTTCAGGGAACTTGCAGATAATCCTTTTTCCAATCCTTCTTGAAGGAAGGATAGAATCTTAGGAATCTTAACCTTGTCCCAAGGGAATCCTTTAGATTCACACCAACAGATATATTTTTTCCAAATTTTGTGGTAAATCTTTCTAGTTACAGGCTTTCTGGCCTGAACAAGAGTATCGATAACAGAATCTGAGAACCCTCGCTTCGATAAGATCAAGCGTTCAATCTCCAAGCAGTCAGCTGGAGTGAGACCAGATTCGGATGTTCGAACGGACCTTGAACAAGAAGGTCTCGTCTCAAAGGTAGCTTCCATGGTGGAGCCGATGACATATTCACCAGATCTGCATACCAAGTCCTGCGTGGCCACGCAGGAGCTATCAAGATCACCGACGCCCTCTCCTGATTGATCCTGGCTACCAGCCTGGGGATGAGAGGAAACGGCGGGAATACATAAGCTAGTTTGAAGGTCCAAGGTGCTACTAGTGCATCCACTAGAGCCGCCTTGGGATCCCTGGATCTGGACCCGTAGCAAGGAACTTTGAAGTTCTGACGAGAGGCCATCAGATCCATGTCTGGAATGCCCCACAGTTGAGTGATTTGGACAAAGATTTCCGGATGGAGTTCCCACTCCCCCGGATGCAATGTCTGACGACTCAGAAAATCCGCTTCCCAATTTTCCACTCCTGGGATGTGGATTGCAGACAGGTGGCAGGAGTGAGACTCCGCCCATTGAATGATTTTGGTCACTTCTTCCATCGCCAGGGAACTCCTTGTTCCCCCCTGATGGTTGATGTACGCAACAGTTGTCATGTTGTCTGATTGAAACCGTATGAACTTGGCCCTCGCTAGCTGAGGCCAAGCCTTGAGAGCATTGAATATCGCTCTCAGTTCCAGAATATTTATCGGTAGAAGAGATTTTTCCCGAGACCAAAGACCCTGAGCTTTCAGGGATCCCCAGACCGCGCCCCAGCCCATCAGACTGGCGTCGGTCGTGACAATGACCCACTCTGGTCTGCGGAAGGTCATCCCTTGTGACAGGTTGTCCAGGGACAGCCACCAACGGAGTGAGTCTCTGGTCCTCTGATTTACTTGTATCCTCGGAGACAAGTCTGTATAGTCCCCATTCCACTGACTGAGCATGCACAGTTGTAGTGGTCTTAGATGAATGCGCGCAAAAGGAACTATGTCCATTGCCGCTACCATCAAACCTATCACTTCCATGCACTGCGCTATGGAAGGAAGAGGAACGGAATGAAGTATCCGACAAGAGTCTAGAAGTCTTGTTTTTCTGGCCTCTGTCAGAAAAATCCTCATTTCTAAGGAGTCTATTATTGTTCCCAAGAAGGGAACCCTTGTCGACGGAGATAGAGAACTCTTTTCCACGTTCACTTTCCATCCGTGAGATCTGAGAAAGGCCAGGACGATGTCCGTGTGAGCCTTTGCTTGAGGAAGGGACGACGCTTGAATCAGAATGTCGTCCAAGTAAGGTACTACAGCAATGCCCCTTGGTCTTAGCACAGCTAGAAGGGACCCTAGTACCTTTGTGAAAATCCTTGGAGCAGTGGCTAATCCGAAAGGAAGCGCCACGAACTGGTAATGCTTGTCCAGGAATGCGAACCTTAGGAACCGATGATGTTCCTTGTGGATAGGAATATGTAGATACGCATCCTTTAAATCCACCGTGGTCATGAATTGACCTTCCTGGATGGAAGGAAGAATTGTTCGAATGGTTTCCATCTTGAACGATGGAACCTTGAGAAACTTGTTTAAGATCTTGAGATCTAAGATTGGTCTGAACGTTCCCTCTTTTTTGGGAACTATGAACAGATTGGAGTAGAACCCCATCCCTTGTTCTCCTAATGGAACAGGATGAATCACTCCCATTGTTAACAGGTCTTCTACACAATGTAAGAATGCCTGTCTTTTTATGTGGTCTGAAGACAACTGAGACCTGTGGAACCTCCCCCTTGGGGGAAGCCCCTTGAATTCCAGAAGATAACCTTGGGAGACTATTTCTAGTGTCCAAGGATCCAGAACATCTCTTGCCCAAGCCTGAGCGAAGAGAGAGAGTCTGCCCCCCACCAGATCCGGTCCCGGATCGGGGGCCAACATTTCATGCTGTCTTGGTAGCAGTGGCAGGTTTCTTGGCCTGCTTTCCCTTGTTCCAGCCTTGCATTGGTCTCTAAGCTTGCTTGGCTTGAGAAGTATTACCCTCTTGCTTAGAGGACGTAGCACTTTGGGCTGGTCCGTTTCTACGAAAGGGACGAAAATTAGGTTTATTTTTGGCCTTGAAAGGCCGATCCTGAGGAAGGGCATGGCCCTTACCCCCAGTGATATCAGAGATAATCTCTTTCAAGTCAGGGCCAAACAGCGTTTTGCCCTTGAAAGGAATGTTAAGTAGCTTGTTCTTGGAAGACGCATCAGCTGACCAAGATTTCAACCAAAGCGCTCTGCGCGCCACAATAGCAAACCCAGAATTCTTAGCCGCTAACCTAGCCAATTGCAAAGTGGCGTCTAGGGTGAAAGAATTAGCCAATTTGAGAGCATTGATTCTGTCCATAATCTCCTCATAAGGAGGAGAATCACTATCGACCGCCTTTACCAGCTCATCGAACCAGAAACATGCGGCTGTAGCGACAGGGACAATGCATGAAATTGGTTGTAGAAGGTAACCCTGCTGAACAAACATTTTTTTTAAGTAAACCTTCTAATTTTTTATCCATAGGATCTTTGAAAGCACAACTATCTTCTATGGGTATAGTGGTGCGTTTGTTTAAAGTGGAAACCGCTCCCTCGACCTTGGGGACTGTCTGCCATAAGTCCTTTCTGGGGTCGACCATAGGAAACAATTTTTTAAATATGGGGGGAGGGACGAAAGGAATACCGGGCCTTTCCCATTCTTTATTTACAATGTCCGCCACCCGCTTGGGTATAGGAAAAGCTTCTGGGAGCCCCGGGACCTCTAGGAACTTGTCCATTTTACATAGCTTCTCTGGGATGACCAAATTGTCACAATCATCCAGAGTGGATAATACCTCCTTAAGCAGAGCGCGGAGATGTTCCAACTTAAATTTAAACGTAATCACATCAGGTTCAGCTTGTTGAGAAATGTTCCCTGAATCTGTAATTTCTCCCTCAGACAAAACCTCCCTGGCCCCATCAGACTGGTTTAGGGGCCCTTCAGAACCATTATTATCAGCGTCGTCATGCTCTTCAGTATCTAAAACAGAGCAGTCGCGCTTACGCTGATAAGTGTGCATTTTGGCTAAAATGTTTTTGACAGAATTATCCATTACAGCCGTTAATTGTTGCATAGTTAAACACTAAAAAACTCTAAGCCATCTCCGTGGAGATGTTGCCTGTACAACGGCAAAGAGAATGACTGGGGTAGGCGGAGCCTAGGAGGGATCATGTGACCAGCTTTGCTGGGCTCTTTGCCATTTCCTGTTGGGGAAGAGAATATCCCACAAGTAAGGATGACGCCGTGGACCGGACACACCTATGTTGGAGAAATCTTTACAAAATAAGGCAAGTTGGATGTGATGAGGGGTTTCCTACTTAACATTTTGTTAAAATAGACATAATCCCAACATTTTTCTTTCAGGATTCAGACAGAGAATACAATTGTAAAGAAGTTTCCATTTTACTTCTATTATCAAGTTTGCTTCGTTCTCATGCTGTTCTTTGTTGAAGAGATATCTAGATATGTAGTGTGCATATGTATGGAGCAGTACATGACAGGAAATAGTGCTGCCATCTAGTGCTTACATTCCTGCTTTTCAGCAAAGAATAACCAAAAAACAATTCAATAATAGAAGTACTTTGGAAAATTTGGAAAATTGGAACTTGTATTGAATTCTCAATCTGGATTCTGAAAGAAAAAATGTGGGTTTTATATCCATTTAAAGTTTCTATCTTTCTCCAACTGGTGACTTAAAGAGACAGTCTACACCTTAATCATCTTAAAGTTTTACCTTAGACTAAGCTGCAAATAGCTTCCTGCACCCTTTTCTATCTATATTATGCAGCAGGAATGGTAATAGGGTTGCCACCCAGCTGGTATTTTACCGACACGACCGGTATTTTTAAGGTTCATGTCAATGTAGAAAATAAAGAATAAATATTGAAAGAAAGCCCCTGTCAAAGTGAAACTTCTTCTGAGTGTGATGAATACTAGTTATAAACAAATAAACATTTTAAAATCAGTCCTATCAGCTTTAGTTTTTGAGTTATGCTGTTTAATTATATATGCAATTTTATGTTAATTAGCATTGCCGGTATTTTCTTCCAAGAAAGGTGGCAACCCTAAATGGTAAAAAAAAATATTTTAAAGTGAATATTGTTTCTGGCCACTTTAAAATTACTGTCAAGCCCCCCCCCCCCCCACACACACTGATGACATCAGGATCTGGGCTGCATATGGCGTCCAATCACAAAAGGCTCACTAGTTGGATTCAATAGACTGTCAATGCTATTCAGCTCAGATTGTGATGTCATCAGTGGGCAGAGCTAGGCAGCCATTTCAAAGTGGCCAGAAACAATATTCATTTTAAAATAACTTTTTACCGTGATATAGAAAGGGGTGCAGGAGGCGATTTGCAGCTTAAACTAAGGTAAGACTTTAAGATGACTGAGGTGTAGACTGTCCCTTTAATACTAACCCAATGATTAACAATCAATCCATACTTTGGGCAAGATTACAAGTAGAGCGTTATGAGCTTTCCACGCGGGATGTGGTATTTTTTGCAATCAATTTCCATTGTGCGGGTATTAAAAGTCTTGAAAAATCGTGATTGCGCACACGCATTCGCCTTTTACGCAACAATCCTTTCTGCACTTGATGAGCTGTAGTTAACCGCTTTGCGCAACAAACAGGTTTCTCAAAACACTATAAAAATGCATTACAAAGTACAGTTACACTCATATTAACACTGTCTAAAAAAATAAAAAATAAAAAAAAAAGTGCACACAAAAGTTATAAGGGCTCTAAGAGAGGAGATCTCGGGTGTTAGAAAATAAAGCCGACACAGGTATTTTACATTGACATACATACACATACATAGAGAAACATGGATTTATATGTATACAGATATGTTTAACTATGGAGATAATGAAACGATTTCACATTACAATCTTATGCACATTAAACAATATATCAAAGGGATTTTTAAAGACTTTTTCTCAAATAGATCTCGAGATATCTAGACATATATATAGTCACAGACATATCTTGCAATAAATAGAAATATCAGTCCAAAAATCATCACATATATAGAGAAATATTTATTTAGAATTAAAAAGAACATATTCTGTTGCAAAAACATTTACGCAATATAAAATATTTGCATTTTCATGTACAATTTTCAAGGAGAATACGTCATGGGCTTTGTGCGACAGATTAGGGTTTTTGTGTTTTTTTTTCTTTCTATTTGTCTTCTCCATTGACTTCTATGGGGAATACGTAAACACGCATGCAATTTTGCAGTTTGCATTATGCGGCTTAACGCGCGCACAAAATAAGTTATTTCACAACTTGTAATAACTGTGCAACCCCAAATGCGAGCAGTTTCTAGGTTTTCTAAAGCTTTGATGAGATGTGAATGGATGCTTTATTAATCTTCAAAAATCAGGGCATAATGAGTTAAAGAGCTTACTGTTTTTTTTCACATGTGTTGATCTATCTTAACACATAAACACTTTTACATGTATTGATAACTCTGGCTGACTCCCTTTAAACATTTTTCTTGTATTTCAAAAACACAGTTTACATTGGATGATAAGTTAAAAACCAACAACTTGTGATTACCTCATGAGAATCGATCCCATTATTGACTGACCAATTGGTTTGGAAATATTCAAGCATTCTTTGCTTTAACTGCTGTGGAAGGTGGTGTACCCGTATAAAATCCTTCAAATCTTTAGTCCTTGTATGATAGAGAGACCACCTTGAATACAGTCGTTGGATTATAGCAGTGACATTACCAAAAACCAAAGCATGCATCAAGGCTAAAAGAAAGACGAGAAGAAAAAATAAGAATTTAAACATGCAACATAATTTAAAATTGTCAAATATATATATATATATATATATATATATATATATATTATTATTATTATTATTTATTTTATTTTTTTCTAAAACATACTGGCATTGGCATAAGAATTAAATAATACAAAATATCCACATTTTGTGGGTTTTTGTTTTACTTGGGAGTTTATTCAATAAGAATGGAAAAGTTACCTCACTTTTATTACATCAAAATAGAACTTGCCTAATTTTATCTGAACAACTCTCTATGAATAATTGGTTTATACACACAATCTGAAAAATAAAGAAAACAGTGGGTGTATAATATATAAACTGTGACTGTGTCTTTCACTTGTCTACTTATTAAATTACCCACTTTGGAAAAGAGTCTGCAGCTCCTCGTTTTTCTTTCTTCTAACCCTATATATATATATATATATATATATATATATATATATATATATATATATATATATATATATGTATAAAAATTCCACAGAATGCAGGCACTCACTGGTCTTGATAAAATATAACAATTTTATTAAGGCATAGTTAAAATGACATAACATTTCGGCACCAGGTTGTGCCTTTGTCAAATGTCAGCATGAGAACAAAAGAATATGCAGCACACTTAAAATCAATATGATACACAGATAAAAACATACCCCTTTTAAAGATGAGAAATAGAGGTTGGTCTATCGTAGAGCTAAAAACCTCAGGGACCACTTGGTGAAGTCGGATCCTGTCAAACACTATCGGAAGGAGTCGTGGCTCAAACCCTCCAAAATGGGTTGTTTTCCCTGTGGCAACTGCACCACATGCAACAGCATGACCAGAGGTAACTCCTTTCAGCGCCCACATTCGAACAAGAGGTACAAGATAAATCATTGTTTGAGTTGCATGAGTAACTACGTAATATACATACTAATTTGTCCTTGTTCCAGTGTATACGTGGGTAAGACGATCACCCCATTCCGTGATACGATGGTGAACCATCGATGCGCAATCCGTGGTGCGTTAAAATCTGGCGAATCAGATCAGCCAGTGGCACGCCACTGTGTGACTTTGCAACACTCCATGTCAAGCATCAGGTCTATGTTAATAGATCACGTACCTCCAATGTCAAGAGGGGGAGACAGAGCTAATAGACTGATCCAACTGGAAAGCAGATGGATACACAATGTTGGACACGTTGGTTCCTAAAGGCCTTAACACCTCACTGGACTTTAGCCCATTTTACTAATTCAACATTTGGATGATTTCGGTTCTGGACATTTCTGAACATCCAATTGATAGCTCAATATTCAAAAAGTTTCTATATGTTTTCCAGGGAGACATGATGCTATTATATATGTGGTCTTTCACCCTCACTCAAACCTCCTTAATTAATACATATGCTAATGCCTTGGATCAGGGGTTATAAATGTGTTTTTTTAAGTGTTGGGTTTTAACTTATCTTCATCTGATTGATGTGCTTTGATAGCAATGTTTTATATGTTTATTTGTACTGATGCATTTAACTATTTTTTGGTAATCACTACCTATACTCCTAGGATGACCCTCTGTTTGGTCTCCTTTATTGTATTACGAGTATGATAGTCTATTGCATGCAGTAACATAAATCATATTCTACCATCGATCCAGGTTATGTCCCAATGTGCCATCAAATAGTATGTATCCCCTACCATCTAGGATTATCTGTATGACCGCTATGTCTAAATTCAATATGCTACATACATACATGATTGTTTGGTTGCTAATGGCAACAATTACCCATAGCTGCATTAGACAGCTACACGCATGCGAGACTAAGATGTTTCCCACTCTGACGCGTGAGGCTAAACGACGTTGCTATGGCAACGCCGTGCCATGCGTCATCACGCTAGGCACGCGTCGTGCTTACGTGACGTCATAATGGGAAGACGCGAGTGGCAGCATGGCGGCAAAAGTTTGTTATTTCTCATCTTTAAAAGGGGTATGTTTTTATCTGTGTATCATATTGATTTTAAGTGTGCTGCATATTCTTTTGTTCTCATGCTGACATTTGACAAAGGCACAACTTGGGGCCGAAACGTTATGTCATTTTAACTATGCCTTAATAAAATTGTTATATTTTATCAAGACCAGTGAGTGCCTGCATTCTGTGGAATTTTTGGATGATTTACAGCAGAGCACCGTGGCATTAATGGAGTGGTGAGATTGTGCTTTACCTTTAAGTAACTATATATATATATATATATATATATATATATATGTATATATATATATATATGTATATATATGTTATATATATATATATGTATATATGTGTATATATATATATATATATATATATATATAAATGTTGTGACTGAACCCAAGGTATAGTATTGGAAGGTGTCTATATTCCCCAAAAGGATATGGTCTGACAACCCCAAGGAGAATAGTTGTGTTTGTTTACCATATAAAGAAAATATGTGATCTATTTCTGGGTCCCTGGGGTAGAGCATTTGGAGAGTAGGGCGGGTCAGTGCTCCACCCCGCAGTTTGCAGGCAGCACATCATGTGAGAAAGTCCAGGAATTTCGTCTGACACAGTTAGCTATCCACATGCATGTGGTAATTACCAGCAGGTGCTAATAAAAATCCCCAATTAGGGATTCAGAGTCACAATGCCAGCAGTAAGGGATACTGCAACACTCTCCTGAGAGACTGAGAGGAATTATCTCTAAACTGAAAAACAAAGTTTAAAAGGTCTGTGCATTTATCTTTTTGTGAAAAGCCAAATTAGTGCAGTCAGTTATACCTGTTAGTAAGTGCTCAGTGGAGCAAGCCTCTTTTGTTTTCATTATGTTAATTTTGCCTGTTTTTGCCAGACCTGTAAATAAATGGACTATATTTTATAAAGCTATAACCTTGTGTGGTGTTTCCAGCTTTGAAGACTGTGTGGTTGTAAGATCCCAGGTCACATATTGTGGAGACAGCGGTCAAACACACTGATAGTCTGTTAAGGAAACAATACCACACTCAAAAATGGAGGAAGTTGTAAAGGCTTTACTACAGGCTATGGCCACATAGCAACAGGCCACTACCACACAGCAGCAAGCTACTGCCACACTGCAAGAAAATATTGCAGTACTACAACAACTGGTGTTAATACAAAGAGAGGAGAATATCACACCTTGCTTTGCAGCAGGAGATCCAATGCCTATCTGAGGGACTGGGCAGGTGTGCTGCAGGAATACCACATAGTTCTAAGACTCTAAGAGTGAGTAACTATTTGCAAAAGATGGTGGCTACAGATGATGTGGAGGCTTACCTTATGGCTTTTAAGACTGCCGAGAGAGAAGGGTGGCCTGCGTTTGAATGGGCAAGCCTCCTTGCGCCATTTCTGAGTGGAGAACCTCAGAAGGCATATTATGATTTGGAGCCTGAGCAGGCCAGTGACTACAAAAAACTTAAAGCAGAAATCTTGGCCTGCCTGGGAGTAACGATAGCAGTGAAGGCCCAGTGATTTCACTTCTGGACTTATAATCAAGACAAAGCTGTGTGGTCACAGATGTTTGACTTAATACATCTTGCCAGGAAATGGCTGCAGCCAGAGGTCAACTCAACTAGTCACATTGTGGAACAACTTGTGATGGACCAGTTCCTGCAAGGATTGCCTGTTTCCCTATGGCGGTGGGTCAGCCAGAGTGAACCTAAAAACTGCTGATGGTCTAGTTGCCCTGGTGGAATGCTATGTGGCTGCAGGAGAGTCCCTACAAATACCCAACCAAGAAAGACCAAGGACCCTGAAGATCCGGAGTCCCAGTAAATTGGGTAAGACTGTTCCGGGAAAAAGGGGGTATCAGGAGGAGCAGATGGGTTTCTACAACCAGAGGGACATTACAGCAAGGGGAAATAGTTTTGTGAGGCAGAAAGAGTCCACAAAAGCCTTAAAGGGACAGTCAACACCAGAATGTGTATTGTTTAAAAAGAAAGATAATCCCTTTATTACACATTTACCAGTTTTGCATAACCAACACTGTTATAGAAATACACTTTTTACCTCTGTGATTACCTTGTATCTAAGCCTCTGCAAATTGCCCCCTTATTGCAGTTCTTTTGACAGACTTGCATTTTAGCCAATCAGTGCTCACTACAGGGTAACTTCAAGTGCATGAGCTCTATGTTATCTATATGAAACACATGAACTAATGCCCTCTAGTGGTCAAATGCATTCAGATTAGAGACAGTCTTCAAGGTCTAAGAAATTAGCATATGAACCTCCTAGAATTAGCTTTCAACTAAGAATACCAAGAGTACAAAGCAAAATTGGTGATAAAAGTAAATTGTTAAGTTGTTAAAAATTACATTCCCTATCTAAATCATGAAAGTTTTTTTTTTTTACTTGACTGTCCCTTTAAAGATGTTGTCTTAAGCTAATATTAAATGTTTTCAATGTAAAGATTATGGACATATTGCAAATGACTGCCCTGAGAATTATGTTGCTATGAAATGTAATGTTGGCAATATGAGGGACAATTATTCACTGTATTCTCGTTCTGTATATGCAGTTACCAAAAATGATTGTCGTAATGGGCACACTTGGTGCACTGTAAAGATGGAAGGAAATTAAATTAAAGCTTTGCTGGACTCTGGTAGCTTGGTTATGCTCATAGACAAGGGTCTGTTGAGAAATACTCCTATTTATAATTATCAGAACCTAGATATTGCCTGTGTCCATGGGGACATACACACGTATTCAACTGCTGAAGTTCTTATTGAGACTCAAAATGGCTCTATATATCATAGAGTTGGTTTAGTAGATACATTAGTTCATGAAATGATAATAGGCAGAGATTCTCCCCATTTTTATTTATGGGATGCTGCTGAGAAAGCTTCATTTGGATTCAGTAGAGGGCGCTGTTGGTGATTTTCCATTTTCTGATTTATTGGGGGATGACTTCGAAAAATAACTGCTGCTAGAGGGAAACAGTCAACCCATATGGAAACCCTAGTTGGAGGTAACACTGAACAGTATAATACATGTCAATCTAATATATCTGAACCTGATTTAGAAATAGCTGACCTTGAGGATAGCCTAAGTAAATTTAGGACTGCACAATGGGAGGATCCAACTTTAGCTGTGACTACAAACCATATCTCCATAAGAAATGTAACCCCCATTAATCCTGATATAGCCCTTACCTATCCATAGTTTGAAGTGTAAAATGATTTATTGTACAGTTGAAAAAAGAGAGTCTGTCAAACAGCTATTAGTACCCCAGGCATATTGACACACTGTATTAAACCTGGCACATAGTCACATACTTGGGGGACAGCTGAAAAAACAAGAGAGAGTATTCTTAGGAGGTTTTATTGGCCAGGTGTAATGGCATTTATCACAAATTAATGTTTTTGTGGGTCCCCTTGTAAAGTCTGCAAGGGGACACCAGTACATATTGGTAGTAGCAGACTAGGCTACCCGTTACCCTGAGGCAATACCCATGAGAACTACTTCAGTAAAATAGATTGCTAAGGAGTTTATGTTAATTTTTAGCCGGGTTGGGATTCCCAATGAAATATTTACAGACTAAGGTACTCCATTTATGTTGAGAATTACAAATGAGTTGTGCAATCTCCTTCATATAAAGCATCTGAAAACATCAATGTATCAACCGCAAACCGATGGTCTGGTTGAAATATTCAATAAAACACTTAAGACTATGCTAAAAAAAGTAATTGATAAAAATGGGAAAAAATGGGACTTGCTTTTGCTTTATTTAATGTTTGCTATTGGAGAGGTCCCTCAAGCTTCTACTGGGTTTTTGCCCTTTGAACTCTTATATGAAAGACAACCCAGAGGGTTGCTAGATATAGCTAAGGATACTTGGTAACAGGAGTCAACCCCTAACAGAAGTGTGATAGAACATATAACTCAGAGGCAGGATGGATGACAGCCATTATGCCCATAGTAAGAGAACACATGAAAAATGCTCAACAGCATCAGCAGAACAGCTATAACAGAAATGCCAGGGTTTGTGTGTTTAACCCAGGAGATAGAGTGCTAGTTCTGGTTCAAACTATAGAGAACAAATTTTTGGCAACATGCCATACACCATATGAAGTCATTGACAGAGTGGGGTAAGTAAATTGCAAACTAAAACAGCCTGGGAGGGGCAAAAGGAGGTACATATTTACCATGTGAATTTACTTATGCCATGGAAAGAAAGAGAAACACTTGTAGCTGTAAAAAAAACAGCAGACCTCCCTACAATGGAGAAGAATGTCCCTGTAGTCAATAGCTAAGAACTCCTGACTATCCACCAGAAGAGGGAGGTAAAAGACTTTATCAGATTAAATAAAGATGTTTTCTCCACAGTCCCAGGGAGGACTATGATAATAAAGCATGACATTGTCACTGAACCAGGGAAAAGGATAAATCTAAAGCCGTATAGAATACCTAAAGCCCAGAGGGAAGCAATCAAATTGAAAGTAAAGAAAATGCTGAACCTTGGGGTAATCAAAGAATCCCAAAGTGACTAGAGTAGCCCAATCGTGCTTGTACCAAAGTCTGATGGCACAATCAGGTTTTGCAATGATCACTGGAAGCTTAATTCACTATCCAAGTTTGATGCATACCCCATGCCAAGGGTTGATGAACTCGTGGAGAGACTCAGGAGAGCCAGGCACATTACCACATTGGTTTTGACCAAGGGTTACTGGCAAGTGCCGCTTACAGGATGGGCAAAAGGAAAAGACTGCCTTATCTACTCCAGATGGGCTCTTCCAATACAAGGTGTTAGCTTTTGTCCTACACGGGGCTCCAGCAACATTTTAATGAATGATGGACAGGATCTTAAGGCCACATGCTCAATATGCCACAGCTTACTTAGATGATGTGGTCATACATAGTGAAGATTGGGAGTCTCACTTGCCAAAAGTGCAAGCTGTCCTTAATTCTATAAGAAATTCCGGTCTGACAGCAAACCCTGGTAAATGAACCATTGGCTTGGAGGAGGCCAAGTATCTTGGCTCTTCCATTGGACGAGGAACAGTAAAGTCACAACTTGCTAAATTGGAAGCCATAAGGAATTGGCCACAACCTATGACAAAGAAACAGGTCAGAACATTTCTTGGGCTTGTTAGCTACTACAGAAGGTTTAGCTCCAACTTTGCTACTATAGCGGGTCTTTTTAACTGACCTCACTAAAGCAAAAGCTCCAGTAATAGTGAAATGGTCCCCTGAACCTGAACAAGCATTTCAAAATCTCAAGGAAGCCATATGTAGACAGCCGGTGTTAGTTACCCCTGATTTTTCAAAGGAGTTTGTTTTACAGATGGATGCCTCTAATGTAGGGCTTGGAGCAGTGCTCTTCCAGTAAAAGTCAAATGAAGAGCAATTAATACTATATCTCAGCAGGACACTTCAACCTAGTGAAAATAAATATTCGATAGTTTAAAAGGAGTGTCTAGCAATTAAATGGGCTATTGAAACTCTCAAATATTATTTGTTGGGCATAACATTTAGGCTAATTACTGATCATGCACCTTTCAAATGGATGAGTCAAAATAAGGATAATATTAGTAGAGTTACACGCTAGTTCCTTAGTTTGCAACCCTATCACTTCTAAGTAGAACACAGGGCAGGATGTAAACAGGGTAATGCTAATGACCTTTCACGTACGCTTTTGGCCATGGTTGCTCACCCCACTATGTCTGAGCTGGGGGGGAGGATGTGTGACACAACCCAAGGCATAGTAGTGGAAGGTGTCTATATACCCTTAAAAGTGCTGCAGTGCAAGGTATGGTCTGACAACCCCAGGGAGAATAATTGTGTTTGTTTACCACATAAAGAATATATGAGATTTATTTCTGGGTCCCTGGGGTGGAGCATTTGGAGAGTAGGGTGGGCCAGTGCTCCACCCTGCAGTTTGCAGGAAGCACATCATGTGAGAAAGTCCAGTGCAGGAATTCCATCTCACCCAGCTAGCTACTCACCTGCATGTGGTAATTAGCAGCAGATGCTAATAAAAATCCCCAGTCAGGGATTCAGAGTCAGCAGTAAGGGATAATGCAACACTCTCCTGAGAGGAATTATGTCTAAAAGGAAAAACAATTTTGAAAGGTCTGTGCATTTATCTTTTATGAAAAGCCAAATTAGTGCAGTCAGTTATATCTTTTAGTAAGTGCTCAGTGGAGCAAGCCTCTTTTGTTTTCTTTATGTTTATTTTGCCTGTTTTTGCCAGACCAGTAAATAAATGGACTATATTTTATAAAGCTACAACCTTGTGTGGAGTTTTTAGCTTTGAAGAATGTGTGGTTGTAAGATCCCAGATCACAATATAAAGAAAATTATACTATCACCATATTAAAATGAAAAATATTTCTAACAGAATGTCTCTGGATATTTTTTGAAAATATCAAGGTAAATTACTGGAAGATGAACCTCAAACTGAACTACAGTATAAATACAATATAGCATATTACTTTGTAAAAATAACAGTGGTAATACAACAGTATTATGTTATGTTGTTTTTCAACTGTGATTCATTTTGAGGTTGATCTTCCAGAAACTTACCTACATCCTTTCAGAAAATATCCAGACATTCCTGCTATAAATATGTATGATTTTTGAATGATGATAGTATTATACACCCACTGTGGTTTTTTCACTTTCTTTTTTGTTACACAATAATTTTGTGTGATCACATTTTTATTTTTATATATGCAATTTATTTTTTAATCCATACTTTTCATTGTCTATATTATACGTTAAACAATTCTCGCTTAATAATCCACAGTAAAAACTATAGGTCACACAATTTCATCTCCATTAACCCACAACATTTATCCCCTTTCTTTTCTTTTGCTCTCTGGAACGTTTGCTCTGTCTGCAACAAACTTACAACCATTCATAACCTGTTTGTCTCCAACACTTTTAACCTTTTAGCAATTATGGAAACCTGTCTATGTTTTTATGAAATGGTTTCTATTGCTGCTCTCCCATATGGCGGTCTCCACTTTAGCCATTCCCCCTAGGCCATATGAGAGACATGGTAGCAGTGTTGGGATCTTGCTCTCACCTTCCTGCTCCTATCAGTACCTACCTCTGCTCTCACCTCTGTCTTTCTCCTTCTTTTAAGTTCACTGCATGCACCTTTTCTCCCCCATTTCTCTCAGAGTGGCAGTCATCTATTGCCTTCCTGGACCAACCTAGCAATTCCTTGACAACTTTTTCTTCCTGGCTTCTTCACTTTCTCTCTTCAAATATAACCACTCTAATTATGGGAGACTTCAACATCCCCACTGATAACCCATCTGCCCCTGCTCACACCCTCCTTCAGTCTCTCAAAATTCACAATATTGCCTACTCACTCTATTGACCTGATATTTTTCTGTCTCTGCTCTATACCTGACTTCACCTGTCACTCGATTCCCATTTCAGACCACTACCTGCTCACCTTTATTCTTAATAAACACACCTGTAGAAATCTGCACACTGTGGCTCCACTCCAAATTTCCAAACATATTAAACATCCGCCTTTAAAACTTCCACGATAACTTGCCCTGACCTCTCTGCGTCCCACCACAGCAATACACTCTCCTCTAGGCACTCTTACTTCTGCCCAACTACGTAAAACCCCCACGTCATCTGTAACAGCCCAGGCACTCTCAGCAAATGTACTACTTGCCAGAATGTGCACATACTGCTGAGCATGCCTGAAGGAAATTGCTCTGAACCTGATTTCATTCACTATAAGTTCTTTCTTCATTCATTCTCATATGCCCTTCACTTAGCCAAGCAAGCCTACTTCTCTTCTCTTATATCTACTCTCTTCTCAAACCCTAAATTACTCTTCTCTACTTTAAACTCTCTCCTCAACCAACCTGCACCACCTTCTTTAGTGCTCAAGACCTGGCAGACTACGTTTTAACAAAGTACATAATATCCAAAGAAACATCCTGACACAAGCCTGCAATGTACCATCCCCATCCCTGGTCACCCCCTCTGCCACTCTCTGCATTTTCCCTCCAGCCACTGAGAATGAAGTGTTTTTCTTCTTCATGCATCAATACCTGCCTATCCCTCCACATCTAATACATTCTCTGTCTTCCACCTTCACACCAACTTTTACTCACATCTTCAACCTATCCCTTTCTACTGGTTCACTCCCATCTTCTTTCAAACATGCAATGGTCACTGCTGCCACAAACATCAAAACTACTGGAAAAACTAGTTTACAACCACCTAACTCACTTCCTGTCCTTCAAATCCTTGCTTGAACCCCTGAAATCTGGCTTCGGTCTCCAATACTCAACTGAGACTGCCCTCAACAAGGTTACTAATGATCTTCTTTCTGCTAAAAGCAGTGGCCACTACTCTTTATTTACAGTATGTTACTTGAGCTCTCAGCTGCCTTTCGAACTGTTGACCACCCCCTCCTCCTACAGACTCTAAGATTTCTTGGTCTTTATGTATCTTCCCTTTTTTAGATACTAATTTATATTTCAAACAGTTCCTTTTTTGTGTCATTTGCTGGTGACTTCTCCTCTTCAATGCCTCTATCAGTTGGAGTACTTTAAGGCTCTGCTCTGGGTCCTCTACTCTTTGCTTTTTATACTTCTTCACTGGGTAAACTTATCAACAGAAACAACTTCAAATATTCCTTGTATGCTGATGACACTCTTCCTCCCTCTGTCCTTTATTATGTCAGTGACTGCTTATCTGGCATTTCTTACTGGATGGTCTCTCACCACCTACAGATTAACATGTCCAAGACTGAGCTCCTTCAAATTTCCCCTCTAGCTCTACTATGATTTCTGACTTTTCTATCACTGTCAGTGGCATTACTATCTCCCCATCACACCAAGTCTGCTGCCTCAGAGTTACAATTGACTCCAATTTGTACTTAATCTGCCACATCCAAATGCTCTCTTAATCCTTCCCCAACCACCTACACAATATTTCCAACATTTATTGATTTCTGAGCACTGACATCACTAAGAAAATAATCTACTTTTTTGTAATTTCCCATCTTGCAATAATCTACTAACTGGCCTTACTCTCTCACACCTCTCCCCACTTTAATTCATCCTAAATGCCTCTTCCAGACTAATCCACCTTTTCCGCTGCTGCACCACTCTTTGAGTCCCTTCACTGGCTCCCTATTCACAGCAGAATTAAATAAAATTTCTCACCCTGCCCTACAAAGCCTTTACCAATGCTGTTCCCTACTACCTGTCCTCACTAATCAACAAATATACCCAAGCCTGCCTTCTTGGGTCCAATAATGACATGTTCCTTGCATCTTCTATCATCACCTCTTCCCATGCTAGACTGCATGACTTCTATCGTGCGGCACCAACCCACACTTCCTTATGCTGTCATCCGGGGAGAGAAGAGGATGGAGTGGGAGTGGTCCTACACTGTAGAAATGATTTTGAATGGAGAAAGAGGGAAGGGACACTACAGAAAATATGGGGAATGAGGGTGGGGGGGCTACAGTAGCAATAACAGGAAGGGGGAGGTGGGGGAGCAACTGCACTACAGAAAAAAAAGAAAAAATAATAAATAAGTTAAAAATATATAAAAATAAAACTATAAACTAAGTACTGGCAGATGGCTGACAGTACCTATTATGGCAGAAACAATTGGGAGGGTTAAAGAGCTGTTTGGGAGGGATCAAGGAAGTGAGAGGTTAAGGGGGGTCCTAAACTAGAGAAAACCAATCTAAATAAAATGTATTTTAAAAAAAAACAACAACTAAAACGTCATATTGGCAGACTGTCAGAGATGGCATCAGAACCTCAGTGCAGTGAAATTGGGATAAGTGGCACAGTTATGGCAGCACATTTAAATATATATGTATATGATTATATACATATATATTTATGTGTATATACACATATTAACACAAAAAGATATATGTATATAAGCATATACATATATATATTTTTACCGGGAACACACAGTTCCCATAGACCATAATGTAAAGGCGTTTTTTTTCCCCTAACACCCCACTCCCACCAACTTTAGCCCCAAAATACTGCTTAGTGCAGTTATTTTATTAAAAAATAAAGATGCTGCTATCTTTATTTTTAATAAAATACACTACAGTGTATTTTGGGGGCATTTGGGGCACATTTATAAAATTTACTTATAATGGCTGGTTAATTATTTTGCGCCCGGTCATGGCATTTGCGGGCTAGTAAACATTTTGCGCTCTCCTTTTTATATAGCCCTAAATGTTTCATTTAAAATAATGAATGTTATGTTGGCTATAATTATGGAATTGAAAGCAGAATAAGAATTTTTTTTTATCTTGAATTATTTTTGATGACAGTTTTGAAAAGAAAAAATACAATTGACAATTTTACAGAAAATTGTGAGAAGAAAATTGTATATTTCTTTTGTGACCCAAAACTGTCTGTTATAAGATAACAACATCTTAATATAGATCTGATATATACTAGGAACAAACCTACAAACATACATATTGAATTTACAATCTCTTAGAAAAAAAACTGTCCTCACTGTGATTGGATTTTTGTCAGTTTCAGATTTTCTGCTCAAGCTAGGTCACAAAAAATAAATGAAATTGTAGCTTTATTTGATATATTGTTGCAGTATTTTTGCAATAACTTTAAAAACAATTATAATTTTTTGTCAGTTCTGATAAAGTCCATAGTACCTAATAAATCATTAATATAATATTATTACATTTTCTTATTTTGAAAATGGGCACATAGTTTTGGAATTATGCTGCGTTATCGAATATTCCAACTTATCATGTATTTTGGTGATAACAAAATAACTAACTAAACTATTTTATTCTGAGAATAATTCATATAATAATTGTCATATCAGTATAATCTATGATTTTTGAAGTTTTAGAAAGGTTATAAAGATTAAAGAACTGTTATTATCATTGTCATTTTTACTTTTTGTGCAGCTTATTTAAACATTTTGGACATCATACAGTGACACAAAATCACAAGGAAGAAAAAAAATCCTTCATCTACTGAGCATATGTAGCATATGTAATGGCTATTCATCTATGGAGCATTTGTAATGAGAAAGGAATAGTCATAGTAGCCAGCTATTAAAAGTATTTTATCTAGTAACCAGCAATCATAAAAAATAATGATCTTGCACTACAAAAATAACCCCAACTAGTATATGTGCTATCTTAAAACAAAAGTCCCTTAAAAAAGACCCCCTTCACAAAAAAACCCTATACTAAAACCTACTCTAAAAATGTCCCTGAAAAGAGTATTTGTTGGGCAGTTCCCTGGTTGAAGTGGTCAGCTCTACTGTATAAAAAAACTATACTAAAACCAAAGTAAACCCCCAAAAAAACCTTTCTGTAAAAAAACCTAACTCTAAAAATTGCCCTGAGAAGGGCATTTGTCAAGCATTGCCCAGAAGTAATCATAACTCTCTTGCATTTACATTTTTAAAAAAACTATTTTAAAAATCCTAATCTAAAAACCCTAAGATAAAAATAAAACTAAGCTACAAAATGCCCTGAAAAGGGCATCAAGTAATTTAGTTCTTTTGCATGTGAAAAAATCCTATCCTAAACAAAACCTAAGTTACAACAAACCCTATCCTCAAATCAATGCCCTGAAAAGGGCGCCAAGTGATATAGCTCCTCTGCAAGTGAAAAAAACCCTATCCTAAACAAAACCTAAGGTACAAAAAATTATATCCTAAATAAAATGCGCTGAAAAGGACATCAGTGATTAAGCTCTTTTACTTTAAAAAAAACATACTGAAACTAAAATATACCCACCTAAAAAAATAAAAAAACTACAGCCAAACACCCCAAGTTGCTACTCACCAACTTGAATCTTGCTCCTTAGGGAGGCCGCGGAAGGTCCATGTATAGTAGATGAAGTAAAAACTATGTTAGCACTTAAGGTGCTAGCTGCCGGCCCCAAACCGTATGTAGAAGACCCAAATGTAGACAGAGGGGTGGCACTGTATCACCCTCTAGGGATTGAAGCTGACCACTTCCTCAGAGTTTTCTCGCTCTTCTCACCTCCAATAACAAAAGCTCACAATAGTGTACAAAACAACAAACAATTTGGTGGCACAAAATCGGAGCATACTCACAGGATGTCAGTTAAAAATCAGCCTTTATTAAAACCATCAAAAAGGACGTCTTCCAGTACAGCTTCCAATTTTTTATTAAAATATAGCTTAAAGCGTTTTGGCTATAGCAATAGCCTTTTTCAAAATCAAAAATTAAGAACACTATAAAACAAACTGTTATATATATGTTATATACAGCTTGTTTTATATTGTTCTCAATTTTTGCTCTTGAAAAAGGATATTGTCATAGCCGAAACGCGTCGAGCTATATTTTAATAAAATGTTGGAAGATGTACTGGAAGACGTCCTGTGTGATGAGCCTTTGTTGATGGAGGTGAGAAGAGTGAGAAAACTCTGAGGAAGTGGTCGGCTTCAATCGCTGGAGGGTGATACAGCACCACCACTCTGTCTACACTTGGATCTTCTACATACGGTTTGGGGCCGGCAGCTAGCCCCTTAAGGGAAGTGCTAACTTCATCTACTATACATAGCCCCAGAGTAGTTATGCCTTGGATGAGGAACTAAGAGGAGCATCACCATGGACCTTCCGTGGCCCCCCTAAGGACTGCTACTCTGTCTACATCTACTCTGGGCTATCCTTAGGTTTTTTTAGGATAGGGTTTTTTTTTCACTTACAAAAGAGCTATATCAGTTTTTTTTAGGATAGGTTTTTTGAAACTTAGGTTTTTTTAGGATACGGTTTTTTTCATATGCAAAGAGCTAAATCACTTGATGCCCTTTTTTAGATTAGGATTTTTTTATTTTTGTATTTAAATGCAAAATATCTCTCAGAGCTTCTCAGGGAGAGTAGGTTTTTTTTTTATAGATTTTTTGGGGGTTAGGGGGTTACTTTGGTTTTAGTGTTGGGTTTTTATGCAAAAGAGCTGATCACTTAAACTAGGGCACTGCACAACAAATGCTCTTTTCAGGGCAATTTTCAGAGTAGGTTTAAGTATTAGTATAGTTTTTTTGGGGGGTTATGGGGACTTTAGTGCTTTAATGCAAGTAGTTTGCGATGGGGGATTATGGCAGTTAGGGAGTTAATAGGTTAGGGGGCAGTTTAGAATGGGTGTTGTGGTGGTTAGGGGGATAATAGTTTAGGGGGAAGTTTGTAGTGGGGGGTTGTGGCAGATAGGGAGTTAATATGTTAGGAGGTGGTTTGTGATGGGGTAATGGCAGTTTAGGGGTTAATAGAGTTGGGGACTATTGCAGTGGGGTGTGTGGTGGCTAAGGGGCTATTACGGTAGGGAGTTTATAATGATCGGGTGTGTGGCAGTTTAGGCGTTAATAGTGTAGGATATTTATAGTGATGCAGTGTGTGGCAGTTTAGGGGTATATAGTGTAGAGGGGTAGTTTGCGCTTGGGAGATGTGGCGGTTTGGGGGTTAATAGTGTGTAGCAAGGTAGTTTGCAGTGGGGGATGTGTTGGTTTAAAGGTTAATAATGTAGCCATGCTAAAAGAGTAGGGGGCTTGTTGCAATGGGTGTTAATTTGCGAGTGTAGGTGTTCGTTTTTTTAACATTGCTGCTCCATTGATTTCAATGGGGTTATAGTGATAGTGCAAAAGTGATATCCTCTGGTTAACGTTTTTCACATGTCGGGTTTCATGCGAGTGCAACATTTTTACTTTCAATACCAGCACAACCCGCTGTTAACGTTAGAGCAGAGCAGGCCCGCTCCACTTGTCATCTAGCCCTCAATATGTACTTGACTGAGATAATCATACTCAGCAAAAATAGAGAGAGACTAGAAGAGAGCTGTAAAATCCCTTATTTAATTTTGTGATTCTGATATATTGAGAATACTTAATTTGTTTTCCATCTGTTGAATGTTGGATCATGAAATCTGTATAATATTTTGTTATGAGCTCTCATGCATAAATCTTACAAATGTATTTTATTGTTGTTCTGCTGATTAACCTTTAAAGGTTTCACATGCAGACACATGAATAATTGCATATTAGAATCTATCACGGTAACTGTAAGTCATTTAAATGGTAAATTACTAAATTGGATTTTAACATTTACTAATGTTGCTTGTTTTTAATTTAATATTAACAGTAAGGTGAATCCTGTTCACCATGAAAATGATATGAATAAAAGCATTAGGTACAAAAATCTCTTTTGATGCAGACTAATTGATTTTACATGCTCCACTATGGTGCATTACATATACAGCAAATATGAATGCAAATATATTTCAAAACTATTATTATAAATTAGCAATTATATCTTTGCATTTCCTATGAAATGTACATAATGCCTGCATTTTTTTTTTACTGCGGTTACCATTTTTAGCTAATTTCAAAAATATATTTTCCTAAATTGTGAAATGTTAGGGTGTGAAATTATGTTTTTTTTTTTTAAATGGACAGTTTGCATTGGCTCAGATACAGGAAATCAAAGAGGTAATAAAGTAGATTAATATACTAGTGTTGGTTAAGCAAAACTGGGTAATGGTGATAAATGGATTATCTATCTTTTTAAACAATAACTCTTTTCAAGGAAGCTGCCCCTTTAATAAGGGATACCAAAAGAACTAAGAATATTTGATAATAGAAGTCAATTGGAAAGTTATTTAAAATTGCATGATCTATCTAAAACACGAAAGTTTAATTTTGACTTAACTGTCCATTTAATAGTAACTTGCTATCATCAGAGCAGAAAACTAATTGGCTAAAAAAAGGAAACTTGTAGCCACCTACCAGTGAGACGCTGCGAGTGTTCATATAGCTAAAAACATATCATGTGATACAGATTTTTATATTTGTAATTTTTCATTTTAATCAGGGAATATTAATATTGACACAAACATGATTAAAAACTGAAATAATATATGTATGTATGATTTTCCAGACTCATGTATTAGAGAAAAAAATACTTGTGTCTGATATTGGATCTAGGTAAAATAATGTATCATTTATTCAAATACACCATAGCAAGAATTCAGTATTTCACAATATATCAGAATCAGCATTTCCCAGTCACATCATGCAATAACTACTGATGAATGGTTGAGAAAACCAAGAATCAAATGACTGGAGTTTAAATTTAGTAACAATAAATAAAATGTTTACAAAATAGGCAATTAAGCTTATCTCACTTTTGTAAATGTAATTAGTAAAAGTAGAGAGAGCAAGCTCTTTTCAATTAGTAGATCAAGATCAAAAGGAAGGTACATACCTTCAAAAAACTGATACTGTATATCAAAAGGAAAAGAATGCATTAAATTGGGCAATGATTGAATTCTAAATAACTATCAGGTAGATTACAAGTTATGCACGATAGAGCGTATTTTACGAACGCAACAAAAGTTGCATTATTTCACCCTCCATAGCGCTGCCATTACACGTTTTCAAACAGCCGGCTTTTGCGGGCGATATGGTTGCGTTGAGCTCTATACCGCACAAAATACAAGCGCTGTTTTGACATGCTCGTGCACGCTTTGCCCATAGATATCAATGGGGAGTGTGTGTTAGAAAAAACCTAACACCTGCGATCGCGGAATAAAAAGCTCCGTAACGCATCCCCATTGATGTCCATGGGGAAAAAAAAATTAAGTTTAAACCTAACACCCCAACATAAAAACCACGTCTAAACACCCCTCATCTGCCGCCAATTACATCGCCGATACCGACATAATGTTATTAACCTCTAATCTGCCGCTCCCGACATCGCCGCCACTATGAAAATTCATTAACCCCTATTCCGCTGCTCCCTGCCAACGCCACCACTATAATAAACCTATTAACCCCTAAACCGCAAGCTCCCCACAACAAAATATATTAAATTAAACTATTAACCCCTAAACCGAAAGCCCCCCACATCGCAATAAACTAATTTAAACTAGAAACCCATAAACCTAACGCCCCCTAACTTTATATTAAAATTACAATTTCCCTATCTTAAATTAAAACTTACCTGTCAAATTAAAAAAGTTTAAACTAACAATTAAACTAATATAACTATTAAACTAAAATTAAACACTTGACACCTTAACCCTCCGTCGTCCATTGGATGATTTGAAAGTGCTGGATAACCAATGAAACACATTGTGGCAGCTTAAAAAAAGCGCTTTTTTACTTGTATTTTTATCTTATTTTTAAGCCTGATGAAACGACCGTGTTGTGTGGTCGAGAAACGCGTTGCAGCAACATTAAACTTGTCTTTTAACATTTATATATGGAGGAGTCTTTCTGCCTGATTATTCAGATTGAATTTGCTCTATCTGCACAGAGAACTTTACAAACCATTACATCACAATTGGTTTGCCTGCACCATATCTTCAGCCTGTTGTTTGATACTTGGATTCAAACTTCCCTGTGATCTTACCTGTGACCTGAGAACTGGTCTCTACCTTGATACAGGATCAGTATCCAGTTAGCTGACTACTGCAAGTGCCAGCCTGCCTGTTTGCACTATCTAGTGCCTTCAAAAATTGTGAGTTTTACTATTTACCTTCATTATTATATAACACATATGGATTTCACTATGAGGCACCCATTTTCTTTCTTACCTAAAATTAAACTAACTACCAATTAAAGAAAACTAAAATATGCATTAAAAAAATCCGAACAATACTATAAAAATTACAAAGTATCTAATTACAAAAAATAAAAAATACTAAATTACAAAAAATAACAAACACTAAATTATGAAAAAATAACAAACAAAATGATCAAAAATAAAAAAAAAGAATTACATCTAATCTAATAGCCCTATAAAAATAAAAAAAGCCCACCCAAAATAAAAAAACCTAGCCTACAATAAACTACCAATGGCCCTTACAAGGGCCTTTTGTGGGTCAATGCCCCAAATAAATCTGCTCTTTTACCTGTAAAAAAAAAAACACCAAGGGCTCCCAAAAGTAAAACTCACCACCCAATAGGATGAGAGCTTCTGAAATTCTATTGGCTGTTCAAAACAGCCAATAGGATGAGAGCTTCTGAAATCCTATTGGCTGTTCAAATCAGCCAATAGAATTTCAGAAGCTCTCATCCTATTTGCTGTTTTGAACAGCCAATAGGATTTCACTAACTTTTATCCTATTGGCTGATTTGATTTTCCAAAATCAAATCAGCCAAAAGGAATGCAAGGGACACCATTTTGAAAAGAGGATGCTCCGCACCGGATGTCTTCAGGATGGACCTGCTCCATGCCACTGGGATGAAGATAGAAGACGCCGCCTGGATGGATGAAGACTAGTGATGTCGCAAACCTAAAATTTTGCGTTCGCGAATGGCAAACACAAACTTACGCAAATGTTCGCGCACCGGCGAACTGGGTGAACCGCCATAGACTTCAATAGGCAGGCGAATTTTAAAACCCACAGGGACTCTTTCTGGCCACAATAGTGATGGAAAAGTTGTTTCAAGGGGACTAACACCTGGACTGTGGCATGCCGGAGGGGGATCCATGGCAAAACTCCCATGGAAAATTACATAGTTGATGCAGAGTCTGGTTTTAATCCATAAAGGGCATAAATCACCTAACATTCCTAAATTGTTTGGAATAACGTGCTTTAAAACATCAGGTATGATGTTGTATCGCTCAGGTAGTGTAAGGGTTACTCCCTCTTCACAGTGACAGACCAAACTCCCCATTTAACGCACCACACTGCATTATTCTAGGGCCAAAGGGAATCACAGCACCACGACCACGATGGCCCCTGTGAGGTGGCCTGCCTCTGCCTGTCATTTTTTTTTTGATTAGTGGTACTATGCGTGCAAGCTACTGTGACAACAGATATGAGTGGCACTGTGCACTGGCAGAAGTTGGCAGAGTAGACACTGTAGGCCTGACACACACGCTTGAAGACAACTAACTGCTATTCAATCTATTACAGTCAAAATTGTATTTTTTTTTTAAATGTACACTACTGTTACACCAGATATGAGTTGCACTGGTGTGACACTGTGCCCTGGCAGGCCCTGAAACGCACACGTGTGAAGGAAACTGACTGCTATTATTTCAAAGTCAAATTTCTAGTTTTTTTTTAACCCCTTAATGACCGAGGACGTACAACATACGTCCTCAGAAAAAATACAGTTAACGCCTGAGGAAGTATGGCGTACGTCCTCGGTTTGAAAAGCAGCTGGAAGCGATCCTGATTGCTTCCAGCTGCTTTCCGGTTATTGCAGGATGCCTCAATATCGAGGCATCCTGCAATAACAAATTTTACCCCTCCGGTGCAGAGAGAGCCACTCTGTAGCCCTCTCTGCACCGGGCATCGATGGCCGCATTCGTTGGTGGGTGGGAGCTGAAGTGGGAGGCGGTGGGCGGCCATCGATGCGGTCCTTGTCAGAGAGGGGGGCGGGATCGGGGGCGGGATCGCCAGGGGCGCATGCGTGCATGGGAGGAGGTGGGTGGGCGTGTGCACGGGGAGGGAGCAGGTGGGAACCGCTACACTACAGAAAAAAATGTTTTTATAAGTGGGAGAAAGGGGTGCAAAATATTTAGTACTTGGAAATCTAAGTGATCTGGGAGCGGTTGGGGGATTGGTCTTGGGGGGGGAAGGAAGCTACACTGCAGAAAAATTAAATAAAAATAAAAAAAAAAACATTTTAGTTGCAGACAGCTGCAGACAGCTGCCAGTACCCAATATGGCCCCCAATAAGGCAGAGGGGGAGGGTTAGGAAGCTGTTTTGGGGGGGATCAGGGCGGTTGGGGGCTAAGGGGGTTATCCTACACAACAGCATATGTAAATATGCTAAATATATATATATATATATAAAAAAGATACTATTTATTTTAGTACTGGCATACTTTCTGCCAGTACTTAAGATGGCGGGGACAATTGTGGGGTGGGGGAGGGAAGAGAGCTCTTTGGGAGGGATCAGGGGGTCTGATGTGTCAGGTGGGAAGCTGATCTCTACACTAAAGCTAAAATTAACCCTGCAAGCTCCCTACAAGCTACCTAATTAACCCCTTCACTGCTGGGCATAATTCATGTGCTGTGCGCAGTTGCATTTAGTGGCCTTCTAACTACCAAAAAGCAACGCCAAAGCCATATATGTCTGCTATTTCTGAACAAAGGGGATCCCAGAGAAGCATTTACAACCATTTGTGCCATAATTGCACAAGCTGTTTATAAATAATTTCAGTGAGAAACCTAAAGTTTGTGAAAAAGTTGACTATTTTTTTTTTATTTGATCGCATTTGGCGGTGAAATGGTGGCATGAAATATACCAAAATGGGCCTAGATCAATACTTGGGGTTGTCTACTACACTACACTAAAGCTAAAATTAACCCTACAAACTCCCTACAAGCTCCCTAATTAACCCTTGCACTGCTGAGCATAATACACAAGTGGTGCGCAGCGGCATTTAGCGGCCTTCTAATTACCAAAAAGCAATGCCAAAGCCATATATGTCTGCTATTTCTGAAAAAAAGGGATCCCAGAGAAGCATTTACAACCATTTGTGCCATAATAAAATTTGGAAAAATGTAACGTTTTTTTTTATTTGATCGCATTTGGCGGTGAAATGGTGGCATTAAATATACCAAGATGGGCCTAGATCAATACTTTGGGTTGTCTACTACACTACACTAAATCTAAAATTACCCCAAAAAGCTCCCTTCATGCTCCCTAATTAACCCCTTCACTGCTGGACATAATACGCGTGTGGTGCGCAGTGGCATTTAGCGGCCTTCTAATTATCAAAAAGCAACGTCAAAGCCATATATGTCTGCTATTTCTGAACAAAGAGGATCACAGAGAAAAATGTACAACCATTTATGCCATAATTGCACAAGCTATTTGTAAATAATTTCAGTGAGAAACCTAAAGTTTGTTAAAAAATTGTGAAAAAAGTGAACAATTTTTTTTATTTGATCGCATTTGGTGGTGAAATGGTGGCATGAAATATACCAAAATGGGCCTAGATAAATATTTTGGGATGTCTTCTAAAAAAAAATATATACATGTCAAGGGATATTCAGGGATTCCTGACAGATATCAGTGTTCCAATATATTTATGGCCCTATAACTTGCAAAAAAGCAAAGAACATGTAAACATTGGGTATTTCTAAACTCAGGACAAATTTAGAAACTATTTAGCATGGGTGTTTTTTGGTGGTTGTAGATGAGTAACAGATTTTGGGGGTCAAAGTTAGAAAAAGTGTGTTTTTTTCCATTTTTTTCCTCATATTTTATAGTTTTTTTTTATAGTAAATTATAGGATATGATGAAAATAATGGTACCTTTAGAAAGTCCATTAAAGTCCATTAAATGGCGAGAAAAACAGTATATAATATGTGTGGGTACAGTAAACGAGTAAGAGAAAAATTACAGCTAAACACAAAAACCGCAGAAATGTAAAAATAGCCTTGGTCCCAAACGGACAGAAAATGGAAAAGTGCTGTGGTCATTAAGGGGTTAATGTACACTACTGTTACACCAGATATGAGTTGCACTGGTGTGACACTGGAGGAAACTGACTGCTATTATTTCACACTCAAAAAAGTGTTTTTTTTTTTTTAAATGTACACTACTGTTACACCAGATATGAGTGGTGGCACTGGGCAAGTGGGCACAGTATACGCTGTGAGCCTGACACACACGCTGGCAGGCAGGCAACTGCAATTAGAAAAAAAAAGCAGACTGATGTTCTAGACCTAAAAAGGGCTTTTTGGGGTGCTGTCCTTACAGCAGAGATCAGATGAGTCCTTCAGGACTGTAGTGAACACTGAATACACTAGCCTAGCTATCGATTTCCCTATTAAATCAGCAGCAGCTACATTGTCCCTCCTCTCACTAAGAATGCAGCTTCCAAATGAATCTAAAATGAATGCTGTCCAGGAGGTAGGAGGGTCTGGGAGGGAGGGTCTGCTGCTGATTGGCTGGAATGTGTCTGCTGACTGTGAGGTACAGGGTCAACGTTTTACTCAATGATGACGAATAGGGGGCGGATCGAACATCGCAGACCTTGCCGCATGGATGAAGACCTCTTGCCACCTAGATGGCCGGACTTCAGGAACTGTAAGTGGATCGTCGGGGGTTAGTGTTAGGATTTTTAAAACTTTTTTGGGTGGGTTTTTTTTTAGTTTAGGGTTTGGGCTTTTCTTAAAAGAGCTGAATGCCTTTTTCAGGGCAAGCAAAAGAGCTGAATGCCATTTTAAGGGTAATGCCCATACAAATGCCCTTTTCAGGGTAATGGGCAGCTTAGGTTTTTGTTAAAGTTAGGTTTATTATTTTGGGGGGTTGGTTGGGTGTTGGGTTTTACTGTTGGGGCTCTTTGTGTTATTTTTACAGGTTAAAGAGCTGATTTCTTTGGGGCAATGCACCACAAAAGGCCATTTTAAGGGCTATTAGTAGTTTATTGTAGGCTAGGGTTTTTTTTTTTTATTTTGGGTGGGCTTTTTAATTTTTATAGGGCTATTAGATTAGGCATAATTCTTTTTTTTATCATTTCATTTGTTATTTTTCATAATTTAGTGTTTGATATGTTTTGTAATTTAGTATTTTTAAATTTTTGTAATTAGATACTTTGTAATTTTTTTAGTAGTGTTAGGATTTTTTTAACGTGTATTTTAGTTTTCTTTAATTGGTAGTTAGTTTAATTTTAGTTTAATAGTTATATTAGTTTAATTGTTAGTTTAAACTTAGTTTTTTAATTTGACAGGTAAGTTTTAATTTAATTTAAGTTAGGGAAATTGCAATTTTAATATAAAGTTAGGGTAGCGTTAAGTTTAGGGGTTACTAGTTTAAATTAGTTTATTGCGATGTGGAGGCTTTCAGTTTAGGGGTTAATAGTTTAATTTAGTATATTTCATTGTGGGGGGCTTGCGGTTTAGGGTTTAATAGGTTAATTATAGTGGCAGCAGTGTCGGCGAGCGGCATAATAGGGGTTAATAACTTTAGTATAGTAGGGGCGATGTGGGCGGGTGGCAGATTAGGGGTTAATATTTAAATAGTGTTTGCAATGTGGGAGGGCCTAGGTTTAGGGATTTATAGGTAGTTTATCGGTGTTAGTGTACTTTGTAACAGTCTAGTTATGAGTTTTGTGTAACAGTTTTGCTGTACAAACATCATACAATGAATGCCTTATAAAGTCAGGGATAAACATGTCAATATAAAGGAAACAATAACAGTAGTAAGACAATGTATACAGATATCCATGTATAGTAATAGCAAGGCTTCTCAAACCTCTGTTTTATAATATTTTTATCTTAATTGGCAGACTAATTGGCAGGCCATTTATGGACCGTTTTAGGTGAGTTAATTGAATCATATATGTTAGTCTGAAGGACAGCCACTTTTGGGCTTTATAGTAGTTGGAGGGAAACAGCGGGTAAGCACCGCTTGGAGTATGGAAGGAGGAGGGGGGGGGGAGCGGAGGTTTCTGAGTTGGCTCTAGAGAATGTTGTGCAATTAAGTAACATAATACCTAGATCTCTTAAGTAGTAATATTGACGCTTCAAGTGAAAAGACATCCAAACCACAATGACTAAGCCTTTGAGAGCATACATGGGGGGGTGGAACTGATATTGAAATGGTGAGTGAAATAGATAGTAGTTATGGATAGACATCCATGGGCCATGTAGTACTATGAAGTAATATAATTTGCACTATGGGCATCCCATATGAAAAAACTGGAACACAATAGCCTAAAAGTATTATAGCAATTTACCCCCAGATCTTAGGCAATTATTTTATCATATATCTTATGTTTTGGGAACCATATTCGCCCAAGATGTTATATTAGTTAGAGAGTTAATAAATGAAATGAATTATAATGCTAGGCAATTTGGCAATCTAGTTGTGGGTACATCCTGAGAACTGCTAGCAACCCGGTATTGGGTAGCACAGTAGGGGTTATATGATACACTAAAAGGAGTATAATATAAAATAGTAGAAGATATGGGTACCGAATGCATGGATGGGAACCGTATTATGGATGTACCCTGGCTTACTATGTGAGAGCTATGCATAAACATAAGCTCATAGTGAAATATAGGTTAAAATGTTAAATTAGCAACCCTCTGTAGGGGACTGAAGCTGTCTCAATTAAATGAAATGGAAATATAGAGCCTAGTTATACAAGTATATAGTATAAATACGTTAATGAGGCATACAGAGGATACATATCATAACCGTAAGCAACAACTTAGCCATTAAAAAGAGTTATGCTAATTATTAGAAAAACCTGCATATAATTAATATGGGGTATAGCTAGCGAAAAGGCTAAATCCTAATATAGGGGTTGATATGGCAATATCTTGCAAACAATATATTCATCAATGAATTCATATCCTAGGCTGGAGATAGGCACCGTTTCAGTATGCCAATGCATCAGATTGGAGTCATACTATTTAGAAATCTACAACCATCCAGTTATGTATAGTGCTAGTATAATACTGCCTGGTGCCACTCTATATAGGACAATGTAGAGGAAGAGCTTGTTAATTAGGCAGAATCATATAGCTTCCGTGAGTACCAAAATGTTATAATAAAAGTATCTTAAGTAAAACCGTGCCAATATCTAGAAAATGGAAATAGGATAACACGCTGAATAAAGTGTAATAAAAGTCAGCCTAAAACATCAATTACAGTATTCTGCAGAAAATATAATAGTGCAGGGTAAAGGTTAACCTTGTGAGTTATAACTTTTAACTTATAAAGAGAGAAGGATAAGGAGCGAACTACAGTCAAGCACCTGTGTACATGAGTAGAACATGTTTATAACAGACATATAGTATAAATGTAGGTATCTGCTATTGTTTAGAAAACACAGACAGCCTTTAACAAACTATGAGAACGCCCTGTGAATAAGCATTAGATGAATAATTATTAATTGCAGTATTGAGAAGACAAGTTCATCAGGCGAGCAAGCCTTCATATATCTTAAAACCGATATACTGTCATGCAAAGAGACTTCCAGAGTTATAAAGGAGCTATAAGTCCTAACGTATCTGCAAGACATGACTACTATGGTCCTTTGTATTCTGTATTTTTCAGGTCCCATGTCTATCCAACTCCAGCCCGGCAAATACTGTAGTGGAATTTTACAGATAGCCCCCCATGAGACTCCATGTTTCTCAAATCGCAGGCTGAAAATAGTGGCTCTTCCCCACCACAGTTTCCGCAGTTATCCTTAGGGCAGTCTGTTGTATAGGATTTAATTGAAGAACAGAGAGGCTTAGAGTTTATACTCGCCAGACCGTACACATTGCTGATGTCAGGTGTCTTTCTTCCTGCCTTTAGTAGGAAGTGCCCATTTGCCAATGAGCATTATAGAAAATATAGTCAATAGTCATGACCATAAAATACATGAATGATACTGCTTACTAGTTTTAATTTAAATGTAGTCAATTTTTACTTCAACTAGATACATTTTATATATATATATATATAAACTCTACAATATACTTTCATAATTTATTGTGTCCCCTTTTCCTGTAATTCCATTCTGAAATTGTGAACTTTTCAGTTCTTGTTAGAAATTAAAGTGCAGAACATTGTTCTATTCCACACAAACATTGGCTGCACGCTCTAGTGACCTATTTATAACTGTGTCCCTAATGCACAGTCTAGTGACCTATATATAACTGTCTCTAATTGGCCACAGCAGAGAAGGTAACCTAAGTTGCAAAGACACTGAAACTTTACTTTATTTTGTCACTATTTAAACAGAAAATGAAATATTAAAAAATACATCTACATGTTATTCTCAGATTAATGTTTTCTTTGAATAGATCATTCTATCTAGCATTTATTTATTGTTTAATGTCCCTTTAAAGGGACAGTAAAGTAAAAAAAAATATGTTTCATGATTTAAATAGGGCATGTAATTTTAAACAACTTTCCAATTTACTTTTATTACCAATTTTGCTTTGTTCACTTGGTATTCTTAGTTGAAAGCTAAATCTAGGAGGTTCATGTGCAAATTTCTTAGACCTTAAAGACTGCCTCTAATCTGAAAGCATTTTGACAGTTTTTCACCACTAGAGGGCGTTAGTTCATGTGTTTCATATAGATAACATTGAGCTCAGGCACGTGAAGCTCCTAGGAGTCGGCAATGATTGGCTAAAAATGCAAGTCTGTCAAAAGAACTGAAATAAGGGGGCAGTTTGCAGAGGCATAGATATAAGGTAATCACAGAGGTAAAAAGTATATTATTATAACTGTGTTGGTTATGCAAAATTGAGGAATGGGTAATAAAGGGATTATCTACCTTTTTAAACAACAATTCTTAATATGTGAGATAATAAAAATTGAGCACAATGATCTTTTAAGGGACAATACACATCCAGTCTCAACATGTTTATAACAAATTAACATCCTCTTTACTGCAATTCGTTTTAAATAACCAAACTACACCCAACATTTGCCTTATTTGGGCGAGCCAATTATGGCTTTAATCCACAGACATAAAGGCTACAAAAACATAAAGCTATTATAAGGTACAGCGTTTTTCAGTTGTTATTTAATAAAGCTAATTAGGGACAAGCATGTAACCGAGTTGACCTTGAGAAGTCAGTAAAAAAACAAAGTGAAGGAGAAATACTTTCCACTAATACGTTTTTTTACTGCAGCGCTTGTCTAGCCAATAGCTGGATACCTTCACATCACAAAGCTTGAAAGGAAAATTAAATGACAACAGCATTACACTTAAAAGGTGAGTGACTTTGTTATATACTGTATATATACTGTATATAAAGACATATCACAGATCTAACATTTCAAAGTACAGAAAAAGAAAGTATGTTTGCTCAGATGACCAGGAGGTCACTTCAAAAGAGTCTTTGGTTATATGGTCTTCTCAGATTAATATCTCTAACTTAAAGCTGCCCTGAAAAACTTCCTAATATATAACGACCCCCTGTGGTGACAAGACTTTCTGCAGTGGTCAGTAATTGAAGTATAGCAAAAATCTTTAGGATAAAGTAATTAACACAGGCATATGAAAAACAAATGATGGAACAGAGATCCCTTTGAAGGTCTGAATCCACACATAAGTCTGGAAAAGTTACTAGCTCATAATGCCAGCCTATGAAAAAACAATATATGTAAGTCTAGGGAAAAATGTCTAATGCCTAGCACAACTATGATGTGAATTAAATAAATAGCTGTATTGGAGATATTTAAAATGTTAAACAAATTATATTTAGGAAAAAATATTAAGGTTTCTAAAATATGACTGACACATACCTATACTAATGTAATGCATTATTTATATCATACATATGTTTTTATGTACTCAGTATTAAAAGTAATGTCCTCAGGATATGGAATATATTTATATTAAATGGAATAAAAAACCCAAAATATAAATATATATATAAATAATTAGTTCCCTCAGAATTCAACTTCTAATTACATGTATGTATGTGATATAAAAATGACTAGAAAGTGGAACAATATACATTGATATTATTTTACATTTCTGAAACTGCTATTAAATATAGTATAACAACTTAAATATTACATTATAATTACTTAACCTTCAATCAAATTAAATCAAACATGAAAATGACCTACATTGTTTTTTAAAGCAAGGAAATCATAGTGTGTTTAAATAGACACTTTATAAAAAATATATAAAAGGAAATGTACACTTCTGTATTTGGAGTAGCATTAAATATATTTAATAATAAAGAACTCCATTCAAGGAACTTCCCCCCAGTAGTCGATCGAAAAAATGCAGCCCAGGTATTTTATTATGGAGAATTTAATTATCAGTGGCCTATGGAGAGATTAGTTCAGACTCAGAGTGTCCCTCATTGAATGATTCTAGTAATGGAGGAGGAGTTTGTCACTAACAAAAACTCTTTGGCACATGGGAAAAAGGGGCCCTTAGTTCTTGGCCCTTCCTGGCTGACTTGACTGATTCCTGCTGCCTGAGTCACTTTTTTGCTTACATGACACTAGTGTGCAAACACAGGTCTTGTAAGACAAAGGCCTGTTGGAACCCTCTTTCTGCAAAATAGATTATTGGGCTCAATTCATTTCTAAATTGTGGATACCTCCTTATATGACTTGAGTGAAGAACTCTTGTGTGTTGGAACTCTCAAACATTGTTTAAACTGCTAACTGGTAACGTATAAAAAGGAAAGATAATTAATAGTTTGAAGCTAATGCTCTTTATAGCAATAGTATAATAATTGAAGCTGTGTTTAAAAAGTGTATTTTATATTTATAATTTAATTTTACATAGGACCAGGGTATTTTAGACAATAATTATATTTGGCATCAAGTAACTTTCCTTATTGAGAAAAAGGGTTAGGCATTAATATTCACAAATTGATTTGAAGTTACTGTAATATATATTAGAAATTGCATGGGGAAAAGTAGGCTATATTGTATTTAGTATTGCTGCATTGATTAATCTATTAGTCCTAGATTTGGAGTTCGGGCGGTAAAAGGGCTGTTAACGCTCCGCGGGCTTTTTCTGGCCGACACCATAAAATTAACTCTGGTATCGAGAGTTCAAACAAATGCTGCGTTAGGCTCCAAAAAAGGGAGCGTAGAGAATTTTTTACCGCAAATGCAACTCTCGATACCAGAGTGCTTACGGACGCGGCCGGCCTCAAAAAACGTGCTCGTGCACGATTCTCCCATAGGAAACAATGGGACTGTTTGAGCTGAAAAAAAACCTAACACCTGCAAAAAAGCAGCGTTCAGCTCCTAACGCAGCCCCATTGTTTCCTATGGGGAAACACTTCCTACGTCTGCACCTAACACTCTAACATGTACCCCGAGTCTAAACACCCCTACCCTTACACTTATTAACCCCTAATCTGCCGCCCCCGCTATCGCTGACCCCTGCATATTTTTTTTAACCCCTAATCTGCCGCTCCGTAAACCGCCGCAACCTACGTTCTCCCTATGTACCCCTAATCTGCTGCCCTAACATCGCCGACCCCTATATTATATTTATTAACCCCTAATCTGCCCCCCTCAACGTCGCCGACACCTGCCTACACTTATTAACCCCTAATCTGCCGAGCGGACCTGAGCGCTACTATAATAAAGTTATTAACCCCTAATCCGCATCACTAACCCTATCATAAATAGTATTAACCCCTAATCTGCCCTCCCTAACATCGCCGACAGCTACCTTCAATTATTAACCCCTAATCTGCCGAGCGGGACCTCACCGCTATTCTAATAAATGTATTAACCCCTAAAGCTAAGTCAACCCTAACACTAACACCCCCCTAAGTTAAATATAATTTAACATCTAACGAAATAAATTAACTCTTATTAAATAAATTATTCTATTTAAAGCTAAATACTTACCTGTAAAATAAAGTCCTAATATAGCTACAATATAAATTATAATTATATTATAGCTATTTTAGGGATTAATATTTATTTTACAGGCAACTTTGTAATTATTTTAACCAGGTACAATAACTATTAAAATAGTTAAGAACTATTTAATAGTTACCTAGTTAAAATAATAACAAATTTACCTGTAAAATAAATCCTAACCTAAGATATAATTAAACCTAACACTACCCTATCAATAAAATAATTAAATAAACTACCTACAATTACCTACAATTAACCTAACACTACACTATCAATAAATTAATTAAACACAATTCATACAAATAAATACAATTAAATAAACTAGCTAAAGTACAAAAAATAAAAAAGAACTAAGTTACAGAAAATAAAAAAATATTTACAAAACATAAGAAAAATATTACAACAATTTTTAAACTAATTACACCTACTCTAAGCCCCCTAATAAAATAACAAAGCCCCCCAAAATAAAAAAATTCCCTACCCTATTCAAATTAAAAAAGTTACAAGCTCTTTTACCTTACCAGCCCTGAACAGGGCCCTTTGCGGGGCATGCCCCAAGATTTTCAGCTCTTTTGCCTGTAAAAAAAAAACATACAATACCCCCCCCAACATTACAACCCACCACCCACATACCCCTAATCTAACCCAAACCCCCCTTAAATAAACCTAACACTAATCCCCTGAAGATCTTCCTACCTTGTCTTCACCATACCAGGTATCACCGATTCCGTCCTGGCTCCAAGATCTTCATCCAACCCAAGCGGGGGTTGGCGATCCATAATCCGGTCCAGAAGAGGCTCCAAAGTCTTCCTCCTATCCGGCAAGAAGAGGACATCCGGACCGGCAAAACATCTTCTCCAAGCGGCATCTTCGATCTTCTTCCATCCGGAGCGAAGCGGCAGGATCCTGAAGACATCCAGCGCGGGAACATCCATCCGGACCGACGACTGAACGACGAATGACTGTTCCTTTAAGGGACGTCATCCAAGATGGCGTCCCTCGAATTCTGATTGCTGATAGGATTCTATCAGCCAATCGGAATTAAGGTAGGAATTTTCTGATTGGCTGATGGAATCAGCCAATCAGAATCAAGTTCAATCCGATTGGCTGATCCAATCAGCCAATCAGATTGAGCTCGCATTCTATTGGCTGTTCCGATCAGCCAATAGAATGCGGAGCTCAATCTGATTGGCTGATTGGATCGGCCAATCGATTGAACTAGATTCTGATTGGCTGATTCCATCAGCCAATCAGAAAATTCCTACCTTAATTCCGATTGGCTGATAGAATCCTATCAGCCAATCGGAATTCGAGGGACGCCATCTTGGATGACGTCCCCTTAAAGGAACAGTCATTCGTCGTTCAGTCGTCGGTCCGTGATGTTCCGCGCTGGATGTCTTCAGGATCCAGCCGCTTCGCTCCGGATGGAAGAAGATCGAAGATGCCGCTTGGAGAAGATGTTTGCCGGTCCAGATGTCCTCTTCTTGCCGGATAGGAGGAAGACTTTGGAGCCTCTTCTGGACCGGATTATGGATCGCCAACCCCCGCTTGGGTTGGATGAAGATCTTGGAGCCAGGACGGATCGGTGATACCTGGATGGTGAAGACCAGGTAGGAAGATCTTCAGGGGTTAGTGGTTAGGTTTATTAAGGGGGGTTTGGGTTCGATTCGGGGTCTGTGGGTGGTGGGTTGTAATGTTGGGGGGGGGTATTGTATGGTTTTTTTTTACAGGCAAAAGAGCTGAAATTCTTGGGGCATGCCCCGCAAAGGGCCCTGTTCAGGGCTGGTAAGGTAAAAGAGCTTGTAACTTTTTTAATTTAGAATAGGGTAGGGAATTTTTTATTTTGGGGGGCTTTGTTATTTTATTAGGGGGCTTAGAGTAGGTGTAATTAGTTTAAAATTGTTGTAATATTTTTCTTATGTTTGTAAATATTTTTTTTATTTTCTGTAACTTAGTTCTTTTTTTATTTTTTGTACTTTAGCTAGTTTATTTAATTGTATTTATTTGTATGAATTGAGTTAATTAATTTATTGATAGTGTAGTGTTAGGTTAATTGTAGGTAATTGTAGGTAGTTTATTTAATTATTTTATTGATAGGGTAGTGTTAGGTTTAAATTATATCTTAGGTTAGGATTTATTTTACAGGGTAAATTTGTTATTATTTTAACTAGGTAACTATTAAATAGTTCTTAACTATTTAATAACTATTGTACCTGGTTAAAATAAATTACAAAGTTGCCTGTAAAATAAATATTAATCCTAAAATAGCTATAAAAATAATTATAATTTATATTGTAGCTATATTAGGAATTATTTTACAGGTAAGTATTTAGCTTTAAATAGGAATAATTTATTTAATAAGAACTTAATTTATTTCGTTAGATGTAAATTATATTTAACTTAGGGGGGTGTTAGTGTTAGGGGTTAGACTTAGCTTTAGGGGTTAATACATTTATAGAATAGCGGTGAGGTCCGCTCGGCAGATTAGGGGTTAATAATTGAAGGTAGCTGTCGGCGATGGTAGGGAGGGCAGATTAGGGGTTAATACTATTTATGATAGGGTTAGTGATGCGGATTAGGGGTTAATAACTTTATTATAGTAGCGCTCAGGTCCGCTCGGCAGATTAGGGGGTTAATAAGTGTAGGCAGGGTGTCGGCGACGTTGAGGGGGGCAGATTAGGGGTAATAAATATAATATAGGGGTCGTCGGGGGGTGTTAGGGGTAGCAGATTAGGGGTACATAGGGAGTAACGTAGGTGGCAGGGCGCTTTGCGGTCGAAGATTAGGGGTTAATCATTTTAAGTAGCTGGCGGCGACGTTGTGGGGGGCAAGATTAGGGGTTAATAAATGTAATACAGGGTCGGCGGGGTTAGGGGCAGCAGATTAGGGGTATATAAGTATAACGTAGGTGGCGGTCGGCAGATTAGGGGTTAAAAATTTTAATCGAGTGGCGGCGATGTGGGGGGACCTCGGTTTAGGGGTACATAGGTAGTTTATGGGTGTTAGTGTACTTTAGGGTACAGCTAGTTAAGAGCTTTATGAACCGGCGTTAGCCAGAAAGCTCTTAACTCCTGCTATTTTCAGGCGGGCTGGAATCTTGTCGTTAGAGCTCTAACGCTCACTTCAGAAACGACTCTAAATACCAGCGTTAGAAAGATCCATTGAAAAGATAGGATACGCAATTGACGTAAGGGGATCTGCGGTATGGAAAAGTCGCGGCTGAAAAGTGAGCGTTAGACCCTTTAATCACTACTCCAAATACCAGCGGGCGCCCAAAACCAGCGTTAGGAGCCTCTAACGCTGGTTTTGACGGCTACCGCCGAACTCCAAATCTAGGCCTTAGTTTGCCTATACGCTTTTAAATCTCTCTGGACGGTTTAATTGAAGTCATACACAAGTATTGTGGGCTAAACAGTTGAATTCTATTTTCCTGGAAATTCTATTAGATCTATTGAGATTTGGTAAGATCTGTACTGTAACATTTGAATTATATTTGCTAACCAAGTATTTTTAAATAAATAATACATGTTTTTGGCACTAGATTAACGTTACTGGCTAACTATAAATTGTTCAAGTAAACTTCAAGTGGGATATTTGATAAGTAATTCATTTTGAGTTAAGATAAATTTATTTATACTATTGTGTCCATATATAGGATAACAGACAATTAAATTGAAAATTAATTCATCTTAATATTCCTATAGTTGGCTTTTACATTTAATATTGTAATAATTAGACATATATATTTGGTCATCATCAATACCCTATTCACTGCATAAATGTAATCCATGTGTTCATAGAAAGTAAATGGTCAGAATTTAGGAATTATGTTTAATTTGAGATTAAATATTAATAATTGATAAATAATTTTATTGTCATTAATTTCTAGATATCTCAATAGTATTTTTTTAAATACACTACAGAGATTATATAACATTTCACTGGAGTGTACTGATAAGATTCTACTATATTAATTGGAGATACTGCTGACAATAAATTTATTATTGTTACTAATTATTAATATTCATAATTCTATTAATCAAAACATGTAATTTAACAGTGCCAAGCATCCAATTCTGAGATAATACATCTCAATATTTATCCAAACAACTTCCTGAAGGATGTTTAAATGAATGTTCATATAAGATTTTATGTAAAACCTAGTATACTATAGAGAAGGTATTATAGTTTGAAAAATATCAATTTGACTTTAAATCTATACTGCTAAAAGATTGTAACTTGCCAATTAATCTTAAATTGTAATAAAATTGAATTTAATCAATGTTTATCTCTTTTTAGATTCACTTTTTCGTTGAACTCCATAAATGCACATGAAAAAAAATCTATTAGTGAAAAAATAGTACAAAATATTGACAAAATTAAGTATTTTGCTTACCTCCATTAACATTATACAAATAGAAAATATTTTTTCAGCATCAGTATTTGCTGAAAACATTTCCAAATCCAACACTGGTTAGGCTGCTGAGTGTAAAAATAAAGGGATGCAATATAGGTACTCTGATTGTAGGGCCACCTTGTGTATTATTGCTATAAAATGGAGATTCCATCTCTTTCCTAGTTCATGAAGCCAACCTAGAAAAATTAAATGCAAAAAGGAAAATGTTAGTTGAACAATTTGTCATTGCAGCTTTTCAATATAACAGACCACATTTTAAAGGGACACTGAACCCAAATTTTGTCTTTCATGATTCAGATAGAGCATGCAATTTTAAGCAACTTTCTAGTTTACTCCTATTATAATTTGTTTTCATTCTCTTGCTATCTTTATTTGAAAAGAAAGAATGTAAGTTTAGAAGCCGGCCCATTTTTGGTCCACAACCTGGGTTGTCCTTGATGATTGGACAGCACCAATAAACAAGTGCTGTCCAGGGTAATGAACCAACTTTTGGCTAGCTCCTTAGCTTAGGTGCCTTCTTTTTCAAATAAAGATAGCAAAAGAACAAAGAAAAAATGATAATAGGAGTATACAATACAATAAACTAACTGAATCTTCTTTGATTACAGTCTTCTATATGTTTGATAGCATCTGAAAAATAGCATGATGTTACACTGTAATACTCTTTGTGATTAACTAAAGAATGTACTAAACCTTACACCTCCTACTCCAGTTAGCTGCTCTACCAAACATATAACCATTCCCTAATTCCAAAAAAAAAATAGCGTGGAATCTCTGCTGGAGAAAAAATAAGTGATGAGGATAAGGCTTAGAAAGCTACAACAGTGTATTCCATTCTTCCATACATTTTGGGCCAGATTACAAGTAAAGCGGTATTTAATGATCCAGTTTGCAAGCTAACTCCACTAGAAGTAGGCTTTTTGTGCGCATTGGGTAGCGCTTGTATTACAAGCTGAAAGTAAAAAGTTTTTGCTTGCGCGCTTACCCAATGTGCGCACAAAGCTGAACTTAGGATATCACGTGCGCACAGTATGGCACTCAATCCACTCACTAGCTTACTAACATGAATTAATTAGTTAATTTGCATACCACATAGATGTTACTGATGACAAAAAATACCTGAAACAAAATAACAACTTTTATGGTGCTGTGAATGAAATGACTAGTATAAGGATTTTGGCACCCAGGAAAAGATAGGATTTTGAATGGCGGCCCTCACCCTATTAAAATTGGGGTCTCCTGGTGTATTTGTATGTTGAGGGACATGATAACATTTTAGAGCTCAGAGAAGCTAAAAGTCAACTAATAGATAGGTGATTGCTATTTTATGGAGATGTATTCTGTGCATGGTGTAGGCTGTTTTTTGAGGAACAGGCTCCACATTCAGTGAAAAACATTAGATATGCAATGGCCACTGCTATAGTAATCAAATACTAATGACAAGTATATAAAGAACTGCATGGGAAAGTAGAGTTGCCTATATTTACAAAATGGTGTGTATGTTTTATCGTGGGTTAATATGGGCTCTGAAAATGCCCTTCTCCCCCTCATCATATATTGATCTTGGTGATAACCAGCAATTAGAGTGACATGTGATCCCTCTGTTTCAAACAGGAATCTCACCCCTCCTCAATTTTGAAGTGTATGGGGTACTGAAATAGCTCACCTCTAGTAAAATGCACCTGGTGTCCATTAAGAAAGAGGTTTACTATTTTTTAAGAGACATGTGATGGGCAGATGTGGTTTGCTATCATGACCTCCTCCACCTGGTCTTGCAGCAAAAAAGTAGCCCCCAAGCCACTTCTTGTGCAATGCTGTCACCGTTCTCATGTAGCCAATTGTGCACGAGTGGGGGCTGTCAATCATCCTGATTAGATCGAGATGATTGAAATCTACCACACTTTAGGTGGTGGAGAGTTTAAGTATTAGTGGTCTTAAGACAGCAGCTACTTTACTAGTGTTCCAAGCAATGGGTTAGCCAATAACAAGAGGAACATAAGTGCAGCCACCAATCAGCATTTAGCTTCCAGTAGAACATTGGTGCTCCTGAGCATACCTAGGTATGTTTTTCAGCAAATTAAATACCAGAATTTTAAAAGAGAAAGTTGATAAAAATTGCATACTCTATTTGATCATGGAACATTTAAGTTTGAGTTTACTGTCCCCATTAAAGGTGATCACTCAGATCCTAGAGGGGCAAAGTACATTTTATCTGTAAAAAGTGGATTCTCTTTTTTCAATTTATGGAAAACCTATCTTTATAACACAAAATGGAATGATCTCAAACCAGCGTACTATAATATGTTATTTTTTTTGGGCTAATCACCCTTATTTTAGACATGCACAATCAGGTTAACCCCATCTGTAGTCTCTAACTAATCTTTTACAACTTTTAAGGGCAACTTCAAATACCAATGCATACCCTCCTAATTATTATAAAATATAAGCAACATACACAACAGCAGATAATGGTGATGTGTTGCAATATACTATATATACAGTATACAATAAACATTAACTTTTCATAGCAATGTCACTTCACCCTTCAAGAAGAAGGGTTTTTTGATAAAAACAAATACATGTTATTAGAAAGTTTTTAAAAAATACATTTTAATGCAGAATACTCGCCTCTTGTTTTTCTTGTGATTAAAAACAAAGCAATTTTTGCACCCACATTTAACACAGTATAGTAAGCCTTTGGTGAACAATTTACAAATACAGTTTCAGAAACCCAGTAGTTAAAGGGACATGGAAACCAATATTTTTCTTTCGTGATTTAGAAAGAGCATGTAATTTTTAAACAACTTACTATTTACTTCTATTATCTAATTTGCTTCATTCTCTTGATATCAACTTGCTGAAAAGCATATCTAGATATGCTCAGTAGCTGCTGATTGGTTGCTGCACTAAAGGCCCTTGTGTGACTGGCTCGCACATGTGCATTGCTTATTTCTTCAACAAAGGATATCTAAAGAATTGAGCAAATTAGATAATAGAAGTAAATTGGAAAGTTGTTTAAAATGGCTTGCCTATCTAAATCATGAAAGTTTAATTTTGACTAGACTGTCCCTTTAACCAAGATAAAAATAAAATCACAATCTCCTAAAAATGGTTGAGTGATATAGGTTATATAAAGCAGGCTCTATGTTGCAGATTAATTATGTATTTTCAGAATTGCATTAAATTAACATGCAATTGGGTTTTTCATTTAGTATTTATATTTTTTGTTTGTTTTTGTTTCAACTTTTTGTGATTAATGTACAGTCTTCTTCTCAGGAGATCTTCAAGATGTTTTCTAATTATGATCAAAGGCTAAATTATTTCTGTGTGCCAATCTGGCATTTGTATATCAACCCAATATAGATCTACAAGCGGATGGAGTATCTTGCCTAGAAAGTAGTGTATTCCTATTCTCACGCCTAATTTTTATATTTTCTTTCTCTCTCTTTTCAGCTGATTATTTCTCTCTCACAACTTTTCATTTCACGAACAACTCTTTTACTTTTCTTTAATCATCCAGATGGGTAGCTGATAAGAAAAATAATTGTGAATTTTAATTCCTATATGATATCATTTATTATAAAATAAAACTAAACTATTATAAAATAAAACTAACAACAAAATCTGGACCACAATAGACTTCCACAATTTCAAAACTTTCATTGTATCTGACAATTAAGAATGCTTACAAAAAAGGTTTTTGCTTATCAGGGATGGAATGCCAATTTGAGATGTAAGCATGAGCAATAATATCAAGAACCATATTAATAGGGATTTATACACTGGCTGTAAGCTAAATTGTTGAAATCCACCTATCAGGAACACTCTTCAAGAAAATAAATATGATATTATTTAGCCCTGAAAAACTCGCAAAATATAATTCTCTTAAGCATTTTTTAGGGTTTCAATATCACTGGAAAGGAATTTTACTGCCTCCCAATGACAAGAAAAAGGGGCTCTCACAAACAAATAAACTAATTAGTCATAATGGATGTGGGTCTATTTACTTTAATGCTGTAAACTAATGTAACATACATATTAGAAAAATATAATAAAGTTGCCATATTTAAAGAATGAGTTAATTTCTTTACTTTTTTTTTTACGTTAGTTAAAATATTTTCAATTAAATAAATATTAATATGCCTTATCCTGTTATAAAATTGCATGTATTTGTATTTCTGATACATTGAAGCTGAATGGTACATTAGATGGGAATTCTGATTTTTTTTATTTAAAGTTCTTCAATATTTTTATAATCAAAACACTTAGGACAAAATTACATGTGACTTGTTTGCAAACACCGCTTAAAAGTACATTTTTAACATGGACGGTGTTAGCCACGCGTATAAAAAAAAGTAAAAAGTTAGTGCGCTAGCAAAACACAATACAGGCTAACTTCAAGACTTTCGGATATTGTGACCGTGTTAACTTCTTCCCGGTCAATGGTGCACGCTTTAAAAACAAACAAACACTTATTGCTTGTGCGCTAGCCCAACACTCTGTTAGACAAACAGAGCTAAACCTGAATGCAGTTATGAATATATATTTAAAAAAACAAAGTGAATTTTCTTCTATGTGAAGAACATTGAAATGTGAAATATTTACAGAAAAACACACAAAAAAATATTAAAAATTCAATAAATATTAATATTAATGATTAAAGGTATTTTCTGGTAAGGGCTCCAAAGTGTGTGTGTATGTGTGTATATATATATACAACAGTATATATATATATATATATATATATATATATATATATATATATATATATATAAAAGTATATACATATGTGTATGTATGTGTTTAGATGTATGTACATTTATACATAAACACGTAAATACACATATGTATATATATTTATATTTATACATACATACATTATAGTCCTTCCCATTCAAATACCTTATCATATTCCATACACCTTTTAACCCTTATACATATGTTTTAATGTTTGTATGAATTATTGTAGTGTATATATGAGTGTAACACGTTATTTTCATGGACTTATGTTGTGTTTGGTGCAACATTTTTTCTTTACCTCTTACACTTTACCATAGGTCTTCAGTTTTTGCTAACCTGACGAGTGCAAATTTTGTTTGCTCTCTAGCGCACCCATTTACTTTCAACTTGTAATATGCATACAAATTAGCATGCTAACAATATTGCTAATAGTGTGCCACTTGTAATCTAGCCTTTAGTTTAGTTTCATTGTAAGCCAGAAATGTTGTGAATAGAATAATGCAATTGATGAACTCTATATCTTTATCTATCTATCTATCTATCTATCTATCTCTCTATCCATCTATAAATATATACAGTATATATATATATATATATATATATATACATTTATTTATTTATTTTTATTTTTTTGAACAAAAAAAGAGTACAGTATTTTTTCAAGGCTTTATATTCAGCTAAATATGCAACTTACAGTAATGAATTTCTACTTTTCTATTTTTTAATGTAGTATAATTTAAATACCACTACAATTTACTTGAGTATTTCTTCTTTTATATGTACTTGGATGGATAGATGTTTTTTAATTTTTAAAATTCTACAAACTTCATATAATGTCTAAACATAATTTATAGTCTCAGCAATAAGTACATAGGCATTGTGTTTTCCCTTAAAATATAATTATATATTACAATTATAAATAATAATAAAAAAAAATCATATTATTATCTTTATCATGATGTTGTGTATATATTTAGATATTTGTGGTTGTATTTCTTAGAAAAGAAAATCTCATGATTTCATATAATTTTCTTTGCATATTGATACATAAATAAGATTAATATGCAACTATATTTATATATAACAATTTACAGTACTTTAATGTATATGTAAACAGCACTAGAAAAGGCACTTACTTTGAGGGCTGATTTTTATAGCCTTAGATTCAATGTTGTTTGATACTGACAGAGTCCATTTTCCAGATTTATTTTTCTCTTCTTTGTGTATACACCCAGAGAAAAAAAAAATGAAGGGGAAAAAAATGACAAAAAAAGTAGTGTAATAATGATCCAGTCTTTCTTCTGTTAGTTTATTAGTCAATTTCTAAATTATCACTTGTGTTATCACTCAAATGTGATATTCTATATTTTATTGCTAGTGAAATATTTTATATTGTTATTACTTAAATCTTAAAATTTACTTAAATGATGTTTTAACTATAGACTTTACATACTCAGTGTATCCTGTTTAAACACTGATATAATAAGTAATAAATGCCATTATTTGTTCATTGCCAATGATCAATATATATATAAAAAATGTTATTACAGATGTTAACACAAGTGCTAAATAATATAGAGTCTGGCACAATATATTGGCTAATGTGCTAAATATTCAGTATTACTTTTTGAGCTTTTTTTATCCCATTTTTAATGGCAACGGCATATCGTTTTTCACTGACTGTGATTGGTGAATTTGCAATATGTTTTTATATTCAGGGATTTGCATAGTTTGGTATGGACTACATTATAGCAGGTCATTTACATTTGAAGTTTTTAATAGTCATCTAGAAAGTGTAAATACATATTATGCTTCCTTAAATCTTAATTGTGGCATAACATGGGCTTGAGTAGTATGTATGATTAAGGGTATACTTTTGTTTGCATAACCATGTACAAGGATGGTTAAATGTCTAATACCTTAAATAAGCTCACTTTATATAAGAATGAAATTAAAACTGCAGTATGAAGCAACAAAACAAAGCAAATTAATTAAATAAAACAAATTCAGTATTTTAAAAATGCGGATTATGCTGCTTACAAAATTGTCTCATGTAGGTACCAGTCAAGAGAAGAAGCATCACATTTGATGTTTAAATATATATAGAGCTCAAAGGCTTGGAAATGATGGTTAGATTTTCATAAATTACAAATGACAAGCTATTCACTGAATTATCTGCCTGCCCTTAATCATGCTCTGTGTGCAACAAGCTCTCTTCTGTCCACTACCACTTCATCTCCCACTCCCTCGATCTTCTGGCTTTCACAGAAATCTGTCCCTCTCTCTCAGACAGAGCTTCCCTTGCTGCACTGTCTCATGGGGATCTCAAATTCAGCCACACCCAAGGCCTGTAAACAGGCAAGGAGGTGGTGTAGTTGTTCTACTTTCCTCTCATGGCATCTTTCAACAAATACAACTCATCTCTTCCTTCACATTTTTTTCCTTTGAAGCCAATATGATTTGATGATTTGCTTATTCTCTACTCTCTTTCTCTATGTGTTGTGATTACATATCCCCACTGGCTCCTCAATTCAATTTCCCAATCATGTTGCATCCTGGCTACCATATTTCCTCTCTTCAGACATCCCTGCCCTCATTCTTGGGGATTTCAACCTCCCTGTCGACAATCCCGCAGTTGCTGCTGAAAAAAACTTCTCCAGCTCACTTCCTCTTATGGTCTTTCACTATGGTCTGACTCTCCCACTCAAAAAAAGATGATTTTGAGCTATCTATACACTCTCTCAAATTTCCCAAATTCCCTCTTTCTGATCATCATTTCCTCACTTGTAATATCAGAGCACTTCCTACAGCCCACCCTCTTTCTGACCCTAACACCAAATTCCACGGGAGCATTAAGTCACTTGATCTCTTCAATCTCCTCCTTTACCTGCCCTTATCAATCTATCTGCCACTATAATTCCACTCTTACAGAGGTCCTTGACAGTTTGGCACCTTCTACAATAGCTCAAAAGTCACGCACCCATCCTCAGCCCTGGCATACTCCTCTGACACTCTACCTACATAGGTGTATTCGCACTGCTAAGCGACATTGGAGAAAATCCCATTGTTTAGCTGACTTCCTTCATTACAAGTTCATCTTAAACTCCTACTATTCTACCCTTAACTTCCCCAAGCAGGATTACTTCTCTACTCTTATTTCTACTCTTTTTTTTTAAAACACAAAATGTCTGTTCTCCACTTTTAAAACCATGCTGTTTGCAAATCATCTTCTTTAGAGCTGACTACAACAGTGGGACTCTTGGCAGGGCCCTCTACCCATCTGATCCTTATAAATGTTTCCTTGTATTCCGCCTATGTTTATAGTGCTGTTGAATATGTTGGTGCTCTCCAAATAACCAATAATATAAATACTTTTAAAACCCTGCTCTGCCCACCCCCACCTCCTATTTCCACTTCTTTCTTAGCTCAAGATTTTGCCAACCACTTTACCACCACTTTTATCAAAAAGGAAATAATCTCTCAACACGCTATCAGCCGCTAACCCTCCCAACAAATCACCAATGTCCAAAATCCACAAGGCCATAGATTTAGCTTTATTGCTCCAGCTACTAAATACATTTCTGCCCTTATATCCTCCTTTCACTCACTACCTGACCCTTTGATTCCATCCCCTCACAACTACTGCCCTCCATCTCTCCTACTCTTACTCCTATTCTCACACTAATTTTTAATCTCTTCCTCAGCACTGATATATTTCCCTCATCCCTTAAACATGCACTAATCATACATATCCTCAAAAAAATCTCTCAATCCATTCTTTCCATCCATCTACCTCCCTATTTCCCTACTCCCCCTTGCTTCAAAACTTCTGGTAAGGCTCGTATATACACGTTTATCACATTTCCTCACATTAAACTCCCTCCTTGATCCATTGCAGTCTGGATTTTGCCCTAACACTACACAGAAACTGCAATCATTAAAGTTACTAATGACCTAATTACAGCAAAATCAAAAGGCCACTTTACTCTGTTAACCCTTCTTGATCTGTCTGCAAACTTTGACACTGTTGACCACACTTTCTTGCTCCAAACCCTCCAATCCTTTGGCATCTGTGACACAGCCCTCTTGTGGCTCTCTTCTTACCTGCCTAACCAAACCTTTAGTGTAACCTTCTCTGGCACATCCTCTGACTTTTTACCACTTTCCATTGGCGTAGCTCAAGGCTCTGTCCTTGGTTCCCTTCTCTTCTCATATATATATATATCATCCTTAGGTTTCTTAATACAGTCTAAAGGGTATCAATATCATTTGTATGCTGATGATACCAAAATTTACATCTCTGCACCAGATCTATCCCCTTCCTTACTAACTCATGTCAGTAACTGTCTTTCTAATATTTCATCCTGGAAATCCTCTCACTACCTTAAAGGGACATGAAACCCACATTTTTTCTTTCATGATTTAGAAAGAGCATGTCACTTTAAACAACTTTCTAATTTACTTCTATTATCTAATTTGCTTCATTCTCTTGATATCACTTGCTGAAAAGCATATCTAGATATGCACAGAAGCTGCTTATTGGTTGCTGCACATAGAGGCCTCGTGTGATTGGCTCAGACATGTGCATTGGTATTTCTTCAACAAAGGATATCTAAAGAATTGAGCAAATTAGATAATAGAAGTAAATTGGAAAGTTGTTTAAAATTACATGCCCTATCTGAATCATAAAAGTTTAATTTTGACTACACTGTCCCTTTAAGCTATTTCTCTCCAAAACTGAGCACCTTATATTCCCCCTTCTTTCAAAATCCCTACCCCCAACTTTCTCTAACTGTTGACAATAACATCATTACCCTAACCTCACATGCCCGATGTTTTGGGGTAAAACTTGACTCAGATCTCTTTTTCATTACCCACATCCAGTCTTTGGCAAATTCCTGCACATTAAAAACATCTCCAAAATTCCTCACACAAGACACAAGTAAGATTTTAATCCACTCTCTTATCCTTTCCCGCCTTGACTATTGCAACTCCATCCTCTGTCTTGCCTCCCTAGCTGCTGTCTATCTCCCTTACAATCTTTAATAAATGCCTCTGCCATGCTGATCTTCCTTACACATCGCTCCTCATCTCCTGCACCTCTCTGTCAGTCCCTTCACTGGCTTTCCCTAACCTCTAGAATAAAACACAAAATCTGACTCTAACTTTTAAAGTTCTGAATAAAACTGTTTCACCCTATATCTCCACCCTAGTCTCCAGATACTCTCCCTCCCGTCCTCTTCGCTCTGCTCATGATCTCCTTCTCTCCTCTTTTGTTACCTTCTCACATTCCTACCTATAAGACTTCTACAGACTAGCCACTATTTTTTGGAACTCTCTGCCTCGCCCCACAAGACTCTCACCTAGCTTTCAAACTTTCAAGAGCTCCTTAAAGACTCTACTGTTTAGGGATGCATGTAATATACACTAACATTTTATTATCTTAGTTCCTCTCATTCTTTAGTTATTCCCTTGTAAACATGTAAGCCTATGAGCCTAGCTGCTTTGTAGATCACCTTCACGAGACCTGATTTACAACAGTGAAACTATTGGCCGGGCCTTCTATCCCTTTGTCTCCCATAATTGTTACCTTGCATATTAGACCAATGTTTTTAGCACTGCTGAATCTGTTGGCACTCTACAAATAACTGATAATAATAATAACAATAATGTATGAAGTAATTGACACTCTATATACTTTAAATTGAAATTTTTATATAACTAATTTACTTAGGGTCAGATGTCTGTATTCTACTTTATACACTAATTATTACTAAATACAGTAAATGTGACAAGTAATAAGCACTTAGGAAATGCATATTTTATATTATGTTCTCAGCATGCAACATGTATCACTATGAAAAACAGTAATGACACAGTAATCCACAAGGGGTTGCTTTTAACATTTGTAATTGATAATAAATATAGATTTTTTATTTATTTATTTTTGAAGAATTGCTAATTTCCTGCTGTAAGTGGTTGACAATTAACATTAATCACCAAGTTTATAATACTAAAAGAATATTTAAAAAAAATGCAGCCTAATTAGCCACAAAACAATAATCATACGAGGAAAACAAAGTATTTCTGGTGATTGCAATCATGGGTTTTACTCCAAATATTCTCTAGAGTAATTAACTATAAAAAAATTTAAAAAAATACATAGTTTCATATTTGCACAGTAGTTTAGTAGTTTTGTCAAATAAAAATGATACATATACAAACACACACACACCTATGTACTGTATATATACTGTGTATGTATATATATATATATATATATATATACAAATAAAAATTAAAATAATGCCTCATTACTAAAATTAGAAACAGTATGCATTTTTTTTTCTTTGTAACCAGATAGCATGCTGTAATGTTGTAGCACACTCAGTTATGATTGTTATTTATTTATTTATAAGAATTAACCGATTTTGGGGCAGATTACAAGTGGTGTGTTAACAGTTAGGGGCAAAAGATAACAGGTTAATTGCAGGTGTTTGTGTGTGTTAGGTTTTCCACTTATATTACAAGTTGAAATTAAACACGATCGCTTGAGCGCAATCGTGATTTACACTAGAATGATTACCGCGTCCTCAGATTTCTGGTTAACTGTTTCACGAAACAAAAAAGTTGCACAAAACACATTAAAAAATATATTACAATGGGGGGCGTGTCTGACCAACGACCAAGATGGCTGCTGTTTAAGATTTGTCTGCTTATAGAGGCTGAATATTCTGCTGAATATCCCTCTCAAACCGTCTAAATCCTATCCCTCTCAGGGGATCTGTGTCTGGCAATACCTACAGAACGGATTAATGCGACTTCTGAACACTAACAGACATCAGCAGACCAGAATAGAGAAGGTGCGCAGCAGAGGCCTTGTAGCGGCCTGTGCCTCTCTCTACCCCTCCAATATTCTGACTAGTCAGTTTAATCAGCCAAATGTGCTGACCCACAAACTCCCTTACGCGACAAAAGCTATTTGGGATACTAAGCTACAAACTTTTTATTCATGGTAAACACTAACATGGTGTCAAAGATCGACTCGATTTTGGAGGAGCTGCGTGTAAATGTGGATGAGCACCTCCACAGTTTCAGCAACGACCTTAAGCTCATGTTAACCTCGATGTTAACACATCATGCAATCAGCAACATAGGCACCCCCTCGGATGTGACAGCTGTACTGCGGAAAGATGACCCTGTTGTTTACTCTACGCCGCCGCCATTTATTTCTGAGATGCCCTCCGAGATACACCTCCTGGTGAGGGAGACCGGGTGTGGGGAGCGGCTGTGGTGTTTGGAGAGTGCGGAGCAGTCTAAGACCATGAGAGAGTCAACTAAGGAGAACTTATTTGTTTGTGAACAAGCTGGAAGGCGTCCAGCAACGGAGATCGATGGAGCTACAGTTAAATATCCAGCTGCCGCCCCGGTCACTAACGTGAGGCATCTCCAAATACCAGGGCAACAGTGGATCCCAACAGAAATAGAAATAGCAGCCAGTGCTGAAGAGAATGTCGTGCTCCCAAGCTTTGAAACAACTTGCCTATCACTGCACATTAATTATATCTGCGAGAGGAGAGCGACAGAGGGGAAACTGACACCTCTCGAGATAAAGCCCACATACCACAAGAACAGCGCTCCTGCAGAGACCTGGACTGCGGAGCTGAGGCTCTCGGCTGCACATAGCGATCTCCTGGTTAAAAGAGTGAGTAACAGAGATCAAGTGTCAGACTGGGACGCTGCTTGGGGAATGCTTTGTCAACCCTTAGCTTATGTTGACGCACTTTGCTTATGCCGACTTTTTGACCCTGGGGGGTCCTAAGGGTAGAATAGTCCGTTTCGCCCAGGGGAGACCATGCAGGTATGTGGAGGAGCTGAGGAAGTCATTCATTTTCTATATGACCTATATTAAAGGAGCCATCATTGTCATTTATCCTGGGCATACAAATGAAAACTGTCAAGTTATGAACTATGCGCATACTACTCAACTTGCCGGCTAAATGTTCTGATATGAGCAGACTCTTAAATTACTCAACCTAATGTGCCAAGCTGTTGAACGGCTAAATACCGATATGCTTTCCCTCAGTGATGTGAATTTTAGGGGTGTCCAGCTTGACATGGTTAATTTGGATTGCATTTTATGCATATTACTTTAACCATAGGGCTATATGACAACCACAGACTTGATATTCATTTATATACTGTTGTATTGCTCCATCTAACTCTATTATTGATACTATGTTATGCCCTTTTGTTTGTAATCTTTATAATTATCATGCATGGGATTTTTACTTATTGATAGGGTTCTATTCCACACCTAACATGTCCAGAAATTACTGTCTACTCCACAGGCTTCTTGACCTAAAGAGACTATTGCATTAGGTATTTGAAGACTCTTCCATACATATCTCTATAGTAATCCCCATACACGGTCCATAAACCTAATTTGCATTATACAATGAGGTATTACTTACACTAGTCTATGTCTAAGACACTCTGCATATGTAAACTATAGATAGCGCTAAGATAGTTAGTCTGATTTGTTTTCTACACGTGTTTATTAAAACTGTATTCAACAGAGTGTGTTTTGGGCATACTCTGGCCCTTAGCCTTTAACATATAGGAAGAATAGTGTTCTTGTAGTTTGCTATACTTACTCCAATATATAGGTTTTATTTAACATAATATCCCCTGGTTTTTGGTTTATAGGGCCATCAGCTCCTATAATATTTCTATGCCGTCTGTATCTCCCCTCACCCTTTCCCGCTCTACATTTGTAAGCGGGTCATATCCATTTCCCCTTATCCGTCTGTGTCCAGTGGTGACAACATTCCTGAGGGGAGATGCTGCAGAAACACTACATGAGTCTTCTTACCATAGTGATCCAATGGTGGTAGGTTTCCATACCAATCCGGTCTTAAACCTATATTTTTCTGTTTTTGATCTCAGCCTCACCCCCTTTGATTTTATTCTCGTTCCTCTCCCCCCCCCCCCATGACACCACTGAGCCTAATTCATAGGCAAAGGAAAATGAGTCCTATAGAAACATTTATTCTCTTTTTACATGACAACCACCCAATTCATTCATCATCATTCTTTTCCTTTAGTGATTTTACTAATACTGTGATATTAAATGTACGCAGATGCATGTTTAATTGCCCCTTTTTAGATAATGAGGAGATGTTAATGAATGTTCCACACTTGTTTTCAGGTGAGCGATGTGTTATTCATGCTGGTTAACAATTATTTAATGACGATTGTTGATATATCTACCTAGTGTTATAGACTATACCAAGCCCTAAAGTGGCTATAGACCCAATTTATCTACCTCCGACAAGTCTTTATATTATATAATGGTCCAAGAGTGGCCCACTATTTTCAGAGGAGGTAAATATCTGTATAAAAATTAGGATATTGTTGTTTTTGCCCATTACATTCTGAATGTATATCTACTCGACTATTCACTGTTTCTTATTGTGAATGATATTCCAAAGTTTGTAATACTCAAATATTGGCATTCCTTCATACGTTGTATATGTTTATAATATCCTTAATAAAAAAAAAATAAAAAAAAAAAAAAAAAAAAAAAATATATATTACAAAATGCAGTTAAATTCATAATAACACCATCTAATAAAAATGATTAAAACAAATTGCACACAAAAGTTATTAAGACTAAAAGATTTGAGGTCTCAGGTGTTAGGAAAAAAAAATCTGGGCTTTAACATAGAGAAACATACATATACATGTCTAACAATGGATATACAGTATATGTATATATACTGTGTATGTATGTATGTGTGTACATATTTATTTATAAATTTATATTGGTATATATGTATTTACAGATGCATATACACATATAAACATACTATAAATACATATGTACTGTATATGTAATGCCTGATGAAACGGTTGTTACCGTGAAACGCGTTATTGCTGTATTATTGCACTATTCTTAGCATGGGTTGCTATTAACTTTGTTTTTATTGTTTTATTAAACAAGCTTGGAAAGTTTTATTATAATAGCTCTCATTGCTTTGTGCACACAACCTAGCCTCCCTCTTATTTCTCTGATTGCTTCCTGGGGAGTGAAGCAGCTTCTGAGCCCAGCTGTCCCTTTGGGAGTTACCTCACCGGCGTATCCAACACATTACCTTGGTTCAGTTAGCTGGTCTGCTGCAAAAAAACAGCCTGCTCCTATCGGCACAAGTGGGTGCCTTTACATCATGTGAGTACCCTGTGTTATCCCTGTACCTATATCCTGTTGGTTATTGATTCACACATACAGCTCCTCTTTCCTTGTTTTTGTGATATTCAGAACTGCCTACTCTTGGTGAAGTTAGAGAGCAGCCTGTTCCAAACGGACACTATACCAGTACCCAGCACCACTAAAGAACTTTACTACATCAATAGGACTCATTTTTGGGACTGGTTCATTATTATTATCTCATTGTTACACCAGTATATTTGTATTGTATGTAAGAGAGAGATAGTATCTCATGGTTATCAGATACACATGTGGTTTGTTTTATTTTTTCTTTGAGAGACCGCATATCCACTTATGCTTTTTGTTTTATTTATACAGCGCCTCCTATAGTGCCCTTTGACCCTTTCTCTTTTTTTCAACATAGAGAAACATACATACACATGTCTAACAATGGATATGTTTGTATATACACTGTGCATGTATGTATGTGTGTACATATGTACACATATATATATATATATATATATATATATATATATATATATGTGCATTGAAAACCTTTGCAGTTAAAGGGACAGTCAAGTATAAATTAAACTTGCATGACTCAGATAGGGCATGCAATTTTAAACAACTTTAACATTTTATTTTATCATCAAATTTGCTTTCCTCTCTCTTGTTTCAAAACATAATCTAGGTAGCCTCAAAATGATTTCTAAACCATCAAAGGCAGCCTCTTATTTCATTGCATTTTGACACAGTTTCTCACAGTTAGACAGTGCTAGTATATGTGATAACTTTGCACTCATTCCCGTGAAGTTATTTATAAGTGAGCAGTGATTGGCTAATTTGCAAGTCTGTCAAAAGATGTACCAAAAAACCATATATTTAAGCTACCCATTGCCCTGAAAAAGGCTTATGTATGGGCATTTCCGTTAAAAGGGCATTTAGCTCTTTTTCATTGCCCTGAAAAGGGCATTTAACTCTTTAAAAAAAAGCCCAAACCCTAAACTAAAAAAAAACCCACCCAAAAAAGTGTTAAAAAAACCTAACACTAACCCCTCTTTAATCACTCACAGTTGTTGAAGTCCTGCTTGAATGATCTTCATCCCGGCGGCTCCATCTTTATCCAGGTGGCATCTTCATCCATCGCGGGACCGGCATCTTCTACATCCCTGCAGAGGCGGAGTGGCGGAGGTCCAGGCGAAGGTCCAAGGAGGAGGTCCAGGCGGAGGTCCATCGATCTTCATGTGATCGTCCACCGCACACTGAGGATTGAAATGCAAGGTACCCCTTTTATACTGGGGATACCGTTGCATTCCTATTGGCTGAAAATTTGAATCAGCCAATAGGAATTAGGGCTGCTTAAATCCTATTGGCTGTTCAAATTTAAGCAGCTCTCATTCTATTTGCCCATACAAATGCCCTTTTCAGGGCAATGGGTAGATTAGGTTTTTTAGATAGTTTTTTTATTTTGTGGGTTTGGGCGGGTGGGGGTTTGTAATGTTAGTGGGTCTTGTATTTTTTTTTTCAGGTAAAAGAGCTGTTTAACTTAGGGCAATGCCCTACAAAATGGCCCTTTTAAGGGCTATTGGTAGTTTATTATTGATTAGGTTTTTTATTTAGGGGTGTTTTTTTTAAAATGGGTATTAGAATAGTAATATTTTTTATTATTTTGGATAATTTGTTTATTTTGTGTATTTTTTTTGTTTTGGGGTGAGTTTTTATTTTTAGATTAGGGGTTGGGCATTTCATAAAAGAACTGAATGCCATTTTAAGGGCAGGAAAAAGAGCTGAATGTCCTTTTAAGGACAATGCCCATGCAAATGCCCTTTTCAGGGCAATGGGTAGATTAGGTTTTACTTTTATTTTGTGTGTTTGGGGGGTGGGGGTTTGTATACTGTTAGGGGTGTTTGTTTTTCTTCTGTAGGAAAAGAGATGATTTCTTTAGGGCAATGCCCTACAAAGGCCCTTTTAAGGGCCCACAAAAAGGCCCTTTTAAGGGACTGTGGTAGTTTATTATAGATTAGGGTTTTTTATTTTGGATACTTTAGTTTGCTATTTTTTATAATTATAGTTTTTTTATTTTTTAGTAATTTTAGTGTTTTTTATTTTTTGTAATGGTAGGTTTTTTATTTTTGTAATGTTAGGCTTTAGTGTAAGGCAGCTTAGGTTTTATTTCACAGGTAAGTTTGTATTTATTTTAACTAGGTAGTTAGTAAATAGTTAATAACTATTTGCTAACTAGTCTACCTAGTTAAAATAAATACAAACTTACCTGTGAAATAAAAATAAAACCTAAGCTAGCTACAATATAACTATTAGTAATATTGTAGCTAGCTTAGGTTTTATTTCACAGGTAAGTTTGTTTTTAGTTTTAAATAGATAATATTTGGTTAATAATTGTAACTTTAATTTAGCTCTATTTTAATTGTGTTAAAGTTAGGGGGTGGTAGGTTTAGGGTTAGGGTTACGTTAGGGTTAGGGTTAGACGTTAATAGTTTAATTTATGTTGTTAGGTTGTTGTGGGGGGCTGGCGGTTTAGGGGTTAATAGTTTTTTTATTGGTAGTGATGTGGGAGGCCAGAGGTTTAGAGGTTAATAGCTTTATTTAGTGGCGGCAATGTCGGGGGGCAGCAGAATAGGAGTTAATAGATTTATTATAGTGTGGGCGATGATGGGGTACGAGGGAATAGGGGTTAATAACTTTAGTATAGTGGCAGCTATATCGGGAACAGCAGATTAGGAGTTAATAGATTTATTTAGGTGGCGGCAATATCGGTAGCGGCAGATTAGGGGTTAATAACATTATGTAGGTGTCTGTGATGTCGGTGGCAGCAGATTCGGGGTGTTTAGACTTAGGGTTTATGTTAGGGTGTAAGGTTTAAACATAACTTTTTTTTCCCCATCAATGGGGCTGCCTTACGGAGCTTTTCATTCCGTGATCGCAGGTGTTAGTTTTTTTCTAACCCCCTTTCCCCACTGATGTCTATGGGGAAAGGGTGCATGAGCACGTCAAAATAGCTCTTGTATTTTGTGCGGTATGGAGCTCAACGCAACCATATCACAAGCACAAGCCGACTGTTTCAAAACTTGTAATGACAGCGCTATAGAGGGTGAAATAACGCAACTTTTGTTGCATTTATTAAGAACCCTATAGCACGCATTAACTCGTAATCTACCTGTATATTTTCTAATTTGCTCAATTCTTTAGATATCCTTTGTTGAAGAAATAGCAATGCACATGTGTGAGCCAATCACACAAGACCTCTGTGTGCAGCAACCAATCAGCAGCTACTGAGCATATCTAGATATGCTTTTCAGCAAGTGATATCAAGAGAATGAAGCAAATGAGATAATAGAAGTAAATTAGAAAGTTGTTTAAAATGACATGCTCTTTCTAAATCGCGAAAGAAAAAATTTGGGTTTCATGTCCCTTTAAGAAGAATTATTATCATGGTTATCGAAAACTGTATTTGAAAACTGTATTTGAAACATCTTCACCAAAGCTTACTATACTGTGTGCTAAACATGGGTGCAGCAAATTATTTATTTTTATAGATAGAGGAAGATGGGGTATAAGAAAGCTTTTAAAGGGACATTTAATTCAACATTTTCCTTTCTTTAATCAGATAGACCATACATTTGTAAAATACTTTCCAATTGCTGCTCCGGAGCCTAACTAGTTATGCTTTTCAACAAAGTGTACCCAGAGAATGAAGCACATTGAAAAGTTGTTTAAAACTGTCTCTTTAAAATAGTGTCTATGTTTGGCAAACAGGGTAAAAAAAGAAAAGATACAGAAACATATATCTGAGGTGCTTACTCCATATGGGGGTCTATATATAAGCTGTTGTCAATCTATCACCTTTAAGACCCTAGAGAGGTAGCCTCTACAGAATTAAAGGAAGAACATGCACTTAAAATACTCTGAAGCCTATAAGTTGCTTCTTTAGAAAATAATTGAGCTCTATGGCAAGCAGCTTTTCTCTAGTAACTGCAAGGATTATAATAGAGGCACCAAGCACTTAAAAAAGTTCTCATTCAGAAGAGAATGCACGTCAATCTGGTCCAGAGTCTCAGATGATTTTACTGCATAAATCCAAGAAAGATAGTGAACTTGAATTATATAGAAATCAATACACTTATTTTTGAGTGTTCTCACAGCAGTTTGGACCAAAGTAATACAGCAATTATTCTTAAAATAATCATTTGTAAGTCAGAGTACTTCTGGGGCAGTTGGCAAACACAATAAGCCAGCTGATAGTTACTAGTAGCAGTACTGTTGCATTTAAATCATAAAACCTATCTTTTAATGTAACTTAGATATGCTATAGGTTTTTGTAGAATTGTAGCTTTGAACATATTTTATCACATATCTGTCTGATACGTGTTGCAAAGTTTACTTTTATTCTTTGATTATTATAAAAAAATATTTAAAACTATGCATTATGCCTCTACATTTTCTTTGATTTATCTGTCCTGATGACAGTTTTTATCATTAAGAGCTACCAGAGATTTAACTAATTACCTCCCTATTGGTATATTTGAATACAACATTTGAAACATACATCAGAATATTGATTATTTTCAAATTAAATTGAAGTCTATGGAAATCCCCATTTGAATGTTGCTATTTGATTATTTGAAAGTTGCGTTTGATAATCAAATGCAATAAAGTTTTTTTTCTCTCCAAAAATTAAAGTCGAACGCTGAACATTTGTTTAGAACATTCATTAATTTTTAATGAATGTGCCGAAATACCGCATCTTAGATCCAAATATATATTATTATTATTATTATTATCGGTTATTTGTAGAGCGCCAACAGATTCTGCAGCGTGGTAAACAGAGGGTAGTACAACAAAACAATTAAAGGGATCAGATTGGTAAAGGGCCCTGCCAAGAGTTGCACTTGTAATTAGCTCTTAAGAAGGTGATCTACAAACAACTGGACTTAAGGGGGTTCAGGGGATAGCAATGGAGGAGTGGAACTGGTATAAAGTAAGGTTAGCATAGGTTGTATGCATCCCTGAACATTAGAGTCTTTAGGGAGCGCTTGAAGCTTTCAAAACTAGGGGAGAGGCTTGTGGGGCGAGGAAGAGAGTTCCACAAGATGGGAGCCAGTCTGGAGAAGTCCTGTAAACGGGAGTGTGATGAGGTAACCAGAGAGGAGGAGAGTAGGAGGTCATGAGCAGAGCGAAGGGAACAGGAGGGAGAGTATCTGGAGACAAGATCTGAGATATAGGGGGGGCAGTGCAGTTGAGGGCTTTGTATGTCAGAGTGAGAATTTTGTGTTTGATCCTAGAGGCAAGTGGAAGCCAGTGAAGGGATTGGCAGAGAGGAGCAGCAGATGAAGAGCAACGTGTAAGGAAGATGAGTCTGTCAAAGGCATTCATTATGGAGTGTAAGGGAGCTAGGCGGCATGTGGGGAGACCAGAGAGGACAGAGTTGCAGTAATCAAGGCGGGAAAAAATGAGAGAGTGGAATAAAATCTTAGTTGTGTCTTGTGTAAGGAAGTGTCTAATTTTGGAGATGTTTTTAAGGTGGAAGCGGCAGGCTTTAGCCAAGGACTGAATGTGAGGAGTGAAGGAAAGATCTGAGTCAAGTGTGACCCCAAGACATCGGGCATGCGAGGTAGGGGTAATTATAGAGTTGTTGACAGTTATAGAGATATTGGGGGTGGAGATTTTGGAAGAAGGGGGGAAAATGAGGAGCTCAGTTTTGGAGAGATTTAGCTTGAGGTAGTGAGAGGACATCCAGGAAGAGATGTGTGAAAGACAGTTAGTGACACGGGTTAGCAAGGAAGGAGATAGGTCTGGTGCAGAGAAGTAGATTTGGGTGTCATCGGCATACAAATGATATTGGAAACCGTGGGACTTAATTAGGGAACCTAGTGATGACGTATAGATTGAGAAGAGAAGGGGACCGAGGACAGAGCCTTGCGGTACTCCGACAGAAAGTGGTGACGGGGCAGAGGAGGCCCGCAAGAAGGCTACACTGAAGGTACGGTTTGACAGGTAGGAAGAGAGCCACAAAAGGGCTGTGTCACAGATGCCGAAGGATTGAAGGGTTTGGAGCAAAAGAGGGTGGTCGACAGTGTCAAAGGCTGCGGACAGATCAAGGAGGATAAGCAAAGAGAAGTGGCCTTTTGATTTTGCTGTAAGTAGCTTGTTGGTGACCTTAACAATAGCTGTCTCTGTGGAGTGATAGAAATGAAATCCAGATTGCAGCGGGTCAAGAAGGGAGTTTAATGTAAGGAAATGGGATAGGCGTGCATATACTAGTTTTTAGAGAAGCTTTGAAGCAAGAGGGAGGAGGGAAATAGGGCGGTAGTTGGATGGGGAGGTAGGATCAAGTGAAGGTTTTTTTGAGGATAGGTGTGACCAGTGCATGTTTCATCGATGAGGGAAATGTACCAGAGCTGAGGGAGAGGTTGAAAATGTGTGTTAGTATAGGGGTAAGGGTAGCAGAGAGGGAGGGGAGTAGCTGTGAGAGGATAGGGTCAAGGGGACAGGTAATGAAGTGAGAGCACAGTATAAGTGCAGAAACTTCTTCCTCGGTAACAGGGGAGAATGAACTAAGTTTCAGGTTATGAGGGTTGTGGTTGAGTGAGAGCATTTGAGGGGGGAGAGAATGGAATTATGTTGAGAGCTGATTTCATGTCTGATGGAGTCAATTTTTGTTAATGAAGTGACTGGCAAAGTCTTGAGCTGACAGAGAAGTTGTATTAGGAAGTGGGGGAGGGCGGAGGAGAGTATTGAAAGTGGAGAACAGATGTTTTGGGTTTGAAGAAAGATTAGAGATAAGAGTAGAGAAGTAGTGTTACTTGTGGAGACTAAGGGCAGAATAGTAGGAGTTCAAGATGAATTTGTAATGAAGAAAATCAGCTGAACTCTGTGATTTTCTCCAATGCCGTTCAGCAGTACGGGAACATCTGCGTAGGTACCATGTCAGAGGAGTATGCCAGGGCTGGGGATGAGTGTTTGATTTCCGAGCAATGGTAAGAGGGCCGAGATTGTCAAGGACGGATATAAGGGTGGAATTATAGTGGCAGATAGATTGTTCAGGGCAGGAAAAAGAGGAGAAGGATGAGAGGAGCGGTTTAAGGGAATTAGCGAGTTGTTGCTGATCTAAAGACGTAATGCTTCTGTGAAGTTTGGTGTGAGGAGTAGAAGGAGGGAGAGTTGTAGGAAGGGATGATATGTTGCAAGTAAGGAGATGGTGGTCAGAAAGAGGAAAAGGGGAGTTTGAGAAGTTTGAGAGAGTGCATCGATAGCTAAAGATCAGGTCAAGAGAGTGACCGTCTTTGTGAGTGGGAGAATCAGTCCATTGTGACAGACCGAAAGAGGAAGTGAGTTGCAGAAGTTGTTTAGCAGATGAGGCAGTGGGATTGTTAAGGGGGATGTTGAAGTCACCAAGAATGAGGCCAGGGGTGTTTGAGGAAAGGAAATAGGGTAGCCAGGCAGCCAAGTGATCTAGAAATTGAGTTGAAGAGCCAGGGGGTCGGTATATGACTGCAACATATACAGAGAGAGGGGAGAATAAGCGAATCATGTGGGTTTTGAATGAGGGGAAAGTGAGGGAAGAGATAGGATGTATTTGTTGAAAGGTGCAATGAGAGGAAAGTAAAATACCTATACCACCTCCTTGTCTATTACCAGACCTAGGAGTGTGGCTGAAGTGGAGACCCCCATGTGACAGAGCAGCAGTGCATGCTGTGTCTAGGGGAGAGAGCCAGGTTTCTGTTAGGGCCAGAAGGTTGAGGGTGGATTGACATTTTATTCACCTAGCTGTTATTAAAATCCCTTCCCCCACGTACACCTTTCTCTCTGAACTAAAAACACACCCAATGGTCTTTTCGAGTGGCATTTGATAAGCCACTCCCTTTTGAATTGGGGTATAAAATACTGTAACACCAGAACATCTGTCTCTTTTTTATCCTGCTCCTGCTAAAAGATGGATGATGTTGGACACAGAGAATCTGGCTAAGTATTTCTGGGATAATATTCTGTGTAGCAGTATTGCACAAATTGGGGTTAGTGTAGTAAAGTTGCCCTGTATCTTAAAATGTGGACTGTATCTGTAAAATAGATTTATATATATATACCTGTAAATATTTATCTTATTATTAACATATATTGATTTCTAAATAAACTGTTTGGCAAATAATGGAGGCCCTCTCATAGAGTTTATTTCACAATTTATCTGTGTTGGTTTTAGTGGTTTCACCATAGAGATTTAGTATATTATATTTAGTAGAAAGTAAAGATATTTTAAATTAATAGATAACCACAGAGGGAGCGGGAGATGAAGAGGTCATGTATAGAAGTGAGCTTGTTGCAAACAGAGCGAGATTTCCAGAGTGTGCAAGTGAAAGGGGTAGTGGCTTTAGATGCAAGAGGAATGTGAGCAAGGTGTGCAGAGTTTTGTTTTCTGAGTCTATGGGATGGTACACATGGATGTGCACGGCTTGTCAGTGGTTGGGGACCAGGATTAGGGGAGATGTCACCAGCAGTAAGTAGAAGCAAGAAGGAGAGTGACATGAGATGAGATACAGATTTGCAGTATTGAGACTGCTTTTGAGATGAGCTGTAGGGGGGAGGGAGAGTGTTTAGGAATAGCTAAAGTTCATGAGTACAAAAGTGAGTTTAAGAGAGATGGGCTAATGAACAGTGGAGGTGGAGAGCGAGAAGGAGTAATTGAATAGTGTAGTTTGTTATAGAGACAAAGGGTAGCAAAAAGGAATATGAATATATTGAGCATTTTTACAAAAGTGGGAACCAGTTAAAACATAAGACACAGAATTACTGTGACAATATAATCTAGTTTTATATTGTTCCTTTTCTACATAAATATATTTTATCTGAAAATGAAGAGCTAAATGAAAGGAATAATATTAATTATAAAAATAACAGATGGAGTAATTTATCAGATCAATAGCTCCATGAACAACAAACATTCAAATAATCAAGTTGAACTCAACTTAACATACACTGAAAAGAGCAGAATTGGCTGCAATTTTGGAAATCACAAACCTTTTCAAAAACATAATTAATAAAAATATAATGTAACAAATAATTAAAATTATTATATAAATTATATATATATATATATATATATATATATATATATATATATATATAGCCGGTGGCCCAGCACTCCTTCCACATGGGTGCAATCACGTCCTGGGTGCTATCCTCAAAAGCTATAGAAATGTCCAAATGTAGGAGGGCACTCACAGGATTTATAAAGCAACAAACAGTGTATCTTTATTTCGAAGTTATTTGTACATTATTTGTAAAAGTCAACGTTTCGACCGATTTATGGGCCTTCTTCAAGAGATTAAACAATTTTTATAATGCAGCACCCATTATACACTCAGAACTCCCATTAGAGCAGTGATAACCATCATGGTTATCACTGCTCTAATGGGGAGTTCTGAGTGTATTATGCGTGCTGCAATATAAAAATTGTTTACTGTCTTGAAGAAGGCCCATAAATGGGTCGAAACGTTGACTTTTACAAATAATGTACAAATAACTTATTCTGCAATAATATCCGATCATGATATTTGTGCAGTCAAATTTAATATAATTTTGCATAATTTCATAATTAATATCTTTAAATGTCTAAAGAACAAATGTAATCACAAATAAAAATTCAGAAGTTTGTGATTGTTGCTTCATAGTTGAAAAGTTTTTTTTAAATAAAAAATCTTTACTTTTTATTAAATCAGAAAAATTAAAAATTTTGTCTCGTTGGGATGGCCTATATATAAAAGAAAAAAAAATAACGGCTAGATTGCGAGTTGTGCGTTAGGGTAAAAAAGCAGCGTTAACGGGTCCTAATGCTGCTTTTTTATGCCCGCTGGTATTACGAGTCTTGCAAGTTTAGGGGCCCCGCACACTTTTTTGGCCTTACCGCATAATGACTTACGTAAACTTTATAAAGTCTTTTTTCTATGGGACTTCCATAGCGCCGGTATTACGAGTCTGTCCTGGGAGGGCAAAAAGTGAGCGGTACACCCTCTACCTCCAAGATCCCTAATGCATTCTAAAGTCAGTAGTTTTGAGTTTTACACTACAACGCCATAGCATAAAACTCATAACTAAAGTGCTAAAAAGTACATTAACACCCATAAACTACCTATTAACCCCTAAACTGAGGCCCTCCCGCATTGCAAATACTAAAATAAAATTTTAGTTGGTGTTAGGTTTTTTTAAGGGTGTATTGGGTGGGTTTTATTTTTAGGTTAGGACTTTGGGCCGCAAAAGAGCTAACTGCCCTTTTAAGGGCAATGCCCATCCAAATGCCTTTTTCAGGGTAATGGGGAGCTTAGGTTTTTTTAGTTAGGTTTTTATTTTGGGGGTTTGTTGTGTGGGTGGTGGGTTTTACTGTTGGGGGGGTGTTTGTATTTTTTTTTTACAGGTAAAAGAGCTGATTTCTTTGGGGCAATGCCCCGCAAAAGGCCCTTTTAAGGGCTATTGGTAGTTTAGTTTAGGCTAGGGTTTTTTTATTTTGGGGGGGCTTTTTTATTTTGACAGGGCTATTAGATTAATTGTAATTAGTTTAAATATCTTGTAATTTGTTTATTATTTTCTGTAATTTTGTGTTTTGTTTTTTTAGTACTTTAGCTAATTGTATTTAATTTATTTAATTGTATTTAATTTAGGTCATTTATATAATTGTAGTGTAGTGTTAGGTGTTAGTGTAACTTAGGTTAGGTTTTATTTTACAGGTCCTTTTGTCTTAATTTTAGCTAGGTAGTTATTAAATAGTTAATAACTATTTAATAACTATTCCACCTAGTTAAAATAAATAGAAACTTGCCTGTAAAATAAAAATAAACCCTAAAGCTACAATGTAAATATTAGTTATATTGTAGCTATCTTAGGGTTTATTTTATAGGTAAGTATTTAGTTTTAAATAGGAATAATGTAGTTAATGATAGGAATTTTATTTAGATTTATTTAAATTATATTTAAGTTAGGGGGTGTTAGGGTTAGGGTTAGACTTAGATTTAGGGGTTAATACATTTAATATAGTGACAGCGAAGTTGGGGACGGCAGATTAGGGGTTAATAAATGTAGGTAGGTGGCGGTGATGTTAGGGATAGCAGATTAGGGGTTAATATTATTTAACTAGTGTTTGCGAGGCGGGAGTGCGGTGGTTTAGGGGTTAATATGTTTGTTATAGTGCCGGCGATGTCCGGAGCGGTAGATAAGGGGTTAAAAAATTTAATGTAGGTGGCAACGATGTCGGGGGCGGCAGATTAGGGGTTAATAAGTGTAAGATTAGGGGTGTTTAGACTCAGCGTTCATGTTAGGGTGTTAGATGTAAACATAAATTGTATTTCCCCATAGGAATCAATAGGGCTGCATTACTGAGTTTTACGCTGCGTTTTAGCAGGTGTTACATTTTTCTCAGCCGGCTCTCCCCATTGATTTCTATGGGGAAATCGTGCACAAGCATGTACGACCAGCTCACCGCTGACTTAAGCAGCGCTTGTATTGAAGTGCGGTAAGGAGCACAATTTTGCTCAACGCTCACTTCTTGCCTTTTAACGCTGGGTTTGTAAAAACCTGTAATACCAGCGCTGCAGGTAAGTGACCAGTGAGACAAAACTGCTCGTTAACACTGCACAGCTCATAATGAAAAACACGTAATCTGGCCGTAAGAAACTACATTGCATAGCTTTGTAGAATAATACACATTTATGTCTAAAAAAATGTAGCACAATGATTTTAAAGAGTAATTTTTTGGCATTCCACCTGATGAAACAATTAAATTCAATTACATTTTAGAGACATTAATGAAACAATAAAATAGAGTAGGTTTTTATGCTTAAATATTAATAACTGCAACAGGGGGCGGGCCTGACCTTGCTGGTACATGGACATGCAGAGGCATAGCTCCGTATAGACGGCTCTCCACTGTCGGCTAAAAGATGTCCTAATTTTAAAATTTCAAAGAAAATCCTTGCCTAACCAGCTCTCATAGATACTAAGAGCATGCGATGAGAAGCTGAAAGAAACCTAAACCGCCACTAAGCCCTAATCAGAAGGTTACAGCACTCTACATAGGCGGACTATCTGTTCCAGTCATCTGAAAGTAAATCACTTATCCATAACATAACCCGCTAGCCTGTTTCTATCTCCGTGTGTGCATAAGAACCGGAGCAGGTAAATACACAGCTAGGGTGTCACGGAGACCGCACCCCAATTACGGACCGCCGCCATCTTGCCACGCTTGCTCGCACCAGGCTTAAGAGTCACAGGAGACACACCGGATCGCTAATTGCGATACTGACAGAAGTGTAAGTGAAGGAATCTGACACACATCATAACCCCAATTCAGCTATTACTATCATGCTGTGTTGGCCTGTTTGGTGAGGCCGTCTCAGGGGAAGATTTTGCTCTTAACTAGATGCAGTCACGTGGCTTAGCTCCAGCTCACTGAAATCCAGAACGCAGTATGTGCTACTAAAGAGACACAAGTGACAGACACTGGGCACAGATATCAAGCCATAAAGGTCTAAAAAAAACATAAATTTCCCCAGAACCTAAGCCTGCATCACAGCCTGACACACTACAGGGCAGGGAGGGAAAACAATACAGAGAGGACACAAAAAAAGCACAACATTGCAAAGTACACACTATTCTGGTTATAATTATTTAATTAATTGCTGTACTGTGAAACCTTCTCATTACCATGGCCTCTAAACGCCCCCCTAAGGGATAGAAAAATACCAAAACTCCTACTCAATCAGGCAATTTAAATTCCTTCTTTGCCACGCAGGAACACACAACTGAGGTGAACAGAAACTCGCCGCCAGGTAAAGCAGCCATAGCTACAGATCTACAAATACCTCCACAAAGCATGCCGCTTTCACAGGATCAGCTACTAAATATCCAAACCACGATGCAAAATTTGTCATCTAAGACCGATATAGCAGACTTAAAAACCTTTATAAAATCTGAACTTTCTACAATCAGAAGAGATATAAATGAGCTGGGCTCTAGACTAGATGACCTGGAAGCAGGCCAAGATACTTTAAACAATATGGTTTCTTCAACGGAGACATGTTTATCACAACACGCCACATCCCTACAGTCCCTGCAAGAGAAAATAGAGGATCTTGAGAATCGGGGGCAATGCAACAACCTGAGAATCAGAGGTATCTCTGAAGAAGTGGACTCCAATAATTTAAAGCCCTATCTCATAGAATTTTTCAATACCCTCACTCAGACTACCCAGATATCGGAGATCTCTATTGAAAGGGCCCATAGAGCTCTTCGCCCTAGACCAGCCGTGTCTGCTCCGCTGAGAGACGTCATTGTAAACTTCTACACTATAGGGACAGAGAACTAATATGGACTGCGGCCAGAACAACACGCACGATTAGATTTCGGGAACAAGATATTCAAATTTATCAAGATTTGTGCTCAGCAACCATCAGAAAGAGAAAAGCAGCAAGATTTATTACGTCAACTCTCCAAGAGAATAAAATCATATACCACTGGGGTTTTCCTTTTAGTATCATCATCCCTCACACTGGGAAGCACCTAATCTATAAGGACCTCTCAGATTTGGACTCATTGTCCAGAGCACTTAACGTGAACTTTCAACCACCTTGTGATGAGACTGATGGGGACACAACTCCACATCCATCGTCACAACACAGTTTATCTAAGAAGAGACAGCAATGGACAACGGTCCAAAGAAAGAAAATACCCAGACAACAAGACAACGCTCAACATCCTCCAATATGAACTATTGGAATAAAAATATCTTCTCGTCCACTACTCTTTAGGACAGATAAGTACTTTATGAACGGCATGTTATACCTGTTCCCTATACCTGACACCAGTGACATTGACTTCCAAAAGCACGTTATATAACTCTATATAACTCAAATATGTTCCTGTGGTGCGGTCTGGTGTGGCCAGTGGCCCCCCTACGGGGTGGGATGCTGGGCACGCTGGAGGCACACCACAATTATAAATCTGAGTGATGGTCATTCTTGATGGATACTTTTCCTTATTCATTGTTTTTGTTATGATTCACCACCACGTAATTTAGAGAGCAAGGCAATACTAGGCCTAAGAGCTGCAGTGGAGAGAGCTATCTCTCTCCCCTCTTTTGCGTATGCGTGGGTTGAGGACTCCGGTCCTGCCCAGGCATTGGCAAATTCAATTCAGTTATATGTTTATGTTTACAATGTTAGGATTAATGTATATAATGTTATTGTTAAAATGTTTATTACAATTGTTGCTACTTACTTTTTTGCTTACAGTGTCTAAAAACTGGTACGCTAGTATACACCTTCACAATTTTTATACATCACCTTACATTAGAAATTTGAATTCTCCTTCAGATTGTAAGATCCACAAACACCCGACATGATGTCGAATAATTTAGATAACTCTATGTACATTCTATCTGTGAACACCAAAGGCCTAAAGTCACCCATAAAACGAAATGTGGCCCTTACAGAGTTTAAAAGGATGAAATGAGATATCATACTCTTACAAGAGACCCATTTCCTAAAATGTAGAGAACCTAAAACCTTTCAGTATAAATTTGGTACTTGCTATCATGCCTCTAATCCCAAGCAGAAAGTCCAAGGGGTGGGGATTCTCATCAAGAGGGGAACGCCCTTTCAAGAAACCAAAATCCACAGAGATATAGACGGTCGATATATAATGGTTAACGGCTTGCTATATGGTCGTCCGGTGACCATTATATCTCTTTACACCCCACCAACACGACAATATCAATTCTTTAAAAAATTATCTAATGATATATTAGACTTCTCTACAGGCACCATCTTATTTGGGGGAGACCTTAACGTAGCATTACAACCACAGGTTGACTGCTCCTCTTCACACTCCTCTACACCAACATCTACGACATGGAAAATTAATGAATTGCTAAAAAAGCTCACATTAAAAGACATATGGCGAACCTTACACCCAGAAATCTGAGATTATTCCTTCTATTCCTACCCTCATAAGGTTTACACCCGTATAGACTACATCTTCACAGACGTGACTAGTATGACCATGTTCAGAAATACAAAAATGTCCCTAGTGACATGGACTGATCATAATATAATACAATGTTCATTCATTTGGCCATCCAAGCCCATTAAAAACTATCGGCTAGATTTAGAGTTTGGCGTTAGCCGTCAAAACCAGCGTTAGAGGCTCCTAACGCTGGTTTTGGGCTACCGCTGGTATTTAGAGTCAGTCAGGAAAGGGTCTAATGCTCACTTTCCAGCAGCGACTTTTCCATACCGCAGATCCCCCTACGCCATTTGCGTATCCTATCTTTTCTATGGGATCTTTCTAACGCCGGTATTTAGAGTCTTGGCTGAAGTGAGCGTTAGAAATCTAATGACAAAACTCCAGCCGCAGAAAAAAGTCAGGAGTTAAGAGCTTTCTGGGCTAACGCCGGTTTATAAAGCTCTTAACTACTGTGCTCTAACGTACACTAACACCCATAAACTACCTATGTACCCCTAAACCGAGGTCCCCCCACATCCCCAATCGGAATTCGAGTGACGCCATCTTGGATGACGTCCCTTAAAGGAACCGTCATTCGTCGGGAAGTCGTCGGTGAAGATGGATGTTCCGCGTCGGCGGGATGAACATGGATCCAGAAGAAAGAAGATTGAAGATGCCGCTTGATAGAAGACTTCAGCCGGATCATGGACATCTTCAGCTCCCGCTTGGATGAAGACTTCAGCCTGATCATGGACCTCTTCAGCTCCCGCTTGGATGAAGGCTTCAGTTGGATCATGGACCTCTTCAGCTCCCGCTTGGATCAAGACTTCAGCCAGATCATGGACATCTTCAGCCCCCGCTTGGGCTTGGATCAAGACTTCGGAGGCTCTTCTGGACCGATCGGTGAACCAGGTGTGGTGAAGATAAGGTAGGGAGATCTTCAGGGGCTTAGTGTTAGGTTTATTTAAGGGGCGTTTGGGTTAGATTTGGGGTATGTGGGTGGTGGGTTGTAATGTTGGGGGGTATTGTATGTTTTTTTTTTACAGGCAAAAGAGCTGAATTCTTTGGGGCATGCCCCGCAAAAGGCCCTTTTCAGGGCTGGTAAGGTAAAAGAGCTTTTCTATTTTAATTTTAGAATAGGGTAGGGCATTTTTTTTTATTTTGGGGGTCTTTGTTATTTTATTAGGGGGCTTAGAATAGGTGTAATTAGTTTAAAATTGTTGTAATATTTTTCTAATGTTGGTAAATATTTTTTTATTTTTTGTAACTTAGTTCTTTTTTATTTTTTGTATTTTAGTTAGTTTATTTCATTGTAGTTAATTGTAGGTAGTTTATTTAATTAATGTATTGATAGTGTAGTGTTAGGTTTAATTGTAGGTAATTGTAGGTATTTTATTTAATTAATTTATTGATAGTGTAGTGTTAGGTTTAATTGTAACTTAGGTTAGGATTTATTTTACAGGTAATTTTGTAATTATTTTAACTATTTTAGCTATTAAATAGTTATTAACTATTTAATAGCTATTGTACCTGGTTAAAATAATTACAAAGTTGCCTGTAAAATAAATATTAATCCTAAAATAGCTACAATATAATTATAATTTATATTGTAGCTATATTAGGGTTTATTTTACAGGTAAGTATTTAGTTTTAAATAGGAATAATTTATTTAATAAGAGTTAATTTATTTCATCAGAATAAAATTATATTTAACTTAGGGGGGTGTTAGTGTTAGAGTTAGACTTAGCTTTAGGGGTTAATCCATTTATTACAGTAGCTGCAAGATTCGGACGGCAGATTAGGGGTTAATAATTGAAGTTAGGTGTCAGCGATGTTAGGGAGGGCAGATTAGGGGTTAATACTATTTATTATAGGGTTATTGAGGCGGGAGTGAGGCGGATTAGGGGTTAATAACTTTATTATAGTAGCGGTGCGGTCCGCTCGGCAGATTAGGGGTTAATAAGTGTAGGCAGGTGGAGGCGACGTTGTGGGGGGCAGATTAGGGGTAAATAAATATAATATAGGGGTCGGCGGTGTTAGGGGCAGCAGATTAGGGGTACACAGGGATAATGTAGGTAGCAGCGGTTTACGGAGCGGCAGATTAGGGGTTAAAAAAATATGCAGGTGTCAGCGATAGCGGGGGGCGGCAGAATAGGGGTTAATAAGTGTAAGGTTAGGGGTGTTTAGACTCGGGGTACATGTTAGAGTGTTAGGTGCAGACGTAGGAAGTGTTTCCCCATAGAAAACAATGGGGCTGCGTTAAGAGCTGAACGCTCAAATGGCCCCATTGTTTTCTATGGGGGATTCGTGCACGAGCACGTTTTTGAAGCTGTCCGCGTCTGTAAGCACCGCTGGTATCTAGAGTTGCAGTGGCGTTAACTTATGCTCCAAGCTCCCTTTTTGGAGCCTAACGCACTGAAAACCCAGCCATTCTGTGAACTCTAAATACCAGCGGTATTTAAAAGGTGCGGGGGAAAAAAAGCATGCGTAGCTAACGCACCCCTTTGGCCGCCAAACTCTAAATCTAGCCGTTCATGTTTTAGATATCCTTTGTTGAAGAAAGAGCAATGCACATGGGAGAGCCAATCACAGGAGGCATCAATCTGCAGCAACCAATCAGCAGCTACTGAGCCTATCTAGATATGCTTTTCAGCTAAGAATATCAAGAGAATGAAGCAAATTAGATAATAGAAGTAAATTAGAAAGTTGTTTAAAACTGCATGCTCTTTCTAAATCATGAAAGAAAAAAATTAGGTTTCATGTCCCTTTAAGCTAGTATCAAGTTTATTAAAAAAAATGTAAACAGAGCATAAGCAAAAATATTTTTCAATGTTTTTTTTTTTTTTAGGACTTTACTTGAGATTAAAGAAAATTTAATGACACAGTAAGGGACTAGAACATTTTTAATAAATATAATAACCTTATAATTCTACAGTCAAAGTATTTTTTTTAATTTAAAAATGAAAACAAATATGTTTATGTTTTTAAACATTGAATAGATTATTAAGACATATTAAAAAAAAACAACCATATTTAAATTATATAATACACTTAAACAGTAGTAGTTTAAAAATTAAATAAATATATAAATACATATATAACTGGATATTTTGTCTGTCAACTATATCTAATTGTGTCTGAGCTGAATTGCTTACAATAGATATTGATATCATAATTTAAGCATAAAATAAACACATATGAATATTGACATTTTATGTTTGACAATAACTACACTGTCCTTAGACTTTCAATTGTTCCAACTCTCTTGTTTCAGTAATAGAAGATGTATAAATATTTAATCTTACCATTAGCAAAAATGAAAAAGTATGTACACAAAATGAAATTTATTAAATATGGATCCAGGAACACCTTTAACATTCTTTGACTCAAAAAAAGACTCTTGATAAACTGTATGAGACTGTGGATCTCAAATGGACAGTAAAATGTATTATTTAGTTTGTATATCTTCTTGTGATTCTTCATGGAAGGCTACAATCTGCAGAGTATGGTTATTTCAAATATAGAGACCATTTCATATAAACTCATAGGGCCATATGTATTAAAGTTGACAGCATTTAACATTGCACAAGCAATTGCTTGCACAGCCATGCCCCCTGCTCTCACACAACTGGATCTGATCTGGATGATTTAAAGGGACAGTCAACACCAGAATTTTTGTTCTTTTAAAAGATATATAATCCCTTAATTGCCCATTCCTTAGTTTTGCATAACCAACATAGTTATAATAATACACGTTTTACCTTTGTGATTACCTTGTATCTAAGCCTCTGCAGACTGCCCCCTTATTTCAGTTATTTTGAAAGACTTGCATTTTAACCAATCAGTGCTCACTCCTCAGTAAATTCACGTGCATGAGCTCAATGTTATCTATATTAAACACATGAACTAATGCCCTCTAGTGGTAAAAAACTGTCAAATGCAGAGGCGGCCTTCAAGGTGTAAGAAATTAGCATATGAATCTCCTAGGTTTAGCTTTCAACTAAGAATAGCAAGAAAACAAAGCAAAATTGGTGATAAAAATAAATTGAAAAGTTGTTTAAAATTCCATGCCCTATTTGAATGAAAGTTTTTTTTTTTAACTTGACTGTCCCTTTAACTCTGCAAGTCTTAATATGGCAGAGAGGTAGCGCTATCCTTAAACACTAGGGCCTCAAAGCTTTGTTTCAGTTTCATAAATGGGACCATAGGCCAAAACAATGGTTAAAGTTGATCCTATTGGTATTATTGCCTTTGTATTCTATTTTATTTAAAACATCTGTTTCTCAATTCTATTAATCTGTTTGCATATTTGCTCTACAGTATTTTTAGATCACAAAGCAAGATGTGCAAGGTCTTTGATTCAACTATCAAAATATCCGCACTTGTCACAAAGCTTGTTGATTTACACAGTGAACCAGAAAAAAATGTTATAATGTGATTAGAGAAATGCCATAAAACCTTCAAATTCTTTACGCCATATTTATCAGCAAAGATTGTTATGTAAAAAGGGAACTAATGATTTTGTGAAGACTAAATATAAGAGTTTAATTTGAAAGGCAATGTATATAATAGCATTGCTATTAAAAACCCTCTCTACAATGATATATTAGCATTTTTAAGTATGCAATATATTATATATTTAAAAAGATAGATAGTCCCTTTATTACCCATTCCCCAGTTTTGCATAACCAACACAGTTATAATAATAAACTTTTTACCTCTGTAATTACCTTGCATCTAAGCCTCTGCAGACTGCCCCCTTATTTCAGTTCTTTTGACAGACTGGCATTTAAACCAATCAGTGCTCACTCCTAGGTCACTTCACGTGCATGAGCTCAATTTTATCTATATGAAACACATGAACTAATGACCTCTAGTGGTCAAAATGCATTAAGATTAGAGGCAGTCTTCAAGGTCTAATAAATTAGCATATGAACCTCCTAGGTTTAGCTTTCAACTAAGAATACCAAATGAACAAAGCAAAATTGGTGATAAAAGTAAATTGGGAAGTTGTTTAAATTGACATGCCCTATTTAAAACATGAAAGGTTTTTTTGGACTTCACTGTCCCTTTAAGTAGAATATAGTATAGTGTAGTACTGTATAGTAAATACTATATTATTGTTATTAATAATTAGTATAACGATGTTAAAAACATAAAAAGTTATATAAGTGATTAGAATTAATACAATGTGTTTAATAATGTTTAACTCTAAACAATGATACTAAGGTGGGCATGAGCATACAATTTTTTTTCATGATTCATATAGATAATACAGTGTTAAACAGCTTTCCAATTTACTTCTATTATCAAACTCACTTCATTATCTTGATTTTCTATGTTGGAAGAGCACAAATGCGATGCTAGGAACTAGCTGAACACGTATAAACCAATGGCAAGCGTAGTTTTCGTGCAGCCACCAATCAGCAGATAGCTCCCAGTAATACATTACTGCTTCTGAGCCTACCAATGTATGCTTTTCAACAAAGGATACCAAAAGAATAAATCAAATTATATAATAGAAGTACATTGAAAAGATGTTTAAAATTGCATACTTTATCCCAGGGGTTTTTAAACTGGTCCTCAGGCCTCCCTAGCAGGCAAAATGTTCATGATATCTGAACTGGAGCACAGGTAAAATAATGAGCTGATCAGTAAACATGTTATTAACCTGCTCTGACCAAAGGTAATCTTGAAAATCTGGTCTGATACGGAGGAATGAGGACAGGTATGAAAACCCCTGATTTATTTAAATCGGGGGGGGGGGGGTGAAGGGTTTATGTCTTTTTAAGGACACAAATTAATATTTAGTAATACATGTTAATGATGTGTATTTGAATAGATGAATAAAAAATGAAACTAAAGTCGACTTTAAATTCGTTACCCAGTTTTCAACGGATTTCTATTTTTTATACTGCAAAAACTCCACCAATACTTTTCACTGAAATAATTCAGCAACAATATTAAAATCCATACAATTTCTGTGATTGTTTTTTAATGCATTTAATTCAACAGCCTTGACCACGGTAACACCTGTTTTTGACCTGTTTTGAACAGCATATCTTTTTGTTTGTATACTATTTCTTTTTTTGCTCTTTCTCAGTTAACATGTTAAAAAAACAAAATTTATGCTTACCTGATAAATTTATTTATTTCCGGATATGGTGAGTCCACAGATTGAGTAATTACTGTTGGGAATACCACTCCTGGCCAGCAGGAGGAGGCAAAGAGCACCACAGTTAAACTGCCAAATTTCACTCCCTTACCCACAACCCCCAGCCATTTGACCAAAGGGAAATGGAGAAAAAGGAATAACACAAGGTGTAGAGGTGCCAGAAGTTATAGTCAAAAGAAAAAACTGTCTTAAAATAAAGGGTGGGGCCGTGGACTCATATCCAGAAATAAATACATTTATCAGGAAAGCATCAATTTTGTTTTTCTTTCCTAAGATATGGTGAGTCCACAGCTTGAGTAATTACTGTTAGGAACCAATACCCAAGCTAGAGAACACGGATAAATAGGGAGGGACAAGACAGTCAGTCCTAAACAGAAGGCACCACTGCTTGAAGAATCTTTCTCCCAAAAGAAGCCTCAGCCGAGGCAAAAGTATCAAATTTGTAATATTTTGAAAAAGTATGTAGAGAAGACCAAGTTGCAGCCTTGCAAATTTATTCCACAGAAGCTTCATTTGTGAAAGCCCAAGAAGAGGAAACAGCTCTTGTGGAATTAACCATAATTCTCTCAGAAGGCTGCTGTCCAGCAGTCTCATAAGTCAAACAAATTATACTTTGTAACCAAAAAGAAAGAGTAGTAGCAGTAGCTTTCTGACCTTTACGTTTCCCAGAGAAACAGACAAAGAGGGCAGAGGTCTGGCAAAAATCCTTTGTCGCCTGTAAGTAGAATTTAAGAGCACATACAATATCCAAATTGTGTAACAAACATTCTTTGGAAGAAGAAGGATTAGGACACCGAGAGGGAACAACAATTTCCTGATTGATATTTCTATTAGAAACAACCTTAGGAAGGAAACCTAACTTACTACGAAGAAACGCCTTATTAGCATAAAAAATAAGATAAGGGGAATCACACTGCAGATCTGAGAGCTCCGAGACTCTTCGAGCAGAAGAGATAGCAACAAGAAACAAAACCTTCCAAGATAACAACTTAATGTCTATGGAATGCAATGGAACAAGGTTAAGGCTCCAAGGAGAAGCAACAGACTTAAAGAAAGGCCTGATTTTGATCAAGGCCTGACAAAAAGTTTGCACATCTGGCAAATCCGCCAAAAGTTTATGTAGTAAAACTGATAAAGCAGAAATCTGACCCTTCAGGGTACTGACTGACAATTCCTTCTCCAGGCCTTCCTGAAGAAAAGATAACATTCTAGGAATTCTAATTCCACTCCAAGAGTAGCCCTTGAATTCACACCAATAAATATATTTACACTATATCTTATGGTAATTCTTTCTAGTAACAGGCTTGCAAGTCTGAATTATGGTCTCAATGCCCCACTCAGAAAAACCATGCTTAGACAGAATTAAGCGTTCAATCTCCAAGCAGTCAGCTCCAGAGAAACGAGACTTGGATGAAGGAAGGGACCCTGAATCAGGAGGTCCTTCCTCAGAGGTAGTCTCCAAGGTGGGAGAGATGAGATCTCCACTAGGTCTGCAAACCAGATCCTGAAAGACCACACAGGGGCTATTAGAATCACCAACACCCTCTCCTGTTTAATACGAGCAATGACTCGTGGAAGGAGAGCAAACAGAGGAAACAGGTATGCCAACCTGAAATCCCAAGGAACCGGCAATGCATCTATCAGAACGGCCTGCGGATCTCTTGACCTTGAACCATACCTTGGAAGCTTTGCATTCTGATGCGACGCCATCAGATCTACCTCCGGCACCCATCAGATCTACCTCCGGCACCCCCCATTTTAAGACTAATTTGGAAAACCCTTCCGGATGGAGTTCCCACTCCCCGGGATGAAAAGTCTGTCTGCTCAGAAAATCCGCTTCCCAGTTGTGTACTCCTGGAAAGTGGATGGCATATAGACAGCAATTGTGGGTCTCTGCCCACTGAAGAATCAGAGTAACCTCCTTCAAGGCTAAGGAACTCTGAGTTCCTCCGTGGTGATTGATGTAAGCCACAGAAGTTATGTTGTCTGACTGGAACCTGATAAACTGGGCTGAGGACACTGCAGCAGGCTGGTGTCCGTAGTCACAATCTCCCAGGAAGGTCTCCGAAAGCATGTGCCCTGAGACAGATGTTCATGAGAAATCCCCCCATGGTAGAGAATCCCTTGACGACTAATCTAACTCTATTCTCTGAGACAGATCCGCATGGTCACCATTCCATTATCTGAACATGCACAACTGGAGAGCTCTCAAATAGAATCGAGCAAAAGGAATGATGTCCATGGAAGACACCATCAGAATGATTACCTCCATACATTGAGCCTCTGAAGGATGAGCAGTAGCCTGAAGAGAGAGGAAAGAGGAAATTACTTTGTTTTTCCTGACCTCTCTCAGAAAAATCTTCATTAATAGAGAATCTATTATGGTCCCTAAGAACAATACTCTTGTAGCAGGGGAAAGGGAGCTTTTTTCCAGATTCACATTCCATCCGTGGGAAGGAAGAAAAGACAACAATATCTCTGTGTGAGATTTTGCTTGTTGAAAAGATGGTGCCTGAACCAATATGTCATCCAGGTAGGGTGCCACATCAATTCCACAAGAATGGATAACTGCCAAAAGAGCCCCCAGAACCTTTGAAAAAATTCTGGGAGCCGTGGCTAGACCAGGGTCACGAACTGGAAATGTTTATCCAAAATGACAAATCTCAGGAATCTTTGATGGTCCGTGTAAATAGGAACATGAAGATACGCATCCTTTAGGTCTATGGTTGTCATGAACTGACCCTCTTGTACTAGAGGAAAAATAGAGTGTATAGTCTTCATCTTCAAGGATAACACTTTGAGAAACTTGTTTAGACACTTCAAGTCTAGAATGGGACGAAAAGTTCCCTCTTTTTTGGGAACCACAAATAGGTTGGAGTAGAACTGAGACCATGTTCCTGCACTGGAACTGGAACTATCACTCCCAAGGAGGAAAGATGTTGTATACATTTCAAGAACACCTCTCTCTTTATCTGGTCTGCAGATAATCTTGAGAGAAGGAATCTGCCTCTGGGAGGAAAAGTCTTGAATTCCAATTAGTAATCCTGGGATACTATGTCCACAGTCCAGGGATCTGGGACATCTTGTATCCAGGCTTGAGAGAACTGAGAAAGTCTGCCCCCACCTGATCGGGGGCAAACCTTTCATGCTGATTAAGAATCAGCTGTGGGTTTTGTTGGTTGGTTCCCCTTGTTCCAAGACTGATTGGGTTTCCGACAATTACTCTGATGTCGTTTAGGCCTATTCTTCTTATCTTGAGGTAGAAAAGACCCTTTTCCACCTGTAATATCAGAGATAATTTCTGCCAAACCGGGTCCAAACAAGGTTTTGCCCTTGTGAGGAATCACCAGAAGCTTGACTTTGGAGGAAACGTCTGCAGACCAACATTTCTACCATAATGCCCTGCGGGCTAGGACAGCGAAACTAGAAGTTTTAGCTCCTAATCTAACAACCTGTAAAATGACATCTGCAATAAAGGAATTGGCCAATTTAAGAGCTTTAATCCTATACTGAATTTTATCCAAGGAAGTCTCTACTTGAAGAGAATTAGGCAAGGTGTCGAACCAATAAGATGCCACACTAGTCACGGTGGCAATACACACTGCAGGTTGCCATTGGAGACCTTAATGAACATAAATCTTTTTCAAATAAGCCTTCAGCTTCTAGTCCATTGGATCCTTAAAAGATCAGCTATCATAAATAGGAACAGTGGTTCTCTTAGCCAGAGTGGAAATGGCCCCTTCAACTTTGGGTACAGTATACCAAGGGTCTTTAATGGAGTTCTTGACAGGAAACATTTTCTTAAAAATAGGAGACAGGGAAAAAGACACCCTAGTTTTCTCCCATTCCTGTGAGATAATCTCCCTAGCATTGTCCGGACCGGCACAGGAAAAACCTCCAAAGTGGAAGGTTCATCAAAGAAACTATTAAGTTTACTAGATTTCTTAGGAGTGACAACCACAGGGGTATCAGGGTCATCTAAAGTATCTAAAACCTCCTTTAACAATACACAATGTTGTTCAAGCTTAAATCTGAAGGATACCACCTCAGTCTCAGAAGAAGGAATTATACTGCCCGAACTTGAGATTTTACCCTCAGAAAGTCCCGATGTATCTTCCTCATCAGACTTATGAGAAAGGGCAACTTGGGAAGCAGAACTGAGGACAGGCACCTTACTTTCTGAATTTCTAGATTTCCTGTTGCATTTTCCCTGTAATCTGGGCATGGCAGCTAATGCCGCAAATATCGCTGAAGATACCTGAGCAGCAATTTCTGCTTTTAAATAAACTCTACTAGGAGTTATAGAGGAACTGCAGGGCACTGCATGTGATGCCATTGAGGCTTAGGACGTAGCAGGAGAAAGCTGAGGTATTATTTTAACAGCATCATCCTGAGAGACATTAGTCTAAAATTTTTTACCTTGTTTGTCTTGACACATGAAGAACAAAATTGCATAGGAGCTGCAATTTATACATCTAAACATATTAAACATGAATTCATGAGAGCAGGCTCTTGCTCCATATCAGACAATTTGTGAAACAGTAAATAAACTTGTACAGATAAGTTTCAAAGATTTTAATATTCAATTAAAATAAGCTAAGGAAAAAATACAATTTAAATTTTATCCCAAATTAGGATCGATCCTCAGCTAAAATTACGTGAGAAAAGTTAAGAAAAAACATTTAATAAACATGAAATAAACTTCTAAAATACCGCTCAGGCAACCCCACACCTCAATTACTGAGGTGCCTTACCGCTACCAATTAAGGCCGGATCACTCAGAAATTGAGAAAAACATTTTTTATGAACTAAAGCCGGTCATGTGACTGCAAATTACTGCTGCGACACAGAGAGGCACTAAAAATAGATTCCTGGTACACTGAGTACCAGAAAACACAATTTTTTCAAACAGGGCAGCTTTATTTTAAAGCAAAGGGGAAATTAATAAGCTGCTAAAATAGAAAATTCAGACATTGTTTTATCAAGTAAATATGTGTCAGAAAATAAAGCCTAATAAAAACATTTTACCCTTTCTTTTTAAAAGAGTTTAAATGTTAGTCTCACACATGCTACAGTGCCTGCTTCATGCCCCAGTGTAACCCATACAACAGGATTATCTAGGTCCCAATAAAAAAGCAGTGTCTTTTAATTTAAGCGCATGGTCTCCCAAACTGGAAGAAAAAGCACTTACCTGCTCTGCTCTCCGGCATGTAGACAGTTACAAGGTATGAGAAAACACAGTTCTTCACAGAGACCTTTGAAAATGAAAGAACAGAGTACCAACTCTGGCTTTCTAAACTAGGGCAGCAATTGTTAGGAAAATGCAGTAAATACCTCTTTACAAGTTCCAAACTGCTTTAAAGCCACCACTACCCAACTGAAAGGAATGACATGGAATACGGCTATACCCCAAAACTTGCTATTTTTGCAATAAAACACTTGCCATCCGAAGAAACATCTCAACACAAACCTGCAATCTACCAACTTCGCTCCCAGTCACCCCCTCTGCCACTCTCTGCACCCTCCTCCCAACCATTGAGAGTGAAGTGGCTTCCCTTTTGTCTTCCTCATACCTCACTTCCTTGACCCTATTCCTTCACATCTAATTCCTCCTCTGTCTCCCACCCTCACTCTGGCTCTTACTCACATATTCAACTTATCCCTTTCTACCGGCTCATTCCCTGCCTCCTTCAAACATGCAAAGGTCACCCCCATCCTCAAAAAAACCTCCCATGACCCTAACTCCCCTGCAAACTACCACCCCATATCACTGCTCCCGCTAGCTTCAAAATTACTTGAAAAAATAGTTTTCGATCGCCTAACCCAATTCCTGTCCTCCAACTCATTGCTCGACCCCCTGCAATCTGGCTTCCGCCCCCAACAATCAACTGAGACTGCCCTCACCAAGGTTACTAACGATCTCCTTTCTGCTAAAAACAAAGGCTACTACACTATACTCATCTTACTTGACCTCTCTGCTGCCTTACTTGACCTCTCCTGGATCTACTTTTATCTCTCTAACAGATCCTTCTCCATCTCTTTTGCTGGTAACTCCTCCTCTCTTTTGCCTCTGTCTGTTGGAGTACCTCAAGGCTCTATCCTGGATCCTCTACTCTTCTCTATTTACACTTCTTCACTGGGTAAACTTATCAACAGCTATGGCTTCAGTTATCATCTCTATGCTGATAATACCCAGATCTACCTTTCCACCCCTGCACTCTCTCCTTCTGTCAATTCTCACATCAGCGACTTCTTATCTGGCATTTCCTCCTGGATGGCCTCTCACCACCTAAGAATAAACATGTCCAAGACCGAACTACTTCTAATTCCCCCCTCTAACTCTACTCCTACTTTCTAATTTTTCTATCACTGTTGGCGGCACCACTATCTCCCCATCACCCCAAGTCCGCTGTCTCGGATCATGCTTGACTCAAATCTGTCCTTCATTCCCCACATCCAATTGCTCTCTTCATCCTGCCGCAACCACCTACGCAATATCACCAAAATTCGTCCATTTCTAAGTGCAGAAACTACTAAACAGCTAATCCACTCCCTGGTAATTTCTCGACTCGACTACTGTAACAACTTACTAACCAGCCTCCCTCTCTCCTGCCTCTCTCCTCTCTAATCCATCCTAAATGCATCTGCCAGGCTAATCCACCTCTCTTAACGCTCTGTTTCTGCTGAACCTCTCTGTGAGTCCCTTCACTGGCTCCCCATTAACAACAGAGTTAAATTCAAAATTCTCACCCTGACCTACAAAGCCCTCACCAATGCTGCCCCACCCTACCTGTCCTCACTTATCAACAAATATACTCCTGCCCGCCCCCTAAGATCCAACAATGACCTGCCTCTTGCGTCCTCTACCATCACCTCCTCTTATGCTAGACTACAGGACTTCTCTCATGTGGCACCAACCCTCTGGAACACACTTCCTCGTGCTGTCAGACTTACCCCTAACCTCTCCTCCTTTAAACGTTCCCTAAAGACTTTACTGTTCAGGGAAGCTTATCCCCTGACTTATTAACAAACTAACTTCACTTAACTAACAGTTGCCCTCTATCTCCTCACTAATATCATTCTCACCTTTGCAGTCCCCACCTCCTGTTTCCCATCCTCCTACCCATCTAGATTGTAAGTTCCCATGGGAATAGGGCCCTCAATTCCCCTGTATTTTGTCTGTAAAATGTTGTCTTTTATCATATTGTTTCTCCACTGTACTGTTGTCCTTGTACCCATGAGAAGCGCTGCGGAATCTGTTAGAGCTTATAAATAAAGAATAATAATAATAATAATAGATGAAAATTCTTTCTTTAGACACCTAAACTTCACCTCCTCCATGCACCGAAGGCAAAGAGAATGACTGGGGGTTGTGGGTAAGGGAGTGATACTTGGCAGTATTACTGTGGTGCTCTTTGCCTCCTCCTGCTGGCCAGGAGTGATATGGACTCACCATATCTTAGGAAAGAAATATAATAATTTCATGATCTAGTAAAAAAAGAGAAAATAATGCAGTGTAATTTAATGCAATATTCAAAATTAACAATTGCAATCATTTTTTATTTAATTTATAACATTTTATTTTTATTTAATTCTACCAAATTATCCAAAATTGTTCATTAATTGATATTGGGCAAGATTACGCACAAGCCATATTCGGTTTATGGCGGCTGTTTGCACTCGTTGGATGTAACGCTCGGATTACAAGTTTAAAGTAAATGTGATCGCTTGAGCTCAATTGAATTTAATGTGTATTGGGATATCACTAAAAAATGCAAACAAAAGTATAGTTAAACTCGTAATAACACTATCTAATAAAAATGATTGAAAAAATGATTGCACACTTAAACCTGTAAATCAAATATGGACACTCTAGATGCTTAACCTAAAATGGAAAGGACTTTGTAACAAATGGTCCATGTATGCTGTGTATCCTTCATATTGTTATGTGTAAAACTAAATAAAAAATTATATTAAAAAAAATTATTGCACGAAAAAGTAAGGGTTCAAAGATATGAGGTCTCAGGTGTTAGAAAAACATAATTTATGTAAGAACTTACCTGATAAATTCATTTCTTTCATATTAGCAAGAGTCCATGAGCTAGTGACGTATGGGATATACATTCCTACCAGGAGGGGCAAAGTTTCCCAAACCTCAAAAATGCCTATAAATACACCCCTCACCACACCCACAAATCAGTTTAATGAATAGCCAAGAAGTGGGGTGATAAGAAAAAAGTGCGAAAGCATAAAAAATAAGGAATTGGAATAATTGTGCTTTATACAAAAAAATCATAACCACCACAAAAAGGGTGGGCCTCATGGACTCTTGCTAATATGAAAGAAATGAATTTATCAGGTAAGTTCTTACATAAATTATGTTTTCTTTCATGTAATTAGCAAGAGTCCATGAGCTAGTGACGTATGGGATAATGAATACCCAAGATGTGGATCTTCCACGCAAGAGTCACTAGAGAGGGAGGGATAAAATAAAGACAGCCAATTCCGCTGAAAAATAATCCACACTCAAAAAGTCTTAATCTTATAATGAAAAAAACAGAAATTATAAGCAGAAGAATCAAACTGAAACAGCTGCCTGAAGTACTTTTCTACCAAAGACTGCTTCTGAAGAAGAAAAAACATCAAAATGGTAGAATTTAGTAAAAGTATGCAAAGAAGACCAAGTTGCTGCTTTGCAAATCTGATCAACCGAAGCTTCATTCCTAAATGCCCAGGAAGTAGAGACTGACCTAGTCGAATGAGCTGTAATCCTTTGAGGCGGAGTTCTACCTGACTCAACATAAGCATGATGAATCAAAGACTTTAACCACGATGCCAAAGAAATGGCAGAAGCCTTCTGACCTTTCCTATAACCAGAAACGATAACAAACAGACTAGAAGTCTTTCGGAAAGCTTTAGTAGCTTCAACATAATATTTCAAAGCTCTAACTACATCCAAAGAATGCAACAATCTTTCCTTAGAGTTCTTAGGATTAGGACACAATGAAGGAACTACAATTTCTCTACTAATGTTGTTAGAATTCACAACCTTAGGTAAAAATTTAAATGAAGTTTGCAAAACCGCCTTATCCTGATGAAAAATCAGAAAAGGAGACTCACAAGAAAGAGCAGATAATTCAGAAACTCTTCTAGCAGAAGAGATGGCCAAAAGAAACAAAACTTTCCAAGAAAGTAATTTAATATCCAGCGAATGCATAGGTTCAAACGGAGGAGCTTGAAGAGCCCCCAGAACCAAATTCAAACTCCAAGGAGGAGAGATTGACTTAATGACAGGTTTTATACGAACCAAAGCCTGTACAAAACAATGAATATCAGGAAGATTAGCAATCTTTCTGTGAAAAAGAATAGAAAGAGCAGAGATTTGTCCTTTCAAGGAACTTGCAGACAAACCTTTATCCAAACCATCCTGAAGAAACTGTAAAATTCTAGGAATTCTAAAAGAACGCCAGAAAAAATGATGAGAAGAACACCAAGAAATGTAAGTCTTCCAGACTCGATAATATATCTTCCTAGATACAGATTTACGAGCCTGTAACATAGTATTAATTACGGAGTCAGAGAAACCTCTATGACTGAGAATCAAGCATTCAATCTCCATACCTTCAAATTTAAGGATTTGAGATCCTGATGGAAAAAAGGACCTTGCGATAGAAGGTCTGGTCTTAACGGAAGAGTCCATGGTTGGCAAGTAGCCATCCGGACAAGATCCGCATACCAAAACCTGTGAGGCCATGCTGGAGCCACCAGCAGAACAGACGAACGCTCCTTTAGAATCTTGGAAATCACTTTTGGAAGAAGAACTAGAGGCGGAAAGATATAGGCAGGATGATACTTCCAAGGAAGTGACAATGCATCCACTGCTTCCGCCTGAGGATCCCTGGATCTGGACAGATACCTGGGAAGCTTCTTGTTTATATGAGAAGCCATCATATCTATTTCTGGAAGTCCCCACATTTGAACAATCTGAAAAAATACCTCTGGGTGAAGAGACCACTCGCCCGGATGTAACGTCTGGCGACTGAGATAATCCGCTTTCCATTTGTCTTTACCTGGGATATGAACCGCAGAAATTAGACAGGAGCTGGATTCCGCCCAAACAAGTATTCGAGATACTTCTTTCATAGCCAGAGGACTGTGAGTCCCTCCTTGATGATTGACATATGCCACAGTTGTGACATTGTCCGTCTGAAAACAAATGAATGACTCTCTCTTTAGAAGAGGCCACGACTGAAGAGCTCTGAAAATCGCACGGAGTTCCAAAATGTTGATTGGTAATCTCGCCTCCTGAGATTCCCAAACCCCTTGTGCTGTCAGAGACCCCCATACAGCTCCCCAACCTGTCAGACTTGCATCTGTTGAGATCACAGTCCAGGTCGGAAGAACAAAAGAAGCCCCCTGAACTAAACGATGGTGGTCTGTCCACCACGTCAGAGAGTGTCGTACAATCGGTTTTAAAGATATTATTTGCGATATCTTTGTATAATCCCTGCACCACTGGTTCAGCATACAGAGCTGAAGAGGTCGCATGTGAAAACGAGCAAAGGGGATCGCGTCCTATGCAGCAGTCATAAGACCTAGAATTTCCATGCATAACGCTACCGAAGGGAATGATTGAGACTGAAGGTTTCGACAAGCTGAAACCAATTTCAGACGTCTTTTGTCCGTCAGCAACAGAGTCATGGACACTGAATCTATCTGGAAACCTAAAAAGGTTACCCTTGTCTGAGGAATCAACAAACTCTTTGGTAAATTGATCCTCCAACCATGTTCTCGAAGAAACGATACAAGTTGATTCGTATGAGATTCTGCTAAAAGTGAAGACTGAGCAAGTACCAAGATATCGTCCAAATAAGGAAATACCACAATACCCTGTTCTCTGATTACAGATAGAAGGGCACTGAGAACCTTTGTAAAAATCCTTGGAGCTGTTGCTAGGCCAAACGGCAGAGCCACAAACTGGGAATGCTTGTCTAGGAAAGAGAATCTCAGAAACTGATAGTGATCTGGATGAATCGGAATATGCAGATATGCATCTTGTAAATCTATTGTGGACATATAATGCCCTTGCTGAACAAAAGGCAGAATGGTCCTTATAGTTACCATTTTGAATGTTGGTATCCTTACATAACGATTCAATACTTTTAAATCCAGAACTGGTCTGAAGGAATTCTCCTTCTTTGGTACAATGAAGAGATTTGAGTAAAACCCCAGCCCCTGTTCCAGAACTGGAACTGGCACAATTACTCCAGCCAACTCTAGATCTGAAACACATTTCAGAAATGCTTGAGCCTTCACTGGATTTATTGGGACACGGGAAAGAAAAAATCTTCTTGCAGGAGGCCTTATCCTGAAGCCTATTCTGTACCCTTGAGAAACAATGTTCTGAATCCAAAGATTGTGAATCGAATTGATCCAAATTTCTTTGAAAAAATGTAATCTGCCCCCTACCAGCTGGGCTGGAATGAGGGCCGCACCTTCATGTGGACTTGGGAGCTGGCTTTGGCTTTCTAAAGGGCTTGGATTTATTCCAGACTGGAGATGGTTTCCAAACTGAAACTGTTCCTGTAGGGGAAGGATCAGGCTTTCGTTCCTTATTATGACGAAAGGAACGAAAATGATTAGCGGACCTAAATTTACCTTTAGATTTTTTATCCTGTGGTAAAAAAGTTCCTTTCCCCCCAGTAACAGTTGAAATAATAGAATCCAACTGTGACCCAAACAATTTATTACCCTGGAAAGAAAGGGAAAGCAAAGTTGACTTAGAAGACATATCAGCATTCCAAGTTTTAAGCCATAAAGCTCTTCTAGCTAAAATAGCTAAAGACATATACCTGACATCAACCCTAATGATATCAAAGATGGCATCACAAATAAAGTTATTAGCATGTTGAAGAAGATTAACAATGCTATGAGTATTATGATCTGTTACTTGTTGAGCTAAAGCTTCTAACCAGAAAGTTGAAGCTGCAGCAACATCCGCCAAAGATATAGCAGGTCTAAGAAGATTACCTGAACATAAGTAAGCTTTTCTTAGAAAGGATTAACTTTTCCTATCTAAAGGATCCTTAAAGGAAGTACTATCTGCCGTAGGAATAGTAGTACGTTTAGCAAGAGTAGAGATAGCCCCATCAACCTTAGGGATTTTGTCCCAAAACTCTAATCTGTCAGATTGCACAGGATATAATTACTTAAACCGTTTAGAAGGAGTAAATGAATTACCCAGATTATTCCATTCCCTGGAAATTACTTCAGAAATAGCATCAGGGACGGGAAAAACCTCTGGAATAACTACAGGGGGTTTAAAAACCGTATTCAAACGTTTAGATTTAGTATCAAGAGGACCAGACTCCTCTATTTCTAATGCAATTAAGACTTCTTTAAGTAAAGAACGAATAAATTCCATTTTAAATAAATAAGGAGATTTATCAGTATCAATCTCTGAAACAGAACCTTCTGAACCAGAAAAATCAGTATCAGAAACAGAATCAGAATGATGATGTTCGTTTAAAAAGTCATCTGAAACATGAGAAGTTTTAAAAGACCTTTTACGTTTACTGGAAGGAGGAATAACAGACATAGCCTTCTTAATAGATTTAGAAACAAAATCTCTTATGTTAACAGGAACACCCTGAATATTAGATGTTGATGGAACAGCAACAGGTAATGGAACATTACTAAAGGAAATATTATCTGCATTAGAAAGTTTGTCATGACATTCATTACAAACAACAGCCGGAGGAACAGTTACCACAAGTTTACAACAAATACACTTAACTTTGGTAGATCCAGCATCAGGCAGCGATTTTCCAGAAGTAGCTTCTGACTCAGGGTCAATCTGAGACATCTTGCAATATGTAATAGAAAAAACAACATATAAAGCAAAATTATCAAATTCCTTAAATGACAGTTTCAGGAATGGGAAAAAATGCCAATGAACAAGCTTCTAGCAACCAGAAGCAAATAAACAATGAGACTTAAATAATGTGGAGACAATAATGACGCCCATATTTTTTAGAGCCAAAAAAGACACCCACATTATTTGGCGCCTAAATGCTTTTGGCGCCAAAAATTTACGCCACATCCGGTAACGCCGACACTTTTGGCGCAAAAACATCAAAAAAATGATGCAACTTCCGGCGACAAGTATGACGCCGGAAATGATACAGAAAATTTTTGCGCCAAAAAAGTCCGCGCCAAGAATGACGCAATAAAATGAAGCATTTTCAGCCCCCGCGAGCCTAACAGCCCACAGGAAAAAAGTAACATTTTAAGGTAAGAAAAAAATTGAATTATTCATATGCATTATCCCAAATATGAAACTGACTGTCTGAAATAAGGAACGTTGAACATCCTGAATCAAGGCAAATAAATGTTTAAACACATATATTTAGAACTTTACAAAAAAGTGCCCAACCATAGCTTAGAGTGTCACAAAATAAGACTTACTTACCCCAGGACACTCATCTACATGTAGTAGAAAGCCAAACCAGTACTGAAACGAGAAGCAGTAGAGGTAATGGTATATATAAGAGTATATCGTCGATCTGAAAAGGGAGGTAAGAGATGAATCTCTACGACCGATAACAGAGAACCTATGAAATAGACCCCGTAGAAGGAGATCATTGAATTCAAATAGGCAATACTCTCTTCACATCCCTCTGACATTCACTGCACACTGAGAGGAAAACCGGGCTCCAGCCTGCTGCAAAGCGCATATCAACGTAGAATCTAGCACAAACTTACTTCACCACCTCCATGGGAGGCAAAGTTTGTAAAACTGATTTGTGGGTGTGGTGAGGGGTGTATTTATAGGCATTTTTGAGGTTTGGGAAACTTTGCCCCTCCTGGTAGGAATGTATATCCCATACGTCACTAGCTCATGGACTCTTGCTAATTACATGAAAGAAAAAAAGGCTGCAAAGGGTTTTAACATAGAGATACATACATGTCTAAAAATGTATATGTGTGTATATATATATATATATATATATATATATGTGTTTATATGTATGTACATAAGTATAAAAGTATTTTAAGTGTATATATATATATATATATATATATATATATTTATTTACAGACATATATACACATATAAACACATAAATACATATGTACACATATATGGATATATTTATATATAAGTGCATTGGAGCCTTTTGCAGTCAAGTAGCTGAAAACATGTAGAAATCATATTTTATGCAATATTCATATTTAATAAAGTGTTTAGGCATGTGTGTACTGTAAATATTTAACATAACAATGTTCTGCACATAGCAGAATATGTTTTACATATTTTTAAATAGATATTCCTACCTATAAACAGAAAAACACAGCACTCACTGGGCTTGACAGCAAAATCTGTCCTTTATTCAAGTGATGTTTCATGACATATAGCCCTTCATCAGACCCATAGAACAAAAGTGAATACCAAACTTAAATACCATATAAGCCCCTCCCCTTATTGGAAAAAACACCAAAACAGTAGTCATAGCAACCAATCAGCTAGATTACAAATTGTGCGTTTGTGTTTTAAAGCTTAAAAAATTGAAGTTTCAGCGTTAAAACAGCACCGCAGCCATTATGAGTCTTGTCGGTATAGCTGTACAGCAAGCCTTTAAACCTGTAACGCAATGTCAGTCCCGCACTCGTAAAAATGACATTTTTTCATGGGATTCCCATAGCGCTGCCATTACAAGTTTTGCAGTGAGGCTAAAAAACCTGCGTTACAGCCTAAAACAACAAGATCCGTAACGCCATCTAAATGAAGTAGTTATGAGTTTTACGCTAAAAATCTGTAACATAAAACTCATAACTAAACTGCTACAAAGTACACTAAACACCCATAAACTACCTATTAACCCCTAAACTGAGGCCCTCCCGCATCAAAAATACTATATTAAAGTTATTAACCCCTAATCTGCCGCTCCAGATATAGCTGCCACTTAAAAAATATTACCCCCTATTCCAGCGCTCCCCGACATCGTAACCACTATAGTAAACATATTAACCCCTAAACCACTGCCCTCCCACATCGCAAACACTATTTAAATATAATTAACCCCTAATCTGCCATCCGCCCACATCGCTCCCACTATACTAAAGTTATTAAGCCCCATATCGTCGCCACTATAATAAACCTATTAACTTCTAAACCGCAAGCCCCCCCAACGAAATATACTAAAATAAACTATTTACCCCTAAACCAAAAGCCCCCCCCCCCACATTGCAATAAATTAAATTAAACTACTAATCCCTAAACCTAACGCCACCTAATTTTAGATTAAAATTACAATTTCCCTATCTTAAATTAAATTAAAACTTACCTGTCAAATTAAAAGAACTAAGTTTAAACTAACAATTAAACTAATATAACTATTAAACTAAAATTACACTACCAATTAAATTAAAAGTAAAATACTCATTAAAAATCCTAACACTACAATTACAAACTATCTTTATTACAAAAAATAAAAAAGACTAAATTACACAAAATAACAAACACTAAATTACAAAAAATAACAGATAAAATGATCAAAAATAAAAAAGAATTACACTGAATCTAATAGCGCTATCAAAATAAAAAAGCCCACCCAAAATAAAAAAAAATAAACTACCAATGGCCCTTAAAAAAAAAAAAAAATACAAAGACCCCCAGCAGTAAAACCCACCATCCAACCACCCCCCCCAAAATAAAAAACCTAACTCTAGCAAAAACCTAAGCTACCCATTGCCCTTAAAAGGGCATTTAGCTTGTTTAGGAATAGCCCAAACCTTAATCTAAAAAAAAAAACAACCAAAAAACTCTTAAAAAAAACCTAACACTAACCCCCTCATTCTATTGAAATTATCCAATAGAATGAAAGCTGCTTAAATCCTATTAGCTGATTTGAACAGCCAATTGGATTTTAGCAGCTCTAATTCCTATTGGCTGATTCAAAATTTTCAGCCAATAGGAATGCAAGGGACGCCATCTTGAATCGTGTACCTTGCATTGAAGATTCAGTGTAGGGCGGCGACCGTATGAAGAGGATGCTCTGCGCCGGATGTCTTCAGGATGGACCCTTTCCACGCCGCCGGTATCAAGATAGAAAATGCCGCCTGAATAAAGATAGAAAAGGCCACCTGGATGAAGACTTCTCGCTGCCTGGATAAAGATAGAAGAGGCCGCCTGGTAGAAAACTTCTCGCCACCTAGATGAAGATCGTTCAAGCGGAACTTCAAAAACTGTAAGTGGATCGTCGATTGTTAGTGTTAGGTTTTATTAAGGTTTTTTTTGGGTGGGTTTTTTGTTAGATTAGGGCGAATCTCTCTATCAAGGAAAACAGATGGGGTAGTGAAGTGAGGGGATCAGATATAAGTACCGTCAAATCATCTGCGAACAGCGCTATTTTCTGCTCTATATGGTGTATATCGATCCCTCTGATCTGAGGACAGGATTGAATGGTCTCAGCTAGAGGTTCCATTATAAGGGCGAATATTAGAGGTGACAGCGGGCACCCTTGTCTCGTACCATTAGCTATTGAAAAAGGCTCAGAGCAAAATCCCAGCCCTTTTACTATTGCTGACGGATTAGAGTGTAACGCTGTTATGGACTTGACAAAGGACCCCGGAAGTCCAAACTTTTGCAACACTGCAAACATATATCCCCGGTTTCACCCTGTTGAAGGCTTTTTCCGCATCAACGGCATTCTATGGGCCTTGAAGTAGACGTTCAAGAGCCGGTCTGGTGTTATCATGTCCTTGGCATTTCAGAACGAAAACCCACCTGATCGGGGGTCAATTAATGCGGGTAAGAGAGTATTGAGGCGTGAAGCTAATATTTTGGCATATAGCTTGACATTGAGGTTTAACAACGATATAGGCCTATAGCTCTCCCTTGTTTCGGGAGAGTAATAATAGCAGCCTGCAGAAATTCAGCCGGGAAGGTACCTTGGGAGCTCACCAGCATGAAAAAGTGTGCTAAAATGGGGAATTAACTGTGTTTGGAAATTTTTATAGAACAAATCTGAAAAGCCATCTGGCCCCCGCGATTTGAAAGTTTTGAGAGATTAAATAGCTGTCTTAATTTCTAAACGCGGATATGGGTTTCTGTAAAAAATCCGCTGATCCTGAGAGACCACGGGGAAGGTTCAAAGTGGTAAGAAAGGTGTCAATTGACATCAGGGGTTGGGGGGCGGGAGTGAATCGTCAAATTGTAAGAGGGATGCATAGTATTCCGCAAAGGCATTACCAATGTCTTTTGGCTTGGTAATATGTTGTCCCCCACTTTCAGCATGGGAATACGCGCTGCTTTCCGTCCTTTGCCGCAATTTGTTAGCGAGTAACATATCGGCCTTATTGCCCTTATGGTAAATAGATTTCTTTAAGCCTAAGAAGCCTCTCCGCTGATCTCTCGTTTTCTAGCCGAACTATTTGCACTTTGAGGTCCGCCAATTTCTTGGAAAGTGGGGATTGTGGTTTGACTTTATGCTCGCCTGATATATAGTAGGTTTTTTTAGTTTTTGTAATAGTAGGTTTTTTTATTTTTTTGTTATTTAAGGTTTTAGTGTAAGGCAGGTTAGGGTTTTATTTGACAGGTAAGTTTGTATTTATTTTAACTATAACTATTTATTAACTAGTCTACCTAGTTAAAATAAATACAAACTAATTAGTTATATTGTAGCTAGCTTAGGTTTTATTTCACAGGGTAAGTATGTATTTAGTTTTAAATAGGTATTATTTAGTTATTATTGTAACTTTAGTTTAGCTCTATTTTAATTATGCTAAAGTTAGCGAGTGTTATGTTTAGGGTTAGGGTAAGGGTTACGTTAGGGTTAGGGTTAGGTTTAGGGGTATTGTTTTAATTTAGGTTGTTGCAATATGGGGGGGCTGGTGGATTAGGGGTTAATAGGTTTTTTTAGTGGTAGTGATGTGGGAGGCCAGAGGTTTAGGGGTTACTACCTTTATTTAGTGGTGGCGATGTTGGGGTGCTGCGGAATCGGGGTTAATAACTTTAATACAGTGGTGGCAATGTTGTGATGTGGCAGAATAGGGGTTAATAACTTTAATATAGTGGCGGTGATATTAGGAGCGGCAGATTAGAGGTTAATAGCTTTATTTAGGTGGCAGCGATATCGGGAGCGGCAGATTAGGGGTTAATAACATTATGCAGGTGGCGGCAATATCGGGAGCGGCAGATTAGGGGTTAAAAACATTATATAGGTGCAGCGATGTTGGGAGCAGCAGATTAGGGTTGTTTAGACTCGGGGTCTATGTTAGGGTGTTAGGTTTAAAAGTTATTTTTTTCCCCATAGACATCAATGGGGCTGCGTTACAGAGCTTTTCTTTCCACGATCGCAAGTGTTAGACTTTTTTCTGTCCCGCTCTCCCCATTGATGTCTATAGTGAAAGCGTGCACGGGCACGTCAAAACAGTGCATGTTTTTTGTGCGGTATGGAGCTTAAAAGCACCATGTGTCACGCCCAAGCCGGCTGTTTCAAAACTTGTAATGGCAGTGCTATGGAGGGTGAAATAACGCAATTTTTGTTGCGTTCGTTTCACACCCTCTATAGTGCAAAACTTGTAATCTAGGTGTATGTAATTACACATAAACAAGAGAAAACAAAGCAGAATCTTGTTTTACATATCATTGTTTACCAAAGAGTCAAATACAGGTGTTGTATTACAATATGACAATATGCAGAGAAACAGTGTGTCCCATAGACATCGAAAAGTGCAAACAGTGTGAGTGAATGTTATCCAATAATAATCTATTATATCCCATAATAATACAAAACTAAAAAAACCCATAAAAACAGATAAAGTTGTAGGGGATATCTATCACGCTGTCAACTATGCTGCATTCCGCCGGCACCAATACGCTCGCCTAACATTGCCTAACATTGCCGTCCGCATATCTCAATACACTCTCCTTAGTTATGAAAAAAGCCGGCAAAAGACGCGCACACAAGTACGGGGCGATGAACATCGGACTGTTGTTAACTAGCAGTCCGCGATCTTGCGTCTATTCGGCTTTTTCTAAACTTTATTTATACACTGTCACTAAATGCTGCCACTATACTAAAATGTTTAACCCCAATCCCGCCACTCCCCGACCTCGCCTCAACCTAAATAAAATGTATTAACCCCTATCCTGCCACTCCCCGACCGCACCGCAACCTAAATAAATGTATTAACCCCTATCCTCCTGCTGCTCCCCCGACCCCGCCGCAACCTAAATAAATGTATTAACCCCTATTCTGCCACTCCCTGACCACGCCAAACCTAAATAAAAGTATTAACCCCTAAACCTCTGGCCTCCCACATCACTACCACTAACTAAACCTATTAACCCCTAAACATAACAACCCACTAACTTTAAATTAAAAATGACAACATCCCTATCTTAATATAAATTAAAAACTTACCTGTAGAATTAAATTAAACTCATTTTAAACTATTAATTAACCTACACTAACTATTATACTACAATTAAATTAAACTTGCAATTAAATAAACTAAATTACATAAATTACTAAATTACATATTATAAAAACCTAACCCTACTAAAATCATTTAAATATACTATTAAACCTTATTAAAATTACTAAATTAAAAAAAACCCTGTTACGACCCCCCCCCACTAAATTACGAAAAATAAAATACCACCATTATCAAAAATATAAAAGAATTACACCTAATAAACCCCCCCCCAATAAAAAATACCTAGCCTACAATAAACTAACCAATGGCCCTTTAAAGTGCCTTTTGTGGGGCATTGCCCCAAAGAAATCAGCTCTTTACCTGTAAAAAAAAATAATACAAACACCCCCAGTAAAACCCACAACCAACCAACCCCCCCAAATAAAAAAACCCAGACCCTAATCTAAAAATAAACCCACCCAAAAAACCCTTAAATAAACCTAACACTAACCCCTGACGATCCACTTACAGTTATTGAAGTCCCACTTGAAGGATCCTGGATGAAGACAAGAAGTCTTCATCCAGGTGGCCTCTTCGATCTTCATCCAGCTGGCGAAGCCCTCATCCAGGCAGCAAGAAGTCTTTATCCAGATGGCATCTTCCATCTTCTATCTTCATCCATCTGGTGCGGAGTGGGTCCATCCTGAAGACATCTGAGGGGAATACACTAAAGGCTATAGACGTTAGCTTTTAGTGTATTCCCCCTCGGCAGCACTGACTGCATCCTAGAGGGACTACAGGAGGTTATGGGTATAAACAGGTACCTTTAGTTGGTTCAAGCACATCCGTCAATAATCCTATTACCCCTTTTTCTTTATCCTTTGTGTGATTATATCCAGCAGTTTGTTTGCAAGGCTCTGTAGCGGATATGGGTCATCTGACTCCCCTCTATGACTTCAGAGGTCGGAGGTCGTGTAATAGCCAACCGGCTACGGATGGCAGCAATCAGTATCAAGTGCTACCTCCTCTCCTATAAGTTTCCTAGGCGTCTTGGAAAATAGTTTGGTGTGTGCAACGGTATTGAAGTATTGCTGAAGAAACATATAGGACAAAAGTTCCAGTGAACAGCCAAATCAAAATGGCTTAGAAACAGCAATAAGTCTGTAATAAGTGGCAGCAAGTCCTGGTCAACACATTTCACCCAGTGGGATTTATCAAAACATGCATGTACTGCTCACTTGTAGGTTTAAATAGGCCTCCCTTCTTTTCAATTGGTTGAACTTCCAAATTCCACCTGTTTTACCTTTTTGTAAAGGTGGAATTTATTTAAGGTGGATTGGTTTGTTTGGTTTCCAAACACTACTTTGGTCACAAAAATGGTTAGCTTTAAGAGGGGGGGCGGAGCGAGCAGCCGACCAGGATGGCCGCACTTCACTGAGGCTCCGTGAACAAACCGGGTAATAAAGCCTATAATAGCTCCAAATTCAAATAACAGGTTACGGCTTTCAATTGCCAAATACAGTTAACTCCACAATACTCCACGCCAGATTCGAGACACACAAATGTGCACCGGATATTTAACAACGGCCGATACCAAGCTTGAAGCACCAGACTCGCGGCCATTATAAAGGCCCAGATACCTAAAACGGATAATTATCGAGTGATAAAAAGAAACACGACAGACACCCCAGGTATCAGACCGCAATACCAAAATGCAAAGAGCTGTTACTTACAACTAAACTGCGGAGGACAGTGTTTGACAAGACGGTGCATGTCGCGGTAAGTAGGAGGTGCGAGTCCTCCATATTGAATTGCGCACTTAATTTTCTTACCAGCTGAATGTTATAAGGGACACTGCATACAAAGACTCTATCACCGGAGCCTTATTAGGCGACACTAATATCAAAGACAACACTCCCATGTCTGCGCTTACAAAATGAGACACTGGCTAACTACTTGAGCATAATTGAGCAGCTAACGCACACAGAGATGAACAGATCTTATAAATATTTATTGTTATGAGCCCATTCTCTCCTTAACGCAAAGAAGGGGCATTATCTGTACAGGCTCAAGGATATAGAGCTGTGCACTAACCTGTTGTGCAACAAAAGATAAACGGTGCAGCACATGCAAACTGAGAACAGGCCCTATTAGGCAACCTCCATCTTATACATCGTATCAAAGTAAATACTCTTCTAACGGATAACAACACAATACATGTTAAATAAAGGTGTATTGGAAAAAACACAGTAGAGACGCATAACACATTTTACTTACATACAAGTGTGCTGTGTAATAACTGGCATAACGCCAAAAAAGCGCTACTTTTTCTCTGAACCCTCTCCAGCTTACTATCTACCAGGCACGTACCCCCATACCTTTTCCTGTCACACAAAGTGGTGACGGGTCATATCCCTCTTTCCCTTTTCCGTAATCACCCTGTGAGGGTAAACTACCCCAGGGGGTACAGTACCAACTGCCATCTTACTACCATTCCTACAATCTAATAAGAACAAACCACCAAATGTCACAGAGAAAAGCTCCACGTCAAGACAGACCACAGAAGACATCACAAAATAATCAAAACACTGTTCACACACTTTTTTTAAACAAAAATGACCAAAGCTCCAAAGTAAAGAAATGGACGGCTTGCAACAAGTATCAGAAGAAGAACAGGACCAAGATACCATGCAGTCCAAGATGTATGAAGACTCAACTATAACTCAAGCACAAGATGCGAACACACCGATCACGTATCAAGCTATAGCAGCCTTGATAGATCAGGTTAAGTCCTGTATTAAGGAGGAATGTGCCGACCTCAAAAAAGAATTGAACGAACTAGGCCACAGAGTAGATACACTAGAGGAACATGAATATTTGGTCTCACAAAAACTGTCACATCTTTCTACCAACCAAACAAAACAACTCCAACATCTAACTGAATTAGAGGACAAAATTGTCGACTTAGAGAATCGTACGAGAAGGGGTAATCTTCGGTTCAGAGGGATACCTGAAACAGTCATGAATCACGAAATCAGAGACTATCTACAGGCCCTATTTCGAGAGATACTAAGAAACACCAATACGGATAATGAAGAGATCCCATTAGATAGAGCGCACCGCGCATTACGTCCAAAACCACCGGATGATGCACCTCCTAGGGACATTGTAGTTCACTTCCAAAATTTTAGACAAAAAGAAGAAATATACAATGTGGCGAGGAAAAGCCAAATTATAAATTTCCAAGATCACAAACTCCAAATCTTCCAAGACCTCTCACAAAGAACTTTACAGAAAAGGAGAGACTTTCAGCCTTTAACAACACATCTAAGAACATTGCATATTCCTTACCGATGGGGCTTCCCTACATCAGTCATAGTTATGAAAAGCGGAAAGAAATTCGAATGCTCATCTTTAACTGACCTCAACAGATTTTGTAACCTGTTGAATATCTCTCCACCAGGCAGCAACACTCCCCCAACTTCTCATGCACAGCATGATGGGTTGGATAATCCCAGACCTCAAAGAAGACCTGGCCCTGACACCAACAACAAGCAGTCTAAAAGAAGACAAATAATCCAGGCTAATGATGACAACGCAGACACAGACGCTCTGAGATGAGTAAATATATCTGCTTAACACATTCCCTTGTAATTATTGTCTGTTGCAATATATGGTAACCATATTTGGAAGCCCAAATGGCATCACTTCTCTCTGACCTATTTGGAGAGAAGTGAAAGACTATTATCTGAGAGTAAACTCAGGACAAAAATTAAAGAACAAAGACTTTCCCTGCTGATGAGATAATCTCACTTATGTGGATAACGGAATCTCATTTGTTACACACTATCTATAGATAGTTTATTTGTAAATGGTTTATATTTACTTTTTGTTATAAGATGTGATAGTCATATTTAGAAGTCCAGATAATATTGCTTCTTTCTAGCTTACCAAGAGAGAATTGAAAGACTGTTATCTATAGGAAAATCCTGAACAAACATTAAGAATCAAAGTTTTCTGGTTTTGTTTTTTTGTTTTCTCCCTACTGAAGAGAAGACCCTACCTATGTAGATAATAGAGTTTTGTGCCCTATACATTAATCATTGATAATTTGTTTACATGTGATTTTTATGCTGTTATTCAAGTTTGTTGTTCTTTAATAACTATAGTTTTGAAATCTATATGTGATGACCATTATGCTTAAATGTAATCGCTCAGAGATGCCTACCTTTAGTCACTTTATCACTGCTTTACAATACTAACATAAAATATACCAATGTCCTATTTTTCCACTGATATATTTTGACCTAATGAATATTATGCTGGAGGTAACAGCCTGCATCCCTCCATAAGCCCCACAGCTTAGCCATGTGGAGGTGCCAAACACGAGTTAATACCTCTAGGCCCTCAAGATTAGAGAATACCTCTTCCCGCTAATATCTCAGAAAACAGTAATGTACAGAATAATAAACCTCATAATATCAATCTCTGGCATGCACGATTGATTCATGTAGTTCAATTTTATTGTGAAGGAGCTCTTACCATTAACCTCTACCGCAGAGCTTTACTGAACAGACCTAATCTACCACTTCCAATACAATATAATGTACCAGAAAAGTATCCCTCTACTACCTGTAGAAACCATCTGGCAAGACAACTTAATAGAAGTTGAACGTTTATAATACCTGTAACTTTAAGTAATTACCCCATTAATCCTCAATGCATGTCTTACTACTACTGACACTAGAAATCAAGAAACACCTTGATTAAGACAGTAACTAATTTAATTTAAAGGGTTATAAACGAATCAAAGATACAGATGAGAGATATATCAGAGACATCACAGATTAGTTAATAACCTTCTTACCTAACTAGATCTAATTAAAACTGTTTCTTTAGTAATCAAGCTGCAGACAGCTTGTCCGAGGAGCTTATATATGTCCTTTTAATACATGCATACCCGGTTTGTAGCATAAAGCTCCCGAACCCACTCTGATACAGATATTGTAATTAAAATTGCTATTATATATTGTTTAATACAGAAGATAATAAAATCGCTATAACTACCCTTAACTTTACTAATCCCACCCTTTAACACTATCCTTTTCCTCTCGTCCCTGACTCATCTAACTCTTCCCCATATAACTAAACCCTTCCCACCAGACTCTCTTTTTTCCCTAAACTGTTAGCAGATATATAGTTAGGACATCACAATACCCCTGTGAGTTCCTATTAAATAGTCAGCACACATATACCATATGTCGAACTCCAAAATAGCACAAACATCTCATTATAAGGCGGACACATTGCATATAGCTACACAAAATGTCAAAGGTTTTCTATCAGCGGAAAAACGTTCTATTGCATTCTATGACTTTTATAAAAGAAAAATAGATATAATAATGACCCAAGAGACTCATTTTAAGAAAAATCATGAACCAACATTATCTAAAAGATACTACGACCAACATTTTTGTAGCTCAGGTGCAAATAAAACAAATGGAGTCACCATCTCGTTTAGACGAAATTTCCACTTTGAAGTAATTCAGAAACATTCCGACAAAGAAGGCAGAATCTTAATCCTAGTGGGCCTCTGTTATGGCGCCCCAGTAACCCTAGTTAATGTATACGCCCCAAACAAACCAACCCCGCATTTTTATAAACCTCTTATCAACATAATATTAGATATAGCTAAAGGCCCGATTATTGTTGGGGGAGACCTCAACTTCCCCTTAAATCCAACTTTAGACACATCAACTGGGAGATCCTACATGCGAAATAACATTCTTAAATCCAATTGTACAGCTTTACAAAGCATCAATCTCTTTGATACATGGAGGATAGTACACACAGACAAGAGAGAGTATACCTTTTTCTCACATCCACAACATTCTCACTCCAGACTTGACTACATTCTATGTGACCAAACACTCCTTTCCTCCCTGATACATTCCAAAATCACCCACACTTCTTGGTCTGACCATAGCATGGTATCCACCATCTTTAAATGGTCCAATAAACCACGTAGCACATTTAACTGGAGACTAAATGATCATTTACTTACTGAGCCGGAAACAGTGGAAGATATTAGGAAACATACTGACGAATACTTTTCCCTAAACAAACCTGAAGACACGTCACTAGCAAACAATTGGGAGGCATACAAATGTTACATCAGAGGAGTTATAATGAAACATAATGCCCAACAGCGTAGAAAACATTCGACACAATACAACACACTGGCAAATGAATTATCCACATGCGAAGCTGCACTCAGAAAAGACCCCACCTCTGCTCACGATCTTAACAGAGTAACTCTTGCAAGAGAGAACCTTAACAAGTTTCTCTTGCAAAAAGCTCATATGAGAGCAATGACAACTAAAGCTAAGTTCTTTGTGGAAAACAATAAAGCAGGCAGATTATTAGCCAGATCCCTGAAAAAACGCAGACTCACTAACTTTATCAAAACAATCAAAACACATTCTGGGAAGGCCACTCATACTAATGAAGAGATTACCAATACATTTGTCTCCTACTACACGAATTTGTATAATATACAAGACACTTTTACCCCAGATAAAACGGAAATTCTACAGACATACTTAGACAACATTAACATACCATCCATTACCGACGAACATAAACAACTATTAGATTCTCCTATTACCCTACGCGAAATCGCTTTAGTTATTCAATCACTACCAAATGGCAAATCACCAGGTCCAGATGGCCTTACAGCAAAATTCTATCAACTGTTACAGAAACAGATAAATCCCCATCTTCTATCATTATACACTGGTATAGATAATGGAAGTGCTCTTTCTAGTTCCCTACTAGAAGCAATGATCACAGTTGTTCCAAAACCAGGTAAATCAAACGAGGTAGTAGGCAATTACAGGCCAATATCACTCCTAAATATAGACTTAAAAATTTACGCCAAGATTTTAGCGAATAGGATGAGTAATATACTACCCGATATTATACACCCGGATCAGGTGGGCTTCATTAAAGGACGTGAGGCGAAAGACAACACCATAAGACTACTCCATTCTCTACACTTCGCATCCTCCAACCATACACCACTAGTAGTGCTTTCAACAGATGCTGAAAAGGCATTTGACAGAGTGGACTGGCAATTTATGTGGTCCACTCTGTCAAAATTTGGTTTTACCGCAAAATTTATTAACAGAATACAGGCCCTCTACCACAATCCTATAGCTAAAGTAAAAATAAATAACACCATCTCACGTTCCTTCCCTATAACTAATGGCACTCGCCAAGGATGCCCACTCTCCCCCCTATTGTTTGCACTCACAGTCGAAATTCTAGCAATACAAATCAGAGACAATCCACAAATTCAGGGACTGAAGTTTGGTGGAGTAGTCCAGAAATGCCTCCTGTTCGCAGATGATGTGATACTCACATTACAAACCCCAAACGTATCCTTACCGGCCCTCATAGACACATTAAAAAGATATAAAACAGTCTCCAACTTCTCCATCAATATGGAGAAGTCGGGACTGATGCCAATTAATTTATCACCCGAGGAACTACATTCTATATCACAACAAACAAAATTTCTAATGACAGACAAACTCAAATATTTAGGCATGATAGTCTCCAAAAACATACAAAATCTATACTCAGACAACTACATTGCCCTCCAGAACACCATAAAACAGCTGTTGGATTCATGGCATAGACAAGGACATCTGTCATGGCTAGGCCGGATCAACACAGTGAAAATGATGATAGTCCCTAAATACCTTTATCTCTTTCAAATCCTACCTATGACTATTCCTAAAAGCTACCTACGTACACAACAAAAGATGATAAACTCATTTATCTGGTCCTATAAACGCCCGAGAATTGCCCAACACACACTTTACCTTAGTAAAGAGGATGGAGGTTTAAATGTTCCCAATATAGCGAATTATCACAAAGCAATACACTTAGCAAGAATAGTAGCCTGGAACCACTCCTCCCCCTCTAATTTATGGGTACAGATAGAGAGTCATCTACTACAGATTAGACATATGAGAGATATACCGTGGCTCCCTAGAGACTCTAGGCCACATATTATACAACATAATGAATATATTAAAACCACACTTGCAGTATGGGACAAACTGCTCACACAGATTAAGGGAATATCAACCCCAATATCCCCTCTAACACCTGTTCTGCGCTACCACCTTTTTCTGAAACATAGCCTTCTTACCCATACTAATGACAACAAGCTTTTACTGAACTTACCAATATATTTAATAACAACACCCTTAGAGGTGAAAGACAGACTCTCCCTGGAGGAAGAACTAGGATCTCCATTTCATAATTGGTACGCATATCTCCAAATCAGACACGCAATACACCATAGCCCACATAGAAAGGAAATTCTGAGACCGTTGACTAGATTTGAACAATTGTGCATTAACTCAAAAAATACCAGAGCACATCTCTCTCAGATATATAAACTACTTAGAGGCTCTTTTCCAGAGAAACGCCCAACCTATCTGAAAAGATGGTCAGACGAATTACACATAGAGTTGGACAATGAATCATGGCAACACGGGTTTAAGTTCACCCACACCTCTTCCACCTCGTTAATTATGTCCGAATTAAATTACAAAATATTAGCTAGGTGGTATCTAACCCCCCAACGTTTACATACAATCTATCCCAATGCTTCATCTAGTTGTTGGAGGAGATGCGGTGATGAAGGCACTTTAACACATATCTGGTGGACATGCCCAAATTTAGGTAACTTCTGGCCCCAAGTAGAAAGAGAAGTAAATAAAATCCTAAACATGAATTTAACGCTTACCCCACAAGTTGTTCTACTTAATCACACTCCAAAGATCACATGTCTCTACCGTAGGAAACTCCTACTTCTAATGCTAGCCTGTGCAAAAAGATTAATACCTAGACTTTGGAAAACACAAGAGATACCCACTATAGATCAATGGAGATCGGAAGTCGATCATGTCCTCAAGCTGGAAAAAATGTATTCCTGCTATCAGGGAAAGCCTGATATGTTTCTGAACATCCAACTTATTTGGGAACAAAATATTTAAAATGATTCTATGACCCATAGTGAAACTTATGTTATGTATGGAACTCAAACAAGGATATTCTTCCCTTTCCTTCTTCCCTTAACCCTATTAACCATCCTCTCCCCCCTCTTTTTCAACTGTTTATCTTTGGGACTGGATCCCATCTCAGTTACTCTAATGTTTAAACAATGTTATTATTGTTAATAATTCTGAAAATAACTATGGAAATTGGACCTTTATGTGTCAATGTCAACATATTACTTGAAATGTTACATGTAATTATCATATGTCATCATGATATTTTGAACATGAACAATTGTCAAAAAAACAATTTTCAATAAAAATTACTTGAACAAAAAAAAAAAATGGTTAGCTTAAATGCTGCATAACATTTGGATAAATTATTTACGCTGCTTTTTAACATATACATTAGTAATATATAACTACAATTCCATATGAATAATAATTCCTTCTCAGAAGAGAGTATTAAAGAGATATAGACAAAATTTTAAATATAAATAAAACAGTAAGCTAGAGTAATTATCTAGCTAATAATAAAATATCCAAACTGTATGGGAGGGTGATTGGAAAGCAGCCTTTGCTGAAATCCAACCTTATGAAATGGCATCTGGATTTTTCTGAAAAGCATGAGGATGACTAATTTAAGACAAGGGAAAAGGTTTTGTGGTCAGATGAGACCAAGGCAGAAGTTTTTAGCAAATATTAAAAACTCTATGTATGGCAAATAAAATACTGAAGAGAATCTTTTTCTGCCTACTAAAAAGTTAAATATTTTGAGAAGGTTCACCTTTTAGCAATAAAACTATCCAAAAGATAAAGCAAAACAGAATGTTGGAATTGCTCAACAACAAAACATGAATATTCTATAGTGGCCCAGTCTTTCAGCTCTTAAAGGGACAGAAAACACCTTAAGATTTTTATATAAAATGTGTAGTTATGTGTAATGAAACAACTTTTTAATAAATATACATTATTTATTTTATCCTCTTTTCATGTAATTTAGCTCTGAAAATTGAGCAATTTCTTTTTCTCAGAATTACATTTAAAACAGCATTTACTTTACATTTACTAAGACAATAGGCTCCATTAATGAGACTGCGAATGTAGCTTCAGGACCCGAGGTTTTCAGGCTTGCATGCTGAGGCCTAAAATGCTAGTGAGGTACTTAGCCTCTCCCTCACCTTAGTTCCTTGATTTAGCATATGCAAGCCTAAGGGGTCAGTTTATCAAATGGAAAAAAGGTGCAGGGTAGCGCTAATGAAAGCACAGAGCTCAATTTATATATGGTATATCTATACTAATCAGGTAAAGTGTAAATAATGTTTGTCTAAAAAGGATAATAACTATGTGAATCTTTAAAAATTTATTATACAATAATCATATAACAATAGTGCCGGCACTGATTAAAACAGTATAATGATAAAGGACATAAAGATAAAATACATAAAAAATGGGTATTAATTTCAAGTAATATTGGCAAGAGATAATAATGGCAAGAGAAAAAGTTAGCTTGCTAAGTATTTTTGGCAGCCTAAACTGCAAATGTGTCCGTATTGGATAATTCACAAATGTTCTCAAATTGGGCACACAAAATTACCGTCTCTGCTATGTGTGGAGTTGTCCGTTGTTTTTATTGAGTCCCGTGACTTTGTGCAGAGTGATTCTCCTGGTGTAAGTAGAGCAAGTATTATTGTAGAGAGCACGCTGATAATTGTAATCCTTCAGTGCTTGCTGTGAATGATCCTGTAGCGTCCTAGGATAATAGCCACAGTAGCAGATGTAAGGGTAGGTCCTGGGACCGAAGGTATTAGCTGGCTTCTGATGCTTTGTTTGACAGCTGTACCAAACGAGTCCTATTACCCTTACAGTATCAGAGTCGGGAGTGTACTTAAAACCCCAGATGTATTGCGGTAATCATAAGGTGGACACAAGCAGTAGGCAGATCATGGGCCGGTTAATTAAGCATATATCAGCCTCTGTGTATTGTGAGAGGGATATTGCACCGTACCTACTGTAACCACTTGAATCAGAGTAAAAGTTAGATGTAGATGAGCAAATCTACGCGTTTCAGCCCGATAGGTAAAGGCCTATCGGGCTGAAACGCGTAGATTTGCTCGTCTACATCTAACTTTTACTCTGATTCAAGTGGTTACAGTAGGTACGGTGCAATATCCCTCTCACAATACACAGAGGCTGATATATGCTTAATTAACCGGCCCATGATCTGCCTACCGCTTGTGTCCACCTTATGATTACCGCAATACATCTGGGGTTTTAAGTACACTCCCGACTCTGATACTGTAAGGGTAATAGGACTCGTTTGGTACAGCTGTCAAACAAAGCATCAGAAGCCAGCTAATACCTTCGGTCCCAGGACCTACCCTTACATCTGCTACTGTGGCTATTATCCTAGGACGCTACAGGATCATTCACAGCAAGCACTGAAGGATTACAATTATCAGCGTGCTCTCTACAATAATACTTGCTCTACTTACACCAGGAGAATCACTCTGCACAAAGTCACGGGACTCAATAAAAACAACGGACAACTCCACACATAGCAGAGACGGTAATTTTGTGTGCCCAATTTGAGAACATTTGTGAATTATCCAATACGGACACATTTGCAGTTTAGGCTGCCAAAAATACTTAGCAAGCTAACTTTTTCTCTTGCCATTATTATCTCTTGCCAATATTACTTGAAATTAATACCCATTTTTTATGTATTTTATCTTTATGTCCTTTATCATTATACTGTTTTAATCAGTGCCGGCACTATTGTTATATGATTATTGTATAATACATTTTTAAAGATTCACATAGTTATTATCCTTTTTAGACAAACATTATTTACACTTTACCTGATTAGTATAGATATACCATATATAAATTGAGCTCTGTGCTTTCATTAGCGCTACCCTGCACCTTTTTTCCATGTTTTCTCCCATTAGCGATTTGGAGATTCGTTAATGTTCTGGGTCAGCTACAGAGCCTGAGAGTGTTAGTATCTTTTACATTAACTTTTGCAGTCAGTTTATCAAATGCCAGGTAGACAAGGACAGACATCTTTTAACCTGTTTGTCTGCCATAGCGGCTAGTGGGCAGCAATACTCTGTCTGAATTTTTCATTGCATAAGTCACTGCATGTGAAATGCTGCCTCCTGTAAAGGGGTTAAACACATATTTAAAGTCTGGCTTGGGAACCTTCTGCAGGTCCCAAGTGGAATCTGCCACTGATATAGATGATCTCGATAATTTTAATGTTTGATCCAAAGTATGTTTGTTTGTCTAAACCAAGTTCTGGGCACTACCTAATTCAATGTGCTTGAAGGTGCTGGATAGTGAGAGAGACGGTGCTAAAAATCAGAATGTAAAGATAGATAGCAAAAGCCATGTCAACTTTTTTTTCCTTTAAATTTGATGTCAAAAGTCTATTTCATACAATGCTGTAATGGGGGAATAGTATACCGAATAACAGCTAGATTACAAGTGGAGCAATATTTAATGCTCATGCTCTCGTGTTAACTCCGCTAGAAGTAAGCTCTTTGCGTGTGTGGGTAGCACTTGTATTACAAGTTGAAAGTATAAAATGTTTGCGTGTACGCTAACCCCATGCATGCAAAAAGCTGAAGTTAGGATATCACGAACCGTGTTAACGTATTACCCCATAGAAGTCTATGGAGCAAAAAAAGTATGGAAAAAAACACCCTAATCGCACGCAAACTCGATCACATATTCTCAAGTGTGCTAACCGTTGTGAAAATATTAATATTTCATATTCCAATGTTCTACACATAGCATAATATGTTCTATTTATTCATAAATACATATTTATATATATATATATATATATATATATATATATATATATATATATATAAAAGGTTTTTTTTACAATATATATCTATACCTTTAAATAAACATGATTATATATACATATACACAGATAAATATAATACTTAGAACATATTCTGCTATGTGCAGAACATTGGAATGTGAAATATTTACAGTAAATACATATAAGACTTTTATTAAAAATTATTAAATAATATATTGCACAAAAAAGTTTAATAGATAGTTATATTATGAGTGTAACTGTACATTTAAATGCATTTTTGATGGGTTTTGTGACCATTTTTTGTTTAACCAGAGCTCTGAGCTCACGCTATCCCGACACAAGTTACCTTCAATTGCAATCAAGTGATTGGGTTTACTTTCAACTTCTAGTGATACATTTTACGTGTTAAAACAGTCGCGATGAACCCAATATCGGTTGCGCGAAACTGTTTTAAGCAGGCCACTCGTAATCTGGACCTAATGTCTTATCTCACTATTGCATTCTTAAAGGGACAGTCAAGTAAAAAAAAAACTTTCATTATTCAAATAGGACATATCATTTTAAACAACTTTCCAATGTACTTTTATCACCAATTTTGCTTTGTTCTCTTGGTATTCTTAGTTGAAAGCTAAATCCTGAGAGGTTCATATGCTAATTTCTTAGAACTTGAAGGTCGCCTCTGGATTTTACAGTTTTTTATCACTAGAGGGTGTTAGTTCATGTGCTTTATATAGATAACATTGAGCTCATGCACATAAATGTATCGAGGAGTGAGCACTGATTGGCTAAAATGCAAGTCTGTCAAAAGAACTGAAATAAGGGGGCAGTCTGCAGAGGCTTAGATACAAGGTAATTACAGAGGTAAAACGTGTATTATTATAACTGTGTTGGTTATGCAAAACTGGGGAATGGGTACTAATAAAGGGGATGATCTATCTTTTAAAACAAGAATAATTATGGTGTTGACTGTCCCTTTAATATTAATGCATGGATTCAATTGTAGTGGAAATAAATGTAATTTGAATAATAGTGTTCTCATGATGCATTGCATACAATGCAGTTTGAATAGTTTAAAGTTGCCTGTTTTTTGGGGGTTTTTTTGGAAATCATTGTTGATCAGATCTGTGGATACTGGTTGTATTAGTAGATACATGCAATGAGGTAAGCGTCACTGGATCAGTAAAAAAACATGCCTGGCTTACTTATTAGCTTTGCCATCTCAACAGCCAGGTGAATTAGCATCAATTATTATAAATAAGTATGCAGCATAACAGGAAACTAAAGCTGTCAGGACTGACTTTAAATAATCATTCAGGTATTGTATAAATAGAGTGCCAAGAGACAGACCCATCTATAGCTCTGAACAAAGGCTATCTAGCTAACCTGTATAGGAATGATAGTGGGTTGTGTGATCAGAGCACCTCACAAACAAGGCCAGGTGACTGAAAACTCCAAAGGTGTGGAGTAGAATAAGTGGTGATAATCAGGTATGGTATACGGAAAATGTAATCATAACACATTAGTCATAAAACAGAAATAAAATAACAATCATAAAATCATAAAATGTGGATTCACAATTCAGACAAAATTGAAAAGTAAAAACATAAAAACAATAAGCATAAAAACAAATGGCAGGTTGATAACAGATGTCCAGCTGGTGGACCTCAGCCTAGTATTAGTGATACCCAATAAGAGGGGTATGAAATCGCTGAAAAATCTGTGTTAGGGCTGTGAAGGTGTGATGGTGTAAGAGTGGTGCAGAGTGAACAGACCTGTTTGGTTAAAAATTCTTATCAGGTTATAACTTGAATGTGGCAACTTAAGAAGATGTGATCTGGTTGGACGTGGTCCGAGGTGGTGTAGTTAACACAATAAAAAATACAAAATTAAAAAAAAAAAAAAAAGATCAAAAATCGAATCACCAATACTAGGCTGAGGTCCACCAGATGGAGATCCGTTATCAACCTGCCATTTGTTTTTATGCTTATTGTTTTTATGTTTTTACTTTTAACTTTTGCCTGAATTGTGGATCCACTTTTTTTATTTTATGATTGTGAATTTATTTCTGTTTTATGACTAATGTGTTATGATTAAATTTTCTGCATACCATACCTGATTATCACCACTTATTCTTCTCCACACTTTTAGAGTTTTCAGTCACCTGTCCTTGTTTGTGAGGCGCTCTGATCACACAACCCACTTTAAATAATCATTCATTTTAAATTGGGTTCCCAAATACTTAGAAAGTTTTGCCATAATGGAACCTTCCTGTCTATAGTTATTCTTTATAAAATTCGGGCTGGGTGGCAGCACTAATGCTAACATGCATGATGTTGATTCTTAAGTTTGTTTGTTAAAGGGAAAAGTCAAGGTATTGCTGAGTGGCATTGGATAAACTACATACGTATCGCATAATTTAATATTTCATTTTAGCTAATATCTACTTTGATATGAATTCATTTAGCTATAGCCACAGCAGAAATTATAAATGACTGAGAAGAGTGACACAAACCCCTCTCCCCACTCAATATACAGACTGCACTTTGATGTATTTCTAAATACCTCAATTAAAATAATTGCCCTGACTTACCTAGTTCAGCACAGAACCCTGGTGTGATGGTGACACAATTCTGTACTTTAGGTCAGATAAGCTTGCAGGAACTCAGGAAAGTAGGTAATTAGCACTTGTATGATATACAAATGAGAGTTCATATGAAGGTCCAGTCCACATATATGTCTGGACTCATGTTTGAGGCTTGCAGAATACCAGGATTTGGTAAATCAACAAATACATGTGATAATCAACATGATGGATCACTAGGGTTTTTTTTTGTAAGTTCCAATACACAATATGCTGGCAGTTTAAATCTTTATATCAGAAGGAGATGTTAGAAATTCATATAAAATTACTTGTGCCTAAATTTTCATGTAGTTTAAGATACTCAATGAATATATATTCAGACATATATTATATATAAATATGAGTCTGGAAGAAATGCTTTGTGCCTAGTGTGCTATGTTGGATGAGTGTCTGCTATATTGAATAGGTAGCTGTATTGCTGTATTTAAAATGTTTGATAAACAACATTGCTTCTTTCATTTCAGACGTGAGAAACCAGTGAGTTGTCCCATAAATTATATCATATTTGTGTTTTCATGCATTCAAAATAACATTATCAAGATATATACTGAGTGAGAATCCAATAAATATATCTGTATAATTAATTACTACAGAATTATAATTGGATGCATATAATATATTAAATATGAGGTGAATATATAACTGTATTTATATTAAAATTGAATAATAATCAAATGTACATATAGCTATATGATTAATCACATCAGACTGCTACTTACAGACGAGTTATGATATAAAATAGTAGGAAATTATAGTGAGACATACACTAAGGATATGCATGTTTTATATATATATATATATATATATATATATATATATATACATATAGATACTATAGAATTGATAATTATGCCATGTTTGGTCTTGAATTGTACATCCTCAGTAGTACTAAATAATACCATATATAATTGACTAAATAGTTTATTGAGCTAGAGAATAATGAGTATATTAAATATGTTTTAAATATATATATAGGAAAAAAGTTTCTGTAGTATTTACTAAACAAAGCTACATTCCAGTTGTCTGTTGCCCCCGATGGGCTAAAACTAGTATTACAGCAAAAAAAGGGTTGGCTGTTAAGAGAGATGCATTTCTAAGGGCCAATGAGAGACAAGCTCCGATTAAGGACGTTCCCAAATTTTACTGGGTGATTAGAAGAGAGGTGGGCTTTATCACAGGGATGAAGGCTCATGCACAGAAAGTAATTGAGGCTGATGCCAGTTAACTTGACTGCTGAATTGACCTGCTGCTTGGATTTATAGTCTTTGTGAGATATACGCTTGGGACCCACTTTACCGGAAAGAGTAAATAAAACTGGGCCTAACATTAACTTCCAGATCTGTGCTTAATCTCCTATATGACAGTGAAAATAATTTGGATTAAAAAGCTAAACTCTCATTAGGGTACTTGGTAATGTATGGCAATTTTTGTAATTAAATATTTTAAAGCAAAGACATTCTTTGTTGCTAGTTTAATTGAAGCTGGTGATTTAAAGGGTATGTTCCATAGTCCTGTGTTGTTTAGAAAAAGTCATATTGGTGCTAAGTAATTTTATTGCCAGAAAATATTTTGTATTCCATATTTATAAGTCAGTTTTATTATTATTATTATTATGAAATCTCTTAGAACTGCACATAAATTGGTTATTGTGGTTAAATCTCTGGTTGTTGTAAATTAAGCATTGTAAATTTGTAATCCATATTTTGGCTATATTAGACTAGTGTTGCTGACTAATTACAAATTGTTCTGGTATAATACAGGTGTGATTTTAATAAGCGATACATTTTGAGTAAGGTTAATTTATAGAAATATTTATATTATAGCTTGCTTGGTATAGAAAATTGTAACAGCATAGACATATATAATTGATTCATATTCTATGTTCTACATAAATATATTCAATGTGTATATAAAGCTTAACTGATCAGAACTAAGGAATAAATATTATTTTTTAATAAAAATATTGTTACATAAATATATAACACGTTTGGAGGTTACTGCAGAGAAAATAATAAATAATATTGTAACCTATAATAACTAATAATAATAACTAGTATTTATATAGCTCCTTTCTACCAGTGGGACTCAAAGCGCTTTTTCAGCGCTCACTCTCAGAATTAACCAAATCAGCAGATGAATAGTAATAGTTGTTATTATTACCCACTTTAATGGTACATATTTTAACGACCTCGGAAGGATGAAGGGCTGAGCCTAGGTTATATCGAACACGTATTATACACTAGATTTTTCTTTGCATAAAGATTTTGTAGATTATCAATTTATATAGCCTATACAGCTTTTGCTTATTTTTAAATAACATTGCACTGATTTTCAGACTCCTAACCAAGCCCTAAAGTTTTAAAAGTAGACTGATGTATACCTACTACAACGTGCTCCTGTTTGTTTAAAGAGTCTTTTCATATGCAGAAGAAGGGGGGGAAGGGGGAGTGTCTGTTTTTTGCTATAGAACCACTTGCAGTGGGTGTTCCAGCTAACCTTTTCAACAGTGCTAAACTGGGAGCTTCTAAGTAAGTTTTTAAACTTTTATACTGGATTTTAGATCAGTATCTGTGCATATTATTCTTTATAGTAGTGTATATTGCATGCAATTATATTAAAATTGGTGTATACTATATCTTTAAAGCACAATTTGAAAACCTCAATGAATGAGGTTTTTATCGACCACATAAAACACGAACAAATCACATTCAGCTAGATTACAAGTTTGTGCGTTCGTCTTATAATGCTAAAAATATGGTATTTTCAGTGTTAAAACATCACTGCAACCATTTAGAGTCTTTTCGGTATAGGTGTACCGCAAGCCTTTTAGCCTGTAATGCAAAATCAGTACCACAAAATGATGTTTTTTCATCAGATTCCCATAGCGCTGGTTTTGAGGCTAAAAAGTGAGCGTTACACTCTAAAACGAAAAGATCCGTAATGACATCTAAATTCAGTAGTTATGAGTGTTATGCTACAAATCTGTAACATAAAACTCATAACTAAACTGCTACAAAGTACACTAAACACCCATAAACTAGCTATTAACCCCTAAATCTGCCAATAGAATGAGAGCTGCTTAAATCCTATTGGCTGATTTGAACAGCCAATAGGATTTAAGCAGCTCTCATTCTATTGGCTGATTCATCATCTAATAGAATTAGAGCTGCTTAAATCCTATTGGCTGATTTGAACAGCCAATAGGATTTTAGCACCTCTAATTCCTATTGGCTGATTCAAATTTTTCAGCCAATAGGAATGCAAGGGATGCCATATTGGATCGCGTACCTTGCATTGAAAATTCAGTGTACGGCAGCGACCGTATGAAGAGGATGCTCCATGCTGGATGTCTTCAGGATGCACCCGCTCCACGCTGCCGGGATCAAGATAGAAGATGCCGTCTGGATGAAGACTGAAGAGGCCACCTGGAGGAAGACTTCTCGCTGCTTGGATTATGACTTCGCCGCTGGGATGAAGATTAATGAGGCCGCCTTGATGAAGACTTCTCACCACCTGGATGAGGACTTCTCCACCAGGATGAAGATCGTTCAAGCGGGACTTCAAAAACCGGTAAGTGGATCGTCGGGAGGTTAGTATTAGGTTTTTTAAGTTTTTTTTGGGTGGGTTTTATTTTTAGATTAGGGTTTGGGCATGTAAAAGAGCTAAATGCCCTTGTAAGGGTATTGCCCATCCAAACGATCCAAATGCCCTTTTCAGGGCAATGGGTAGCTTAGGTTTTTTAGATAGTTTTTTTTTTATTCTGTTGGTTTGGGGGGTGGTGGTTTGAATGTTAGTTGGTATTTATATATATATTTTTTTTAGAAAAAGAGCTGATATCTTTAGGACAATGTCCTACAAAAGGCCCTTTTAAGGGCCATTGGTAGTTTATTCTAGATTCGTTTTTTTATTTTGGGGTTTTTTTTATTAATGAGTATTAGAATAGGAATAATTTTTATTATTTTTGATAATTTGTTTGTTATTTTGTGTAATTTATTTTTTTAGGGGGTGTTTGTTTTTTTTGTAGCAAAAAAGTTGTTTAACTTAGGGCAATACCCTACAAAAGGCCCTTTTAAGGGCCCCCCAAAAAGCCCTTTTAATGGCCCTTGGTAGTTTGTGGGGTGGGGGTTTGTATACTGTTAGGGGGTGTTTGTTTTTTGTAGCAAAAGATCTGTCTGGTAGTTTATTCTAGATTAGGCTTTTTATTTTGGGGTGGGTTTTTTTTAAAGTGTATAAAAATAGGAATATTTTTTATATTTTTGGATAAAAACATTTTTTTGTAACGGTAGGTTTTTTATTTTTTGTAATTTTAGTGTTTTTTATTTTTTATAATGTTATATTTTAGTGTAAGGGACCTTAGATTTTATTTGACAGGTAAGTTTGTATTTATTTTAGTTAGGTAGTTAGTAAATAGTTAATAATTATTTACTCACTAGTCTACCTAGTTAAAATAAATACAAACTTACCTGTGAAATAAAAATAAAACCTAAGCTAGCTACAATATAACTATTAGTTATATTGCAGCTAGCTTAGGTTTTATTTTACAGGTACAAGTATTTAGTTTTAAATAGGTATTATTTAGTTAATAATAGTAAATTTAATTTAGATCTATTTTAATTATGTTAAAGTTAGGGGGTGTTAGGGTTAGGTTTAGGGGTAAGTGTAGGGGTTAATAGTTTAATTTAGGTTGTTGCGATGTGGGGGGGCTTGTGGTTTAGGGGTTAATACATTTATTTAGTGGAAGTTATGTGGGAGGCCAGAGGTTTAGGGGTTAATAACTTTATTTAGTTGCAGCGATCTCGGGGAGCGGCAGAATAGGGGTTAATAACTTTAATATAGTGGCGGCGATTTTGTGGTACGACGGAATAGGCAGCGATATCAGGAGCAGCAGATTAGGGGTTAATAACTGTAGGCAGACGTCAGCGATGTTGGGGGCAGCAGATTAGGGGTGTTTAGACATGGGGTTTATATTAGGGTGTTAGGTTTACACATTAGTTTTCTTTCCCCAAAGACATCAATGGGGCTGTTTTACGGTGCTTTTCTTTCCGCAATTGCAGGTGTTAGACTTTTTTCTGAACAGCTCTCCCCATTGATGTCTATGGGGAAAGTGTGCAGGAGCACGTCAGAACGCTTGTTTTTGGCGCGGTATGGAGCTTAAAAACCCCATATCACCTGCACAAGCCTGTTTTTTTAGAACTTGTAATGGCAGCGCTATAGGGGATTAAATAATGCCACTTTTGTTACATTCGTTAATTTCCATATAGCGCTCAAAACTCATTATCTAGGTGATTGCTTTTGAAGGAGTAACCATTAAAAGGCTTTATAAAAGTAAACGTAACTAAACTACAACAAAATCATATTGGTACTGAATGTGTTCTTTTATTTAATACCATTAAGTGTATGATAGATTTTTTTAGGGGAGCTTTAGTATGTTTTATTTAACTGAGCTATTAATATCTAATACATTTTGGTAAAAAAATAGAATAAGTAGCAGTGAAGAGGGAAAAAGTTAATAAGATCCATGAGTCACTTTTGGTTCTCTATGAGTCAATCCATTATCGTCATTGCTTTTATTTCTATTATGCCATTCTCATGCATTTCAGTTAAATATCTGTTGTAATTAGCTTTCATGTGACTCAATGGTGTCTATAACTCAGACTAAAATGTCATGAAAAACTTGATTTATATTATTTGTTTTCATGGTGCATAGGACAAATCATTCTGTGCTAAAAGTCCATCACTAAGTTTTAATAACATTAGTAATAAGAGTTGTTACACCTGTGCCTAGGATTGACCCGAAATTTATGTTTTAAGTCATGTGTCATCCCTCTGAAGGATTCTGGGTCAAAGTGATTATTCTAGAGACCTACTGGCTGGGTTTCTGACTCTATCTATAATATTGCTTTCCTTTCCACAAAGTGGCCTGACATTGAACCACTTACTGTTTCAACTTTGAAATAATGAGAAAAGACTACAAGATGAGTTACTTAACGGGGGTAAAACATCTTTATGAATTCTGTGTGCTGGGCTGAGGTGTATGTAAGAATACCCAAAAACACCTCTAGAACACCCAAAAATGGCCATGGCCAGACCCCGGGAGACTTCTTTTACTCTATCCAGTGAAAATACCTCACCCTAACAAAACAGACTTGCAAATAGTTTACATTTACAAGTATTTACATAAAACATTTTGGCCTAGATTAGGCGCATTAGCAGGAAGCCTTGTGTTCATGAGAGTGTGCTTCCATAGGCTCCAATGGTAATCTTGTTTTCATGCCGTGAGACATCTAGCGCAGCACAGGGGGCAAATCATGCAGCATTGGGCAGCTAAATTAAAAAATAATATAAAAAATAAAAATATAGATTTTTATATACTGTATGTATATATTTATGAGTTTACATGTGTATATGCACATATTAACACATAAATATATATGTATATAAGCAAATACATATATATCTACAGTAAAAACAGCACACATCCCCTCACATTAACCCCTTATAACTTCTTTGTGAAGTTAAAAAAATAAATAAAATAAAATAAAGATGCACATATTTTTTAAATATTTTTTAACTACTGTCCTTTTTATTTGGGGGCAATATGGACAACTTTTTTTTCATTAAGCAGAGGTAAAACCGCGAGCTGTTTTTTTAACGTGTGCCCATATTAAAATCCCCCCCTAGGATCAGGTATCCTTCCGAGTTTACAAGAATTTTTGATTGTAATGTATCCCAAAATATTGGATCGAATACGTTGGGAGCGTAAATATTACACAATGTATATAAAATTCCAGCTACTTTTATTTTCAACATTAAAAAATAAAATAGCGCTCCACTTGTAATCTAGCCCTTTGTAAGTGCATTTCCTAAGTAATGCAGTTGTAATTATTGTTTTTCCATATTGCTAGCAGTTTTCATTTGAAGTGCTCAATATCGCGTGTTGGGCACTTCATGCAACTATAGATGTTAGTGTCAGGAAACCCCTGCTAACAAAATGTAGGATAAGATATGTGGAGTGAGGCTCAATGAATTTTGAACTGCCTTTAAATGAGGCCCCTCGGCAACCTCATGTGCATGTATGAATCTCGGCCAATGACCGACAGACAGGGGAGAGATTAACATTTATTTAGTGCCAAAATTGAGCACAGTTACTGCTTCTTCAAAATGTTTAATATTAGCTGTCTGCTTTCCGTAAAAGATAATAATTTTTATCTATACGTGTATATGTATATGTGTGTATGTGTGTGCATACATACATATGTACACACATATATACTTACATACACATATATATATATACACAAATACAAATCCATACACATTTGAGCTCTTCCCAGTTCAACATTTAGTCATATTTAAGTCACTGTTGAAACATTTTTAATTAAAAAAATATATTTTACATTTAATATGAATATATATGTGTGTGTGTATGTGTGTGTGAAATATTTTATTTTAATAAATGTAAGTCACAATTTTCTCTACCTGTATCTTTGGTTTGGTTGTTGTGTTTTAAAATGCAAATAATAGTCTATATTTATTTAAAACAACAATTATTACCTTTCTGATTACAGTACTGTACTATTTTTCAAATGAAAAAAAAAATCTACCCTTAGGTAGAAGGTTGCATGTAGAAGCTGTATTATTACATGTAAGTATTGCCCAGATAACATAAGATATTGTTGTTTACACTTGGTTCCAACCCGTCTCCAAACTGTCCCATATAAATATTACAAAATCAAAACTATTCCGTTTTTGATCCCAAGCAGTTTGGCTAAAGGGTTTTCTGCCTGTATTAAACATTAGAGATGTACATTAGTATACAAAAAAAACAAAATCCGAATGAATACACCAATAAGAATGAAAGAAAATTAAAAATACTGATTAAAATTCAACAGTATTCATTTGTTTCCTTTTATTTGTTTTAAGGGTTAAATACTTACCTTAATGCATTGGAGAGCGTGATAACCTGGTCCTGTTTTTACCCAGAGCCCCGACCGCGCCAGCAGGACGCTTAGGCACTCAGCTCCCAGGATCTGCACTAACTTTAGTGCAGGTCCTCGGAACTGAGGATGCTAAGCCAGGTGTTAGCACAGCTGGGCTCTGGCAAAAAGAGAATCGGGTTAAGTATTTGTAGCTACAGGTGAACATTTCACCTGTAGCTTCCAAAGATTTACATTTGTTTACTGAAAACGAATGTAAATGTTTAACAAAAATTAAATTTTCATTTTGTTTTAAACAAAACAAAATCCGAATAGTGCGGTCAACAAATATTCGGAAAACAAAATTTCTTGAATATCCAAAAGGATAATTTAGTCTGAAATTAAATTTTATGGCCTGCACATGTACATTTTACATGTGTTTTGTTATGCTTTTATTCTAAACAAACACTTTACAGGTCTCCAGCCCCACTAAATTTTTTAGCGCAATAAATCGCAATACAAAACTCCCCCCTTGTAATATGAGTGTTTATAGGGCACCCTATGCTATTTATTGAAACTACAGTGAGTGCAGAATTATTAGGCAAATGAGTATTTTGACCACATCATCCTCTTTATGCATGTTGTCTTACTCCAAGCTGTATAGGCTCGAAAGCCTACTACCAATTAAGCATATTAGGTGATGTGCATCTCTGTAATGAGAAGGGGTGTGGTCTAATGACATCAACACCCTATATCAGGTGTGCATAATTATTAGGCAACTTCCTTTCCTTTGGCAAAATGGGTCAAAAGAAGGACTTGACAGGCTCAGAAAAGTCAAAAATAGTGAGATATCTTGCAGAGGGATGCAGCACTCTTAAAATTGCAAAGCTTCTGAAGCGTGATCATCGAACAATCAAGCGTTTCATTCAAAATAGTCAACAGGGTCGCAAGAAGCGTGTGGAAAAACCAAGGTGCAAAATAACTGCCCATGAACTGAGAAAAGTCAAGCGTGCAGCTGCCAAGATGCCACTTGCCACCAGTTTGGCCATATTTCAGAGCTGCAACATCACTGGAGTGCCCAAAAGCACAAGGTATGCAATACTCAGAGACATGGCCAAGGTAAGAAAGGCTGAAAGACGACCACCACTGAACAAGACACACAAGCTGAAACGTCAAGACTGGGCCAAGAAATATCTCAAGACTGATTTTTCTAAGGTTTTATGGACTGATGAAATGAGAGTGAGTCTTGATGGGCCAGATGGATGGGCCCGTGGCTGGATTGGTAAAGGGCAGAGAGCTCCAGTCCGACTCAGATGCCAGCAAGGTGGAGGTGGAGTACTGGTTTGGGCTGGTATCATCAAAGATGAGCTTGTGGGGCCTTTTCGGGTTGAGGATGGAGTCAAGCTCAACTCCCAGTCCTACTGCCAGTTTCTGGAAGACACCTTCTTCAAGCAGTGGTACAGGAAGAAGTCTGCATCCTTCAAGAAAAACATGATTTTCATGCAGGACAATGCTCCATCACACACGTCCAAGTACTCCCCAGCGTGGCTGGCAAGAAAGGGTATAAAAGAAGAAAATCTAATGACATGGCCTCCTTGTTCACCTGATCTGAACCCCATTGAGAACCTGTGGTCCATCATCAAATGTGAGATTTACAAGGAGGGAAAACAGTACACCTCTCTGAACAGTGTCTGGGAGGCTGTGGTTGCTGCTGCACGCAATGTTGATGGTGAACAGATAAAAACACTGACAGAATCCATGGATGGCAGGCTTTTGAGTGTCCTTGCAAAGAAAGGTGGCTATATTGGTCACTGATTTGTTTTTGTTTTGTTTTTGAATGTCAGAAATGTATATTTGTGAATGTTGAGATGTTATATTGGTTTCACTGGTAAAAAATAAATAATTGAAATGGGTATATATTTGTTTTTTGTTAAGTTGCCTAATAATTATGCACAGTAATAGTCACCTGCACACACAGATATCCCCCTAAAATAGCTATAACTAAAAACAAACTAAAAACTACTTCCAAAACTATTCAGCTCTGATATTAATGAGTTTTTTGGGTTCATTGAGAACATGGTTGTTGTTCAATAATAATATTAATCATCAAAAATACAACTTGCCTAATAATTCTGCACTCCCTGTATATGGCACACTAAAAAAAAAACGTTGACAGTGCTAACATTTTTTTACCACCTTCTATATATTATTGGATTTACTTGAACCCTGCCCCGATTGATTGGATAAACTAATTGTGTATTTCCTAATTGGATGTGTACAATTTTGCTACAATGCAGTATAAATTATACCTTAATAGATTGTTCCAAAATACCATATTAGAAATAGCCAGATAACGGAATAAAATTTCCTTAAATTCTTACTAAAGCTGGGAAATTCCATTTTGTATCTAAAAACCTTAGCACTCTTTACACTTTGCTATTGTGATGTCTATTATTGCCTGCACTCATGTATGTCATTTAGCACTTGTGTAGTCAAAGGTAACAAATAAAAATTTCAAACAATGTATGAAAAATTACATAAACAAATGCAGACAAAGTCACACACCGGCTATAGCAGATAGTATTAAGAAACATTTGCAGCGTTTTTAAGGTGTATAGGATTATGTAACTTTAGCCTTTCTGTCACCTCAGCGGTGGCATAATAAATTAACTTGACACTTGCTTCTTCAGAGTGATTGACATGCCCTGCTGTAGTACAATCAGTTTTGCGAGAGCAGGGATGAGGGATTGCACAAGAGAACTCTTTTGCAATGTTAAAGGAACAGTCTTGACCCAATACATAATTTTGTTTACTTATTGTTACATACCAGAGAAGCATCCTGCAACTGGTTCCACATATATAAACTTGTAAGAAATACATGAAACATTTAAGTATTCATCGTTTGTGAGGAGCCAAAAATGGCCACCAAGTTGCCCACCTAATGTACGTATATTTTGATATGTTAAGTTTCTCCAATCAAGATCAACTCAAATAAGTTCTCCTATTTGCACATACTGATTTGAGCAATTTGAAATAGCTAACTGAAAAATATTAAACACGCACTGCTAAACTGTCATACTAGAAAACAGCTAACTGGACAAGAATAAAGCTGTGGGCAGAGCTTGGTGGTCTTTTTCGGCTGCTAACAAAGGATTTTTTAAAAGTTTAATTTACTTTTTACAAATGTATATATGTGGAACCTGTTGTAAGATGCTTGCCTGGTACATAACAATAAGTAATAAAGAATAAGTATTGGGTCTAGACTGTCCTTATGAATTGCCATTTGCATAAATTCAGAAGAGACTGAACAAAAGTTTACAAATGTAGCACTCAATTGTCCTTATATTATTTTGGTTTCACAAAGTTTCTTCATGATAAAGATTTAAAACATAACTGAATAATTAATTTCGGACAAGTCATTTGGAACGAATATTCAGAAAAATTAGTTTTTCAGAATATTCATTTGCTGCACTAATCGAAATTTGTCTAATTTAAAACTAAACAAATTCTAAATATTCTTTTACATGCACATGAAAAAGTGTCACCTGTAGTTTTATACTTTCCTTCTCCTTTAGCACAGGCTTTGGGATTAGCTTGACTCTCCAGGGCATTATAGGATTAGCATTTTACCTTTTTAAGATAATTTAAAGGAAACAAATTTATACTAACACTTTTTTTTAGTATATATTTGTTTTCTTTAAATAAGTTTGTGCATTTGTTTGGATATTCATTTTGTGAAATGTTCATGTCTACTAAATCATATAAATTAAAAGGGATTTATATTTCAATTACTGTACTTTTTCTAATAATATAAAAATGGTAGTGGATGTGTTAGAAATGACATTAAGCGGGTGAGAATATTTTCTTTCCAAACAAGAAAGCCTTTTTTAACTGATTAGTAAACTTGAAAGTTATTTTTTTATTTTTCACCCATGTAAAAAGGTAACATTATAGACCGTCAATTCCACAATAAATTAATATTGAAAATGTAGGCTGTTGATAAGAATCCTCCAAATAGAAATTAGAAGAATTAAAAAAAAATTGTGAAAAGTGTTAATAGCACATTCAGATGCAGCATTTGCATAAGGACTTAGGAAGGTTAGGAACATCTAAGCTACCATGAAGTCAAATTATATATGGATTCAAACCATTTTGACCACAAAATATAGTTAAATAATTATAGTATTAAATATAAAAATAAAAATGAGTTAAAGATCAACATCAATATCATGGAGCACATATCCAGACATTGAAATCTGTATATCTATACATCGAATCTGAAAAATAATGCTATGCTAGCTTCAAGTATCTTTCTCCCACTTTTTTTTTAGTATAAATTCTTCTGTTTATCTAGGGTGACAAATAATTCTTCCTCATTGGATTCAGTGAGGTCAAATTTGAATTCTAAAAATGAATACTCCAGCATAAATATTCAGATCTAAAATGTGACAGCTCCAAAATTAAAAAAATTTAAATAAATAAAAAACAACCAAAAGATAATAACATTTTGATGTTTTAAGGTATCTCACCAGAACTTCTAAAAAATGAGTGGGAAGCACACTCCTTTTGGTTAACTTTTATTTAAGGAAAGGGATTCATAGATTTGCAAAGGCTGTTGCATTACCTTCACAGTCCAATACGGCAGTGCCAGTATCACAGTTCCTGTATGAACATCCATTTTACAAAGCAATTCATATAAACAAAAAGGAGATATGAGTAAAGTGTTATAAATGATGACTACCCTTGTTTTCCCAGCCCCTTTCAGTCGGTGTCCCAGACAAACCTCATCAACAGAGCTAAACCGGGAGCTTCTAAGTACGTTTTTAAAAGGTTTTATACTGGATTTTTAGATCAGCATCTGTGCATATTCTTCTTTATAGTAGCATCTATTACATGCAGTTATATGAAAATTGGTGTGCACTGTCCCTTTAACTTAAGTAGTCATAGTAAAGTCCTTCTTAGAGAACTATACCAGTGCAAGTACTCTCTAATAAAACTATAATTTACTGGAATAGCATGACTATCAGGACAAAATAAAAGCAAAACTCTCAGAATGGAGCATATTCTGATGATATAAGGATCTCCTTGTTTGCATGTGTGAACTCTTTGCAAGCACTTATACATAGGAAAAGCATCTGTTAATCTGACAAGCTGAGGTAACTACCAAAGCTATTTCTTTACTGTTGCAATTGAAAGAACCTCTGTACAGTTCGGAAATATTTAGATCTGATATCTGATAGACTTAAAATGTGAGGTATAGCTCATGGACTTAAGTAGAACTGAACAGCTCTTCAAGTCTATCAATAAAGACCCATCATCTAAACCATACAGGGAGCAACATTATTAGATGCTTAAGACACTGCCATGCACAACAAGACCTTAAACAGCCACATATTTGAAACACAATATATGCTTAGCCAACTGTACTGCTGAGAGCTGTGTAGACAGCAACTACATAGGTAATGTCAGAGGATCTTCCAGTAGCATACGTGATGCCACCAAAAGATAGGTGCATTTTTTTCAATGGGGACGATTTATTAAGAGTTGGACGGATATGATCCACTGTAGCGATAATGTCCGCCCAACATCGCTGAATGCCTACAGCATATGCTGTCGGCATTTAACATTGCACAAGCAGTTCTGGTGAACTGCTTGTGCAATGCCGCCCCCTGCAGATTCGATAGCAGGGGGTGTCAATCAACCCGATCGTATATGATCGGGCTGATTGCTGTACGCCGCCTCAGAGAAGTGGCATACAAGTTAAGGACCAGCAGTCTTAAGACCACTGCTTCTTAACTCCTGTTTCCAGAGAGCCTGAAGGCTCGCGTGGAAACAGATGTATCTGGCCCCATTCGTGCCATGATAAATTGGCACCAATAAGTCATCCGTAAAGATATGCTTATTATACAATATGTTACTTTTTAATAAGTTGATTATAAACGATCCATTATCATCTTTTGGTAGTTTCTCAGTTTAATAAGTAATCACAATTGACTTGTTTGTCTGCTTTTAGCTTGCATTAAATGTCAGACAATTGATTTTACTGATTCTTGTAGATGTAAAAAAAAAAAAAGGTTAATTTAGAAGTTTTATGTTTAGACCATCTAATTCAGTTAGAAAAGTACACACTGCTTAATGTCCCTGTGTCTGACTCAATAAGAGTTTTCAGCTGATCAGAGTTTTTGAATATAGTAGTCTGATCAGGTATCTTAATGCTTTATTATTAAGTTGTAATAAAATAATAATAATAATAGTAATAAACTGTATATCTATCTATCTATCTATCTATCTATCCATCTATCCATCTATCTATTGTAGTTTGGAGTAGCAGACTTACAACAAATGCCCTTTTTTTATTTGTAATGATATATTTTAAATTCCATATTATTATTATTGCTGAAAAGTAAAGCTAAGAATCTGGTACGTATTTATGCAATATGTACATTTGCACATTTTGTGACTTATCTCCTAGAGAGTGTACAAATTAGCATGCTTAGTAGATTAAACACATTCTTAGAATATACTTAAAGGGACATTCAAGTCAAAAATTAAACTTTCATGATTCAGATAGAGCATGCAATTTGAAACAACTTTCCAATTTACTTCCGTTAACAGAATGTGCACAGTCTTTTTATATTTACACTTTTTAAGTCAGCAGCTCCTACTGAGCCAGTGCAAGAATATCCATATATGCATTTGTGATTGGTTGATGGCTGTCACATGGTACAGGGGAAATGGACATAACTTTTAAATTTGTCAGAAAAAAATCTACTATTCATTTGAAATTCAGAATAAGTGCCATTGCATTGTCTTGTTAGTATGCATTTGTTGATTATGCAATTCTACTGTATTTACTGGTCCTTTAAAGCTAACAGCTTTATTAAGACAATCTTAGTATTTTAAATGGACACTAAACCCCAAATGTTTTTTTTTGTGATTCAGATAGTGCATGCAATTTTAAGTAACTTTCTAATTTACGTGTATATGTAGAATCGGAATCCAGAGTCGATATTATTGAATTAAAAGAATTTAAATGCTTTATTATCCAAATCTTAAAAGCAGCAACATGGGTGATATTAGGAAAGGATGCCTAGTAAGCAAGCTTACGCGTTTCGGCCATAGCCTTACTCATAGCTTGTTAAAATACACTCACAACTGTGTATTTAAAGAGAATTATCAATGCTGTGATTGGATTTAAAATCAAACCAAGGCGGCGCTTAGTATCTACATTAACAGCAAAAAGAGAGACCAGATATCCACAGAGAACCAATTGGGCTCAACAAAAATCATTTCCTTCAAAGTAATCAATCTATCAGATACTACACTTACAGAAGTAGAAACCAAGTTTCTGGGCTATGGATTTGGTTTTGCGCCAACAAGTGATTTTAACTTGTTCAAAACTATCATTGATGTTAACAGGTTGATTCGCAATTTAACCTTGCACAAACACTTCCATGACCAAGAACCCGTTAGAGATGAACCTATAACAGAAACTATATCTGAAGTGGAAGTAACGAGTTTTGCCGAACAATGTGATTTGATCAATCTGAACAGTCTTTTAAATGGGGCTACATTGTCCCCCTTAGAGAGATAGGATAAACCTATTAATGTAAGAGAACATCAACCTTTTACCCTATACAATCTAGGGGAAATATATTAGAAATATTTTACAACAGGGTAGAAACTGATCTTATTGATTTAAGCAAATCCAACCTCAAGAGAGAATACAACTTATCCAGGATGGAAAGGGAGGCTTTAAAATCCCTCAACAAGAACCAGACCATCGTAATCAAAGCAGCGGATAAGGGTGGTTCTGTTGTGGTACAAAATAAAGCTGACTGCATCAAGGAGGCTTACAGGCATCTTCTGGATGAAGACAGCTACAACAAACTCAGCCAAAACCCAGCATGGCTGTTCCATAAACAACTCAAATGTCTTCTGGATGAAGGCTTGGAGTGTGGTTTTGTGGACAAACATACATTTGAATATATTTTGGTCAAGCACCCAGTCACCCCTATCTTTCACCATCTTACAAAGGTTCACCAATCTTTGGAGGGGGTGAAAGGAAGACCTATAGTAAGCGGTATTGGCTCTTTGTCTGAAAATTTGTCTCAGTGGCTAGATGCCATTTTGCAGTCTTTAGTCCAGGAATTGCCCAGTTATTTAAAGGACACGACACATGTGCTAAAAATACTAGAGGAAGTTACATGGAGAATACATGTGGGTGACAATAGATGTAGTATCCTTATACTCCACAATTCCACATTCTGAGGGGATTAAGGCCATCCGCTATTTTCTCCAAGAACATACCTCTTTTACTGTACCCTTCCAAAACTTTGTGTTACAGGTAACCCAGTTCTTATTAACCCACAATTATTTTGAGTTTGAAGGGGATTACTTCCTGCAGAGACGTGGGACAGCTATGGGGGCTAAATTTGCCCCGTCCTATGCTAAACTGTATTTAGGTTGGTGGGAGCTGTCCCACGTCTATGCATGGTGTAATCCCTTCATTAAAGACATTATCATCTATAGAAGGTTCATAGATGATTTGCTCCTAGTATGGAAGGGAGGTAAAAAGATGGTACAACTATTTGTAGACTGGATTAATGTAAATGATCTAAACTTGGCATTTACTGTAGATATGCATGCTACCTCAATTAACTACCTGGATATCACGATAAGGGGCCTTGAGGCTGGCAGAGTTGAAACTATCAGCTATAGAAAGCCAAAATCAGGCAACACCCTACTGCATGGTAGGAGTTGCTATCCGCCTCATGTCCCTTATGCGATAGCTAAGGGACAGTTCATTTGATTAAAAAGAAACTGCTAAGATGAAATAAACTTTAAATAACATTCTCAGGCACTGGCGGAATGTTTAAAGCAACGAGGTTACAAAAACTCAGATATTAAAAAGGCTCAAACCGAAGTGGATAGGATAGATAAGAAATCCCTCCTAACCAAGAAGAATAAAAGTCTAGCTCCTCATAAAGGGTTAACGTTTGTGACTAACTACAGTGCCCAGTACAAACAGATTTGTGGCATTGTTTGCAGACATTTTGGCCTTCTAAAAGCAGATGACAAATTGGTCAATGCTGTGGAAGCTGGCCTTAGATGTTCCTATAGAAGAGCGAGTACAATAGGAAATGCTGTATCTCCTTCTCAAATAAGGAGTGAACAGGGACAAGTAAGTTTGTGGCTTACTCACAGAGGCATGTATAAATGTGGTCATAAGAAATGCAAGCCTTGTGACTACGTAGAAATAACATCTACTTTTACTTCCACTGTTAATCTTAATACTTATGACATCAAAAGATGCCTGAACTGTTCTTCTTCCAATGTGATCTATATGATCCACTGCACCCAGTGTAGGGTATAGTACATAGGACTCACCACCAGAGACATCAGATCCCACATTCGGGAACACTTCAGTTCCATTAATGTAGCCAAAGCAACCACACCGATAGTGACACACTTTTCCCAAATACATCAGAAAGACCTGTCTACCTTCAGATGGAAGGCTATTGAACAGGTCTTAACCCCCAAAAAAGGGGGGGACAGGGAGAAACTCCTGTATAAAAGGGAAATGTACTGGATTTTCCATTTGGAGACCAGGTACCCTGGGGGTTTAAACTCCCAATATGACCTGATCAACTATTGGGAGTAAGGGTCACTCTACTGTGTAGTATGATACTCCAGTTTTTATCTAATTACATCAGTTTCATATACATACACTTTTTGTATGATAGGTTAAATATAAGTTATTCTAGTTCATTGAGATATACCCATTTGATAAAGTAGAAATTAAATATGTACAGCACAATATTTCAGGGCCCAATTTACATATACATCAGGATATATGTTAGAAACCTTACTGCAGTATTAATTGTTAATTATATTTTCCTGACTCCATGGATTATGGATGTGCTCCAGTAGAGCTTTATTTATGTATTTTTCAATCCCATGCAAATGTTTAATATCTTTTTATGTATGTATTTACCATTTTCCAAAGTTAGTTTTGGCCATTAGTGTTTTTCTTATCTTATCTACTCATTTATTTATTTAGATATTTCAAGTAACATGTCTGTATGTGCATAACACTACAGTCTAGGGTTAAATAACCCTTTTTGACCCTTTTTTGATTTAATTTATCACGGCATGCTGTAACTGAACCCCTTACTAAGGTTCTTGTGCACTTAGTCTTAGAAGGTAATTTAAATAGTATGCAGGAATGATTAGGTATTCAGCACACAGGTGCTTTTTTGTATTAATGTAGATACTAAGCGCCGCCTTGGTTTGATTTTTAATCCAATCACAGCATTGATAATTCTCTTTAAATACACAGATGTGAGTGTATTTTAACAAGCTATGAGTAAGGCTACGGCTGAAATGCCTAAGCTTGCTTACTAGGCGTCCTTTCCTAATATCACCCATGTTGCTGCTTTTAATATTTGGATAATAAAGCATTGAAATTCTTTTAATTCAATAATATCGGCTCTGGATTCTGATTCTACACATACACATATATCTTTTGCCGTTTTTTTGCAAGAATCTTTTGAGCAAGGAGTATTTTGCTTTGGGGCCAGCAGCCAATTGGCAGTGTTCTGGGAGTGTGTGTATTGGTCACTTCGTCACATTAGGTAAACCTACTTGTGACGTCACATACAGCAGTATCCTCTATAACAGCACGATTAGATGAATCAACAAGGGAACATCAGACGTTTAGTGAACAGTCTATGCTATACCCAGAGAGGAACTCCGGATAGCGGAAGTTAGATGCCAAGGACCGCCCTTCGACACCTGATCCACACAGCAGGAAGCTGTCAGTTAGTACCGCAGTCAGACCTTGTCTGCATCTTTCTTGTATAAACATTCACAACTGAAGTGTATTCTAAGTGGAGACTTCATATTTCGCTCTAGGGCACACAGTGCTCAATGTATGTAACACACAGAGCTACGCCAGGTAACTGATTGCTATATGCAAGAGCGGGGAGGTGTTTAACTATGAAGCACAGTGCACCTTTTTATCCCCCAATATACTTCAAGGATTGCCACTTATAAGACTGGATGCTTGCTTCTATCTGTACAGTACCTTTGTGACACAGTAAGTCTACCCTCTCTCCTTTTAAAGGACACTTTGTTCGTTTATGAGGGGGACTGTAGGTTTGTTGTTCACATGTTTAGCATCTTCACCACCATTATTCTTTGATCACTTTCTAATTTACTCCTATTATTAATATTTCTTCGTTTTCTTGCTATCTTTATTTGAAAAAGAAGGCATCTAAGATTTTTTTTTCATCAGAACTCTGGACAGCACTTTTTTATTGGAGGATGAATTTAGCCACCAATCAGCAAGAACAACCCAGGTTGTTCACCAAAAATGGACCGGCATCTAAACTTACATTCTTGCATTTCAAATAATGATACCAAGAGAATGAAGAAAATTTGATAATAGGAGTAAATTATAAAGTTGCTCTATCTGAATCACGAAAGAAAAAATTTGGGTTCAGTGTCCCTTTAAGATTGTTTGTTAAAATTTTTAATGCATACCAAGGGGTCTATTTATGATAGTGCAGACGGACATGATACAATGTAGTGTATCATGTCCGCCGCACATCGATAAATGCCGATAGCATATGCAGTCAGCATTTATCATTGCACCAGCAGTTCTTGTGAACTGTTGGTGCAATGCCGCCCCCTGCAGATTTGTGGCCAATCGGCCGCTAGCAGGGGGTGTCAATCAACCCGATCGTATTCGATTGGGTTGATTTCTGTCCGCTGCCTCAGAGCAGGTGGACAGGTTATGGAGCAGCGGTCTTTAGACCGTTGATTCATAACTTGTGTTTAACTTTCTGGCGAGCCTGAAGGCTCACCAGAAACACGGCCGTCAAGCTCCATACGGAGCTTTATAAATAGGCCCCCAAGTCTAAGTAGTCCTTTTTAAGCTTTAGAAATTAAATCATAATGTCCTATGCTTCTATAATATTCTTGCTTAACTAATAACACTGAGGTATGGTAAAAATACTTCACTCTCAACACCTTAAAGGGACATTCTGGTCATAATTTAAATGCACATGGATAAATTACACATTCAAATAGAAACATAGTTGCAATATACATGTATTGGCAAACATGCTTCTAGTAAAAGTTATCACTGTTTTGGTGTTAACATTTTTCTCTGCAAGTGCATGTGAAGTATAGCTAGATATTCTCAGTGCACCAGCATTTTAAATACTGCAGCTGCTCAGATCGCCATTCGGGCTTGTATCATGTCAGCAATTAAGTCATTACCAGATGGTACAATTACCTTAGGCTCTCTGAGCAAGTGCTGTGTTTAACATGCTGGTGCACGGTGCATACATAATTACACTATTGAAACAGCTATAGATTGTATTAGAAGCATTTTTGCTAATACATGTATATTACAAAAATGCTTCTATTTACAAATGAAATGCATCTGTGTGGATTCCAGTTTTGGCTGGAATTTCCCTTTAAAAAATGATAAAAAATAATTATGTTTTGTCAGCTATTACTAGATAAACTATGACTTCAATATTCATTCAAGGAAACTTAAAACAAAATACTGGTTGTACATATATTGATATAAGAGCCTCAGAATTATCTGTATTGTGAAAGTACAGATTTGTCATATTAGCCCTGGAAAAGAGGCAAGTTGTTTGTATTAACTTACGGCTAGATTTAGAGTTTGGCGTTAGCTGTCAAAACCAGCGTTAAAGGCTCCTAACGCTGGTTTTGGGCTACCGCTGGTATTTAGAGTCAGTCAGGAAAGGGTCTAACGCTCACTTTCCAGCCGCGACTTTTCCATACCGCAGATCCCCCTACGCCATTTGCATATCCTATCTTTTCAATGGGATCTTTCTAACGCTGGTATTTAGAGTCTTGGCTGAAGTGAGCGTTAGAAATCTAACGACAAAACTCCAGCCGCAGAAAAAAGTCCGTAGTTAAGAGCTTTCTGGGCTAACGCCGGTTTATAAAGCTCTTAACTACTGTGCTCTAAAGTACACTAACACCCATAAACTACCTATGCACCCCTAAACCGAGGCCCCCCCACATCGCCGCCACTCTAATAAAATTTTTTAACCCCTAATCTGCTGACCGCACACCGCCGCAACCTACGTTATCCCTATGAACCCCTATTCTGCTGCCCCTAACACCGCCGACCCCTATATTATATTTATTAACCCCTAATCTGCCCCCCCAACGTCGCCGCTACCTGCCTACAATTATTAACCCCTAATCTGCCGACCGGACCTCACCGCTACTATAATAAATGTATTAACCCCTAAAGCTAAGTCTAACCCTAACACTAACACCCCCCTAAGTTAAATATAATTTAAATCTAACAAAATAAATTAACTCTTATTAAATAAATTATTTCTATTTAAAGCTAAATACTTACCTGTAAAATAAACCTTAATATAGCTACAATATAAATTATAATTATATTGTATCTATTTTAGGATTAATATTTATTTTACAGGCAACTTTGTATTTATTTTAACCAGTTACAATAGCTATTAAATAGTTAATAACTATTTAATAGCTACCTAGTTAAAATAATTTCAAAATGACCTGTAAAATAAATCCTAACCTAAGTTACAATTAAACTTAACACTACACTAGCAATAAATTAATTAAATAAAATACCTACAATTATCTACAATTAAACCTAACACTACACTATCAATAAATTAATTAAATAAAATACCTACAATTAAATACAATTAAATAAACTAACTAAAGTACAAAAAATAAAAAAGAACTAAGTTACAAAAAATAAAAAAATATTTACAAACATTAGAAAAATATTACAACAATTTTAAACTAATTACACCTACTCTAAGCCCCCTAATAAAATAACAAAGCCCCCCAAAATAAAAAAATGCCCTACCCTATTCTAAAATTAAAATAGAAAAGCTCTTTTACCTTACCAGCCCTGAAAAGGGCCCTTTGCGGGGCATGCCCAAAAGAATTCAGCTCTTTTGCCTGTAAAAAAAAACATACAATACCCCCCCCAACATTACAACCCACCACCCACATACCCCTAATCTAACCCAAACCCCCCTTAAATAAACCTAACACTAAGCCCCTGAAGATCTTCCTACCTTATCTTCACCACACCGGGTATCAGCGATCCGTCCAGGCTCCGATGTCTTGATCCAAGCCCAAGCGGGGGGCTGAAGACGTCCATCCTCCGGCTGAAGTCTTGATCCAAGCGGGCAGAAGAGGACATCCGGACCGGCAAACATCTTCATCCAAGCCGCATCTTCTATGTTCTTCCATCCGATGACGACCGGCTGATCTTTAAGACCTCCAGCGCGGATCCATCCTCTTCTTCCGACGACTAGACGATAAATGAAGGTTCCTTTAAGGGACGTCATCCAAGATGGCGTCCCTCGAATTCCGATTGGCTGATAGGATTCTATCAGCCAATCGGAATTGAGGTAGGAAAATTCTGATTGGCTGATGGAATCAGCCAATCAGATTCAAGTTCAATCCGATTGGCTGATCCAATCATTCTATTGGCTGTTCCGATTGAACTTGAATCTGATTGGCTGATTCCATCAGATTCCATCAGCCAATCAGAATTTTCCTACCTTAATTCCGATTGGCTGATAGAATCCTATCAGCCAATCGGAATTCGAGGGACGCCATCTTGGATGACGTCCCTTAAAGGAACCGTCATTCTCGGGAAGTCGTTGGTGAAGATGGATGTTCCGCGTCGGCGGGATGAACAACATGGATCCGGAAGAAAGAAGATTGAAGATGCCGCTTGATAGAAGACTTCAGCCGGATCATGGACCTCTTCAGCTCCCGCTTGGATGAAGACTTCAGCTGGATCATGGACATCTTCAGCCCCCCGCTTGGGCTTGGATCAAGACATTGGAGGCTCTTCTGGATTGATAGGTGAACCCGGCGTGGTGAAGACAAGGTAGGGAGATCTTCAGGGGCTTAGTGTTAGGTTTATTTAAGGGGGGTTTGGGTTAGATTAGGGGTATGTGGGTGGTGAATTGTAATGTTGGGGGGGTATTATATGTTTTTTTTTTACAGGCAAAAGAGCTGAATTCTTTAGGGCATGCCCCGAAAAGGGCCCTTTTCAGGGCTGGTAAGGTAAAAGAGCTTTTCTATTTTAATTTTAGAATAGGGTAGGACATTTTTTTTATTTTGGGGATCTTTGTTATTTTATTAGGGGGCTTAGAGTAGGTGTAATTAGTTTAAAATTGTTGTAATATTTTTCTAATGTTTGTAAATATATATTTTTTTTTTGTAACTTAGTTCTTTTTTATTTTTTGTACTTTAGTTAGTTTATTTCATTGTATTTATTTGTAGGTATTGTATTTAATTAATTTATTGATAGTGTAGTGTTAGGTTTAATTGTAGGTAATTGTAGGTATTTTATTTAATTAATTTAATGATAGTGTAGTGTTAGGTTTAATTGTAACTTAGGTTAGGATTTATTTTACAGGTAATTTTGTAATTATTTTAACTAGGTAGGTATTAAATAGTTATTAACTATTTAATAGCTATTGTACCTGGTTAAAATAAATACAAAGTTGCCTGTAAAATAAATATTAATCCTAAAATAGCTACAATATAATTATTATTTATATTGTAGCTATATTAGGGTTTATTTTACAGGTAAGTATTTAGCTTTAAATAGGAATAATTTATTTAATAAGAGTTAATTTATTTAGTTAGATTTAAATTATATTTAACTTAGGGGGGTGTTAGTGTTAGGGTTAGACTTAGCTTTAGGGGTTAATACATTTATTAGAGTAGCGGTGAAGTCCGGTCCTCAGATTAGGGGTTAATAATTGAAGGTAGGTGGCGGCGATGTTGGGGGCGGCAGATTAGGGGTTAATAAATATAATATAGGGGTCGGCGGTGTTAGGGGCAGCAGATTAGGGGTACATAAGTATAACGTAGGTGGCGGCGGTGTGCGGTCGGCAGATTAGGGGTTAATAAGTGTAGGTGGGTGTCGTCGACGATGAGGGGGGCAGATTAGGGGTTAATAAATATAATATAGGGGTCGGCGGTGTTAGGGGCAGCAGATTAGGGGTACATAGGGATAACGTAGGTTGCGGCGGTGTATGGAGCAGCAGATTAGGGGTTAATAATAATATGCAGGGGTCAGCGAAAGCGGGGGCGGCAGATTAGAGGTTAATAAGTGTAAGGTTAGGGGTGTTTAGACTCGGGGTACATGTTAGAGTGTTAGGTGCAGACTTAGGAAGTGTTTCCCCATAGGAAACAATGGGGCTGCGTTAGGAGCTGAACGCTGCTTTTTTGCAGGTGTTAGATTTTTTTTCAGCTGAAACTGCCCCATTGTTTCCTATGGGGGAATCGTGCACAAGCACGTTTTTGAAGCTGGCCGCGTCCGTAAGCACCAATGGTATCGAGAGTTGCAGTGGCGGTAAATTATGCTCTACGCTCCCTTTTTGGAGCCTAACGCAGCCATTCTGTGAACTCTAAATACCAGCGGTATTTAAAAGGTGCGGGGGAAAAAAAGCATGCGTACCCCTTTGGCCGCAGAACTCTAAATCTAGCCGTTACATTTTGCTATCCAGGGATGTAAAAAGCTTGGGTGTATTTAAATTAATTAGATACAGTTACTTTGATTAGTACTTTGGAATATTTTTCTCATTTTCACGGAAAAACAAGTTTGGATATTACTGTACTAGAGGTCTAGCTAAAATTATTTATAGATAAAGCACAGTTTTTTTTAGTTCATTTTAATATAGTTAAAGAAATTTTTGTAACATATTAGGACGAAAAAAAACCTTGGTGTTTAGAGAGTTTTCCTTGTCACCTACAGAACACATAATATAAAAATGGCACATGCATAAAGTTCTTTAAATTATTAATATTAATATTTAGAACTTTATGCTCACAAGATATTCACATCATATAAAACATCATTTCATATAAAAAAATACATAAAAGAGACATAATACTCATATGCTAAATCACTTGAAACTGATGCAGTATAACTGTAAAAAGCTGACAGGAAAATATCACCTAAGCATCACTATGTAAAAAAGGAATATATATTTTACTTCACAATCTCCTCAGATTAGCAGAGTAAGTTCTGTGTAAATAGTTATACTCAGCTGCTGCCGAGCTGCAGGTAAAAAAAAAATAATAATGAAGAAATGAACTGCAGCCAATCAGCATCAGCAGTGCTGAGGTCATGAACTCTTTTACTGTGATCTTATGAGATTTCACTTAACTCTCATGAGATTTCATAGTAAACTTCCTTTCACTGAATAGGGAAATAACATGAGAATGCACGAGGCTCAATCCCTTAGCTGTCCTGGGACAGACATACTAATTTGTTGCTTAGAAGTCCTTTACAATTGGATGTGGCTACTGAGGAACTTTTGAGGTAAAATATCTTTCTTTTTACATAGAGATGTTCAGGTGATATTTTCTAGTCAGCTTTTTACAGCTATGCTGTATCACTTCCAAGTGTTTCAACATTTGGGTATCATGGCCCTTTAAGTAAGTATCTCACATAATTTGTAAAGTTTTTTTTCTCTTACCTATATCCCATGTAAGGGGATTATTTTCTTCCATTTCCATCCTTCCAATGACATACCAGATGCAAGCCATCCAATGTGCCAACAAAGCAAACATTGACATAAGTAAAGTAAGGACTATGGTACTATGCTGAGAATATCGGTCCAGCTTTTGAAGAAGACGTAAAAGACGTAATAATCGGATGGTTTTCAGAAGATGAACAAGTGAAACCTACAGGGTAACCACAGTATACAATTATAATAATAAACATTCTCTTAATTACATTAAATTAACATTTGATGCTGTGTGGCCATTTTATAATTAAACTGGGCCTAAAAAAAACCTTATCTTTCTATTCATCCCTATTTAATATCTTCCTGTCCTTTTAAATCTTAAATGGCTGATATCTTTTTGAACAGATGAATAGTCTTATTTTAAAATTGATAGATGCAAGTTATCTAACATATCCTGGTGAGTGTTGTTAAATCTTACATTGCCTCAAAGTAAAAAGTAACAGCTATACCTAAGTGTTCCTACCAATGGTACATCATGCATTGTACAATCACTGTGTCATTTTATATCGGTGTCTTAAGATTTGTCCATGGGTATTTTGACTATCTTTCATACTAATTCTGCATAAAATACTTTCAATTTAAAATGACACTTTATAATCTTAGTAGACCTTAGCCAATGTCATGAGCTTGCCAAATGGTTATGTTGCAAAACTATGGACCAGATTACCAGTGGAGCGCTATTTAGTGCTTTCGCTTGTGCACTAACTGCGTTAGAAGTAAACTATTTGTGCTCATTGGGTAGTGCTCGCATTACAAGTTGAAAGTAAAAAGTTATCGCGAGTGCACTAACCCGATGCATGCAAAAGCTGAAGTCAGAATATAGCATTCGATAACCTACTCCCCCATAGTTAATTGAAAAAAAAGTGGGGGGAAAAACTAACACCCCACTCTCGCACTAACCCGAATGCATATTCTCAAGTGCACATTCCAATGTTCTTCACATAGAAGAATATGTTCTATTTATTCAAAAATACATACTTCTATTTATTTGTATAAAAAACTAATGACACTACACTGATACTGAATGTGGAAATACCCCCTATTAAGTAATTCATTTCTTATATAATTATAATAAACATTTTAATAATAATAATATTCTGGGTAAAGGTGCTGTGTATTGATATAGTGCTAGACTGATATTGATGAATAACGTCAAGCATTCATTTTCCAAGTGGCTTGAAATAGAACAAGTTTACATAGGCAGAGTAAGTATTCAAATATAACTTTTATTAAGGCATTTAAAAAATGGTAACACATTAAAAACACAAGCAAACCATGCTGGATTAAAGGATAGGTATTCAAATAAGTAAAAGGGAATTAGGGAGGAAAAGGGGTACTATCCTTTAATAGGCCTTGGATGTAGATATTAATCCATGGTCACTTACTGTGGGGGTATCTCTAAAGTTGGGGAGTAAAATGGGCTCTCATAGAGATTTTAATTAGCAAGCAAATGCTGGAAGAATATAATAGAGCAAATTAACCAAGGCATAATAGTTATTACCAGCAAGCATATAGTAATACTGACTCATTTATATGCATAGTACTAGGTAATAGTGAACATGTATAGCCTTGACTACAATGAACTGATATAAACGGTATTACTTATAGAACCAAGGTGGGAAGCGGTCATCCTCAAGCTGATTATTAGTGTTATTCATCACTGCTGCAGCACTAACACTGGGAGCATATTAAAGCATTTTGATAGATGTGACTATATTATTGAAATATAGAAAATATATATAAATTTTCTACACAGCTGTGATTACATATATAAACTGTAGAAGTCATCTAACTAATTAAACAGTTACTCTCAGTCACTTTAGAGGTACCACCCACAGTAAGTGACCATGGATTAATATCTGCATCCTAAGCCATTTAAAGGTATAGTACCCCTTTCCCACCCTAATTTCCTCTTACTTATTTGAATACCTATCCTTAAATCCAGCATAGTTTGCTTGTGTTTTTAACGTGCTACCATTTTTTAAATGCATTAATAAAAGTTATATTTTAATTATTACTCTGCCTATCTAAACTTGAGCTATTTCCAGCCACTTAGAAAATGAGTGCTTGAAGTTGTACATCAATATCAGATGTACATCACTGATACATTTGTACAATATTTCTATATATTTCTGATAATATTTTGGTACAATATATATCTATTAAATATGACTTTTGCAATAATATGCTTTTTCATGTTTTCCTCTACTTGACAGCAAAGGGCTCCAATGCACTTCTATATATGTCTATATTTATGTGTTTATATGTGTATATATCTGTGTAAATAAATATATACACATATGAATACATGAATACATATATATATATATATATATATATACTTATACATATTTAGACATGTGTATATGTATGTATCTCTATGTTAAAGCCCCTTGCAGCCCTTTTTTTCTAACACCTTTTGTGTAGAATATTTGTTTAAATAATTTTTATTAGATGGTGTTATTATGGACCGGGTATTAAAAGGCGTGTGGACAGTTTCTCAAGTTGAGGAGCTGTCTGCATGCCTTTGCTGCATACGGGCAGTGGATCTGTTCGTTCACTTTCCTGTAGGCATCATTACAAATCATGTAATGCCCGTCGAGAGAAGGGACTGTCAATCACCGAGAGCAAGCTCTCTGTGATTTCTCTTCAACACCTCAGAGGTGGCGAAGAGTGTAAAAATGTAAAAATCAGCAGTCTAATGACCACTGCTTCTTACATTGTGGGAAGCAGGCTTCCATCGATGAACCTGCCCCGCAAGGGATCCAGGGCAGCTTATGCTGCTTCATACATGGAGCTTTATGAGTGTAAGTGTACTTTGTAATGTATTTTTTATATGTTTTGTGACACTTATTGTTTCGCGAAACAGTTAACCAGAGCAATCATTCTAGCATAAATCACGATTGCTCTCATGCATTCTAATTTATTTTCAACTTGTAATATGACAAACGAATGTGAAAACCAATATCTCTCATGCGCAAAGGATAGGGTACCACTCGTAATTTGGCCCTATATGTTTTTCATTGGTCTTAACTTGAAAACTGTGTTTTTATTTCTAGAAGTAAAATGATAAAAATGTATATTTTGTTTCTATCGAGAAATACTTTATGTTTATTATGTAGTAATGTTGATTAAAGTGCAGCATGCTACAACCTAAGCTAAAATCTGTTTGTAATTTTGAAGCCGGAAGATGCATTTGGAAGAAAAAGAAGGTTTAGCAAATTAAACATTTATTTGAGGGGAAAAAAATACAACATAAATAATAAAATAATGAATGCACTGAAAATATATTTTTTTAAATAAATAAATTGAAAACAAATTGCTTTGAAATTGATGAACGTTCAAATATTGTATATCACTCTTAAACAAATTGATTAGTTTTTAATGACACAACATTTTTTACAATATTTACAAAATGCATAAGGCTGCTTTTCTAATTGCTTGCAAGATTTATTTAAGAAGTGTACTATAATATAGAACTAGACAAAAAGGATAGGACAATGTGAACAAAAGAGTAACATAATGGTATGGAAATATTAACATGAAATGGATTAAGACTCACAGCTCTAAACTATGAAATGAAAGAAGACAAAAAAAAAAGAATATGGTGCTGTTAATTGTCTGTATACATGCTACATAGATAGTATACATACAATAAATGCCTATTTAGCTTGCTTTAGTTGTGTTTTAACATTTTTTAAGTACAATCTGACTTTTGAAGGCTTACATAACCATTGGAAAATAAATGTTCCACTAATAATAAACCAAAGGCATCTTTTTAATTTGATTAGATCTTTCTCGCAGTTTTAAATTTATTTAAAAATTTACATTTTCTTTTTACTAGAATATCTTTTTTTTTTTAGAGAGAAAATTGTGATTTTTAAAAAAATATAAATAATGTAATATGGGAAGAATCAAATATTGAAACTTTCTTCCTCACTGTTTAGTAATCAGAATTTAGAACTAAAAAAAATGCATCTTCTTAAATGAGTAATACCAGTCCTTATGTTTAACATTTTCTTTACGTATTACAATAACTCTCATTACTTAAATTAGATTTTTATGGTTGTTTAATTTAAATACTGTAATTTTACTAAAAATGAAAAATAATACCCAAGTTAAATGTAGTTTCAGTGTTGTAAATCATAAATGCTAGAATTAAATCCTGTGAAGTGGGGGACAAAGTATTAATTTTACTGTATAAAAATATGTGGGGATATTATCAGTAGTATTTTATTGTTAATATAACAGTCACATCCATATCCATGTAAAAGCAGGATGGTAGTAAAAATAATAAATAGGCCCTCTGGTTTATATTGGAGAGATAAAGACTAACATTTGGCATTTCATTCCTTGGTGCATACCAGGTTGTCCTTTTGTAGGCATATGCCAACGTCATTGGGAGAAGACAGCATGGGAAGCATAACAAAGGAAAAAAGAGAAGAAAATCTGGTTCAAAATCTTTGCGGGTTTTAGATTTATTGTATTATTTATTTTTAATGTGATATAAACCATAACTATAATTATTTAGTTTTATCCTTCCAGGGCATTCTGGCTTGTTTGATAGCTTTATATCTAAATTATTGTTTTTATATTGGGTAACAACATGTTTGCATTACAAATGCCCTGTTAAATTCAAATTCCTCAATCAAAAATCACTACGCATGCTGGTATGTTGAGATAATTTTATTTGAATTAACTTGTATATTCCATGTACCAGTGTATGCACCTAATAAAACTATGCGCTCAAAATGTATGCAGTGCAACAAAATGGCTTTAGTTGGCTTACATAAGGGTTATAATGTAAATATATTTGAAAACGCCCATATTTTCAACCATGCATTTAAAAAACTTGTTTTCAAATTTTATAGATTTGCCTTACTATATTCCACAGGTTAGTGAGAAAAAAGCACACCGATCCACTCAGTTATTTTCACGTTTGTTGCTATTGTAAGAATCTTAAAAAGGGGACTCAACTTTTTAATAATTGGAAATTGTGAGCTTAACCCTATGTAAAATCCTTGCCTGGTATGCATCCTGTAATAACTGTTTACAATTGAGTGCAGACTTTATTGTGTATATGCCTATCACAGCTTTGAAATGTAGGAAGAATATTATGAAATTTTGCTTTCTGATAAGGCAGTTAATTTTAAAATTCTTATAAATATATTTTCAAGCAATCTGCAAAACCCCTTTAATGGCGATACTGAAACACAAGTTTTCCCTTTAATTGGATAGAAAAATGTCCTAAATAATTCATATTATATTGTTATTTTGATAAATGGGTTTTATTTTGCTAATCATTTTAATCATATTTTGTCATCATCTAATTTTCTGGTGGAATTTCTTTTAAAATAATATTCACAGAGTAATATCAACAATGCAAATGTATGTGTATGAAGCATTACTTAATTTTATGAAATTACACTGTTATATTAAAAATGGAAAATGTTATTTTGTATAAACAATATTAGAAAAAAAAGAAAAATGCTCAATATATTTAGCCAGAAGAGCCCTAAAAGAACAAAACCATATTGATTGCAATCACTTGCAATAAAAGCATGCAGTAATCTTTTTTTGCAATGCTGAAAAAACATAACCCTCCTAGCTATTCCATGGCAGACTTAAATAAGAAAAAATACAATGTCTTTCTAAAGAATACAATTATGTCAACGCTTATTCACAATGGGAGCCACAACACATGATAGTGGTTTAAAATGTTTGTGATGTTTTGTAAATTTAAAAAAGTAATAATAATAATAATAATAATAATTGCTCAAAGCTACAGTTTTTCATTTGTCCTGCTGATTGGATATACATTTATTCCTGTAGTAGTGAATACTATTCTAAGGTAACAGAAGCTAAGCAGACCAATCAATTTTTAGAATCAAATTGCAAGTCAAATTGCTCTTAAAAAATGTTTAAATGTATGCTGCTTGAAGTCAAGGAATTCACAATATTACTGATTCAACTTGTTTTGTTAAAAAAAAGCTTCAATTTAACAGACAAAGAAATTTCTACTGTATCTAAAGATTTGCGATTCAAATACCTAGATAGTGAATGTAATGTATACCACAAGCAGCATTTTTTTAAAATTCTTCATAAAATGTGACTAAAGGCCACCTAAGGTAACAAGATACAAACACAAAAGGTATGGGTTATGCATCTAAAGATATGGTGATAAGGGAAAAGATTGTGAAGAGGGGTATTGGCTAAAATATAATATTTTGAAAACTATATGTTTATTTACAGTAATAAATCTTAGCAGTATGATCTATCAAAAATATTCAAAATAATTAATTTGTAGAATATTGTAAATCTTAATTTTCACTAAACTGATTTCTGAGATTTTGTCATCATCATCACATTCTATTTCTTGCTCAAAAGTCACAGACTTTTTTTTTTTTTAAATGAAAATAATGTAAGGTACTTACCACAGTGACATTAAAAGCATAAAGAAGATCAAATGGAAGAGCAGCAATTAAGTCAATGACGAACCAGGTTGTAACATAGTGGATACAAATAGATCTTGCTTTAAATATAACTTGGCCAGACTTGCTGACATAGGTTGTTCGGAAGTTTAACACAATATCTGCTTGGCAAGACAAAAGAAAACATTAAATCATTTATCATTTTTCATTATGTTGTTGAATTATATTAGAGAGACATTGGCAAGTATCAATGTTAAAGTAAAAAAAAAAGTCAGTAAATTCAAAAGTAAAAAATAAAATAAAAAAAATACATATCTAAGGTATTCAGATTGTGAAATCATAATTCTAACAACCCAGAAATAATAACAGTATTTTATTATACATTATTTCATTTTTGTGTGTGTATATATGCATATCTATTTCTATCTATCTGTATCTATCTATCTATCTATCTATCTATCTATCTATCTATCTATCTATCTATCCTGCAACCAGTTGTTAGTTAACACACATTTTTTCAATAAGTTTTGTTCCGCTGTGATTGGTTAATAAGTTTAATGTCATAGACCAATGATGTTTGAATACTGTCTTTAAAATTTAGCATGTTATTGTGAACCAGTATGCTATGATTACGGTTATCACCAAAATGCATAAGTTCTGGTAGTAGTGGGTTAAACTTTTTGCTCTACTTGTGTTGACAAACTTTAAATGGAATAATAAAAGTTAAATTTGATCTTTTACATATCCGACTCACAAATTTTCTTCAACTTGTATGTTATTTGTAAGTCCTTAGTGAGCACAGAGGGGAGTGTAAGTACACCTGTTTTTGGTTGGAAAAGAATTGCAGTTTGCCCATTGGATCCATGTGTACATGCGGTTGGCTAGTTGCTTTCTCATCCTGTTACTGTGCATTGTAGAGTTTGGCTTTCTGGGGTTCTCAGCTGAGAAGGGCACATCAGCTCTCACTCGCAAGATTAAATGTACACGCAGACTCTACTGTTTGGTGGGATAGAATTTCCTCAGGAGAGTGTTCCAGACAGTTGCGACAGGAATAGTGAGTAAAAGCCTTCACATGTAGCATACTCTATATACTGTAGGGTCTGATATGGGTAGACTCCAGAAATTGGGTGACGGTACACATACTTACATACTGTTTTTGGCATAGGATCTTTTTTTGCCAGCACTTAAAGATATTGCATATTTAAATAGTGTTGGTAAATTGTGCTTCAGGCATTACAGTTACAATTTTCCTTTGCACATGCTTTGTTGTCCTCACTTTTAGAGCACCAACAGATTCCACAGCACTATAAACATAGGAATAATCTTTAAAGGTAGCATTTAAAGTAGTAAAAATGCATAGAGGGCCCTGTCACGAGTTGCACTGTTGTAAACCACATATCATAAATGTGATTTACAAAACAGCTTGTCCCATAGACTAACATGCTAAGGGGGTGCAAGGGGATGACAAAGGAGGAGGGGAACTGAGGTAATTAAGGATAGCATATGTTGTATTCCTCCATGAACAGTAGAGTCTTTAAGTAACACTTGAAACTATGAAAACTAGGGGAGAGTCTTGTGGAGTGAGGCAGAGAGTTAAAAGAAATAGGGGCCAATTTGGAGAACTCCTGTAGATGGGGATGTGAGGAGGTAACGAGAGCAGGAGAGAAGGTCATGAGCAGAGTGAAGGGGAGGGTGGAGCAGTGTTATTGAGGGCATTGAATGTCAGAGTTGGATGGATTTTTTTTAATTTTTTTTTTATTGAAGTTTCAAAAAAGAACAAGCTACAAGTTTGCCCATCAATAATATTAACATCAATATGTGACACACAATATTGTTACATGAATATTATCCATTCAGTTAAGGCAGAGATTGGCAGTCCAAACAACAAATCAATATGCCAAAGTTTTAGATCTCAAAAATAATAATAATAACCATAACAAGAACAGAAGGTTAACAATGGAGAATGGAGTCTCATGTACTGTCTAAACAGGTGTCAGAGAAGGGTTTGGGCTAATAATATGGAACTTCATTTTATAATTTTATTAGTTGAAATATAGCCCCCACAACTGTAGCAGGAATACACTATAATTTTCTATTAAAACAGTCATGGTGTGGGGGATTGGTTGTTGTAGAGACCCCCCATGGGTCACAGTGAGTGGGGAAGTGAAAGTGTTACAGTGGGCAAGAGCCACTCGAGATATAGGGGAAGGTGGGGTGGGAGGTCGGGGCCAACCATAGTAAAACCGTGAGGTAAGCTGATATATAAAATTGCTTAAACTATAAACTCTATGAGGGTAATAAATGGGATAGGGTAATAAGAATAGTATATTGGCTAATATGCATACTTAAGGAAGACAGGTAGTCATATCGTCTGTAATAATACAGTAAAACACAACTTGACTGTTATCAGACAAATGAAAAACATAAAGACCCGATATCAGGGACATCTGTGAACCTGTGTGCATTAAACTGGGCCTCTCAAGATTGGCGCCTCAATGAAAGCTGATTAATGATAAATATAGAGGATTCTTACTGGGCTCTTTAATGAAGATAGAGGGGGTTGCAAGATGAGGGAAAACATACTCAAAGAACTAGCAAGCCTAGGCTAGAACTATATGAAATAAATATAGCATAGGGGAGATTATTAGATGTATAGGACAGGGTATGGTTCCCCATAACTCAAAATAAAGGATGAACATTCTTCGTGCTCCTCGGTTCATATGTGAGTTAGGTTTCTCATAATACAAAATATAAGGTTATTAGTGCTAACCTAAAAAGCCCTCCAGTACACATAGTTAGGAAGGAAAATATCTAAAGCAGGATTTACGGCCAGTTTATGAGAGAAAAAAGCACAAAAATACCACAGTGTAGTAAAAACAGAGTGTTCCATGGCTTTTCATGTTCAGAACGTCTTCTAAAAAACATAATATAAAAAGTACCACCAAATTTGTAGATCAATATATGAGCCTGCTTTGCTCAGTTATCCACAGGGCTAGAGGCACATATCAGAATCTTACCAATAACTCTAGGGGATACCTATATTCTTATTCTTAATTATGTAATGGGATCTTTCTAAGTGGGTGAAACCCTGGGCTAATTAGCATCTTTAGTGGATATGATTCATCTAGGTGTGATATGTGCTAAAAGTGTCAGCCTAGACTGTTGTGGTACAAGTATTTTGCATGTGTCTACTAAGTTGTGTTGTGTGTGACCTGTCTTAGGTGATATCTATGGGTTACCCCTACGTTAGTTTAAATATACAAAAGAACAATACTGAAATCATATAACCATGGGCTCATTAGCTTTCTCTCAAACATTCTTCCAGACTGATGCACTCTGATCTCTCAGCCATCCACCCCTGCTCTGACAGATTAGCCATCCGTGGTTCCACTAACTCCGCATGAAGTGGAGAGTGCTGAACTTCATCCTCTCCATCCGTGAGCAAAAACTTGGTGTTTGTCTGAGGAGGTAGGGTATTGGAGAAGGGAGACCAGATTAGTAGGGAAAAGTTCAACGGCATGGCTAATGCGTGCATGGTCTCCCTTGTGAAAAGATTGCGCAGCTGCTCTGAATTATACCCTAAATTTCCTGAAGCCCTGTCCGGTTTTGTTAGGGACTTTCTCCTTGGCGGTAGATCAGGTTTTAATGAAATGGCCCTTGCAACATAGAAGGGACCTGCTAGAGCTTTGGGGGACACCTTCAGATAGGGATGTAAAATCGTACCGTGATTCCGTGATAGCTGAGCAGCCAAAGTGTTCCCACTCTTCAGACCAGTCTCTAGTGACGTTCTGTCTGGCGTGGCGATCAGGTACATCTGAATGATCCAGATCATTAAGGGGAGATAGGTTGTTAACCCGTTCTGTCCCATTCAAATCGCAATTGTGTAGGGCAGAGCCAGAAATAAGCCGCAGTTCTCGGCTCAGAGCTGCATATTGGAAGTCCAGCGTGTCCATCAGATTGAGTAGAGCTGTAATGACGTGTGACTCCATAACAGGAGCCGAGTCAGAGATCATGATGAAGTTGAAGAGTGCGTAAAATAAAGAAGAAAAAAAATAGTGGGGTATAAAAAGGCTTCTTAACCCTACTTGCTGAACAGGGGGGAGATCTGGAAGAGTGGCTATGTTCCAATTAGCAGGAGTCCTTAAGATTAGTTTTCAGCATGTGTGACCATTCATCGGCAAACCAAAATGGCGAATAGTATTGCTTCTGTGTAATACAATGCTTTCTCTGGGCAAGCAGCTAAGAAGGCTAAAAGTGCTCTGGTTTCATGTCTTCTCGGTCATGTCCTTAGGGAGTGTTCTGAGTAAATCAAAGACATTTCAGCAGTCAAGAAATAAATAAAAAAGAGTATATATCAGGCTAAAATCAGGAGCACTAGGGATATGCGTTCAGTATGCTCGGCGGCTGCCCCCCCCCCCCCCGAGTTGGATGGATTTTAAAGAAGATAGATAGTAGCTAGGGAGAACAGAGAGGATGGAATTGCAATAGTCAAGGAGGGAAATGATGAGAGAGTAAATTAAAATCTTAATTGTGTGTGAGGAAGTGGTACATTTTTTACCCCAAATCATCAGGCATGCTGGGTTAGGGTAATTATGTTATTATCAACAGTTATACAAAGATAGAGGATAGAGATTTTAGAGGAAGGGGGTAAAATAAGGAGCTCAGTTTTGGATAGATTTAGCTTAAGGTAGTGAGAGGACATCCAAGATGAAATATGAGTAAGACAGTTAGTGACATGGGTAGCATGGAAGGAGATAGGTCTGGGTCAGAGTGGTAGATTTAGGTGTCATCAGCATACAAATAATATTGAAACCCACAGGACTATATTAAAGCTCCTAAGGAAGAGGTATAGATTGAGAAGAGAAGGGGACCATGGTCAGAGTCTTTTGGTACCCCAATGGAAAGTGGTAAAGGGGCAGAGAATGCACCAGAGAAGGCTACACTAAAGTTATAGTAGGATAGGTAGAAGGACAACTACAATAGGGCTGTGTCACAAATGCCAAAGAATTGGAGAGTTTGAAGCAAGAGAGGGTGCCAACAGTATCAAAGGCTACAGACAGATATATAAGGATTAACAAAGAGAAAAGGCCTTTATATTTTGCTGTACGTAATTAATTAGTAACCTTAATATATTTATATATCCAGATGAAGTGTGATAAATGTGTATTAACTAGCCCTTCCAGAATATTAGAGGCAAGGGGGAGTAGAAAAATAGGGTGGAAGTGTGATGGGGAGGTTGGATCGGGAGAAGTTTTTAGGGATAGGTATGACTAGTGCATGTTTAATGGAAGAGGGAAATATATCAGTACTGAGGGAGAGATTGAAAATATTTGTGAGGATTGGAGTAAGAGTAGTAGAGATGGAGTGCAGCAGTTGTGAGGACATGGGATCAAGGGGACAGATAGTGAGGTGTGAGCAATATATAAGGGCAGACACTTCCTCCTCAGTAACAGGGGCAAAAGTGCATAATTTGTGGCACTGTGGGTTTTGGGTGTTTGTGAACAGTTGGTGGAGTTGGAGACTGGAAGTTTGCTGAGGGAATCAATTTTTTTGTTGAAGTGAATTGAGCTGAGAGAGATGTGGCAATAGTAGGTGGTGGGTGAATAAGGATTTTGGGTTTGAAGAAAGAGTAGAAATTAGAGTACCAAAGTAATCCTGCTTAGAGAGGTTGAGGGCAGAATAAAAGGAGTTCAAGATGAACTTGTAGTGAAGAAAGCAAGATTTTCTCCAATGTTGCTCAGAAGTGAACATCTGTGAAGGTAGCAGTATGCCAGGGTGGTGGATTAGCACATGATTTGTGAACTATGGTAGGAGGGGCCAAATTGTCAAGGACTAACTTAAGAGTGGAGTTGTAGTGACAAATAGATTGGTCAGGGCAGTAAAAGGAGGAGATGGAAGGGAGCAGAAGTTTCAGAGAGTTTGAGAGATGTTGTTGATCTAGGGACTTAATGATTCTGTAAAATTTGGTATGAGTGTTAGATGGACAGAGAGTAATAGGAAGAGCTGTGATGTTACAAGTGATGATATGATTGTCAGATAGAGCAAAAGGGTAATTTGTGAAGTTTGAGAGAATGCATTGATATCTGGAAATCAGATCAAGGCAGCGTCCATCTTTGTGAAAGACCATAAGTTGCTCCAGGGGCAGTAGGATTATCAATAGGGAGGTTGAAATGCCTAATAACGAGGGCAATAATGTCTGAGGAGTGAAAATAAGGTAGCCAGGCAGCAAAATGATCAAAAAAGAAAGTTGGGGAGCCTGGGGGATATATAACTGCAACACATAGAGAGAGGTGAGAGTGTAAGCTAATCATGTGGCTTTCGAAGGAATAAAATGTGATGTATTGTCTATTTTTAGGCCTAGGGGTGTGGCTGAAGTGGAGATCAACCTGTGACAATGCAACAGGGGAGGAAGTGTCTGAGGGAAAGAGTTAGGATTCGGTGAGAGCCAAAAGGTTGAGGGAGAGTGTGATAAAGATGTCATAAATAGAAGTGAGCTTGTTACAAACAGAACAAGAGTTACAGAGTGCACAGGTGAAGGAAGATGATATAGATATCACCAGAAGCTAGTATGTGCAGGAGGGAGACTGACATAAAATGAGATATAGATTTGCAGTGCTGAGGGTTTTTTGGGATGTGGTGCAGGGAGGAGAGAAATAGTTTAAGAATGTGTGAAGCTCATGAGAGCAAAAGTGAGTTTAAGATAAAAGAGATGGGCCAATAATTAAAGCAGGTGGTGAAGGGGAAATAGTCAATGAATAATACAGTTTATTATAGAGACAAAAGGTTGCAAAAAAGGAAAATTAAGATATCGAATATTTTTTTTACATAAAGGGAAACAGTGAAACACATAAAGCACAGTATCAAAGCAGCACTTGCCTTGTGTCTTGTCCTTTTTTCATTCTTTGTTTAATTATTGTATAATTATTGCTTAATTCTATTTGCCCCCCTTATAAAATGCTCACTTATGAAATGTGAGCATATACTATTATCATTTGAAATGCAACCCCTTGCAATGTATTCCCCAAACTAGTGGTATAAATTATAGGGCAGATCAGTAAGCAGGGTCAACTAAATTAGCTAATGACAGGATCACAGACAGTCAAAAAGCCCAAAATGGGGAGTTTGATTCTGGCCAGTTATGTGTGAGATAAGTTAAAATAAACAGACAAAAGAATTTAGAGGAGGATGAAGCTATGCTATAGTCAAATTATACATTTCAGAAATTATAGTGGCAACAGTTTGGGGAAGGTCCTTTCCTGTTCCATCATGAAGGTCAGTGAAGACATGGTTTTGACAAGTTTGGTGTGGAAAAAATTGAGTGACTTGCACAGAACTCCGACCTCAAGCCTATTGAATACCTTTAGGATGAATTAGGCAATTCCATATTAAGGTTTTGTAATTGAATGTTTAGCAAGCTGATAAAGTTGTGATTGCAAGGTGTTAACATTTCTATATACTGACAGAAAGCATGGGTTAGTAGTAAATACAAGACCAAGCCTATTTAGCATTTCTCCTTTCTGTTAAAAACTTAGGAGAAAACTGTATTTTTAAAAAGTGCAGTTTTTCAACTATGTTCTGTGTCTCTGGGGTGGAGTATTTGGCAAAATGGGTGGGCTGTTACTCCAAAACTATTGAACTCTCCAGACCTTTTTTTTCTGCAGAAGCTTGGTAATCACATGTGTGATTCAATTTTACAGATTCTGTAGTTTAAACAGAGGCCTGACTTAGACCTGTTCGACTGTTACCCCACCAGAAGGGCTGATGTGTTAAAAAAATGACTGTTGTTGAATTTTGTAACTCAAGGTCATGATGTGCTGCAGAGGATGGCCTTTTCTCTCTCCTACGTTAAAGACTTTATTGTTTATTGCAACTATTTTCCCTTTATTGTATAATTTCAACTAATTATATGTATATATATATATATATATATATATATATATATATAAAACAAAATACCACCAATGAGTAAAACTATGACCCTCAGTTTAGTTATAAACACAAGTGCTTTAAAGCAACTGGCCAGGATTGAGAATATCCCTGCTGTCAGCAGTTAATCAGCCTCATTTTAATTAATTTAACTGTCTTAAAAACAGTATCCTAATATTCTTTTCAGTCAATGGTTGCCAAGTGCTAATGTAAGAAATGCTTCTTGAGATTCTCTATAGATAAATATATAAACATCCCACTTTGCATAATCTATTTCAGACAATACATGGCTGCAAATTGTAAATAAACTCAGTTAGTGATTGCCATTTTTATAGTCAAACAACTTTATTGTAATTGTATTCATTCACATTGACATAATCATTGCTTAACCAATTTAAATTATTATTGAAAACTTTCAGAAATGCTATGGGAAAATAAGATTTCCCTGTATAATTATATTGAAATTGTAACATTCTGTTATTGATAATTAAACTATTTCAAATGTAAATTATTTTGAGGAAATAAAACAATTTTTGTTTAATAAATGTAATATGAAAGCAGATGTAGAGTCTTGTTATTGAAAAATCATGCTTGAGTTAATGTACTGAAGCTTGAATGTTTAATTAAGTCATTGCTTCTGTAGAAAAAATGTGATTTCTGTAAACCCTTTCTTAAAATTGTATCTATGAGGTCAATCAGAATCTTTAGTTTATATAATGATTTTTCTACAAAATTCACAATTTAAGTATATAAAAAAATGGTTCTAAAGGATTGTGATCAAAACCTATGTTTGTTACATTAACTAAATTTTATTTTGTTAAATATTTTTTATTGAAAATATATTTACGTACTTTTACTTTTGATACAGTATTAACGTAAATAGTTTTAAACAAATGTTCAAGAAAATATTACATTAATGTTGCCTCAATGTGGCAAAAGTGATTCTTTTTAAAAAAAATTGTGTCACAAAGTTATTTAACACAACAATTTTAGGTTTATGTAATATTATTTTGTTAAGCTTTATTTACATTTTCTTTGTCAGAAAATATTATTTCAGAATATCAATCAACAGATTTTGATAATAATCTACCAAGTGTGTCTGTTCCATTCACAAATATTATTCTTTTTTTTTTTAACATAGTGACTGATAGGCAACAGCTGAGCAAATAGGTTTTTGTTTTTTACAATTCTATTGGAAACATTTTTTATAAAGCTATTAATAGTTATAAACCATTTGCTGAATGTTGAAAATTGTAATTAAAGCTGATAAATGGGCTTATTGTTAAAACAACAAAAGACAATAATTGATGTTTAAATATACTACTAGCAGATGTTTTTATAATACAATCAAAAGTTTCACACAAATCTCCTACAATTATAAAATTATAATAACACTGCAAGAGCATATGTTTATTATTATTTATAGTATGAAAGTTATTGCAAACCTAGTAATGAATCACATATTAGATCACTTCAAAAAAAATTAAAATATTTTAAGAAAACAGCACAATTTACTCAAAGAACTTATTATTTAGGTAGTGTTAAAATGAGAGCTGTGGAAGGGATGAGGGGACAGCTTCTCAAGTACATGAGCCCATATTTTAAATGCTGACTGATCTGATACAGTAAATCAATGAAAAGGCAAAGGAAGGAAGCACAAAAAAATGGGTCCAGTACATTGGTGAACAAAAAGCAAAGCAAATAAAATACACCCAATAGTTTGTAGTTAAAAATTCTGAGAAAAATGACTACTACTAGTCTGCAAGCTTCATATAAAAAGTATATTAAAAGTACACCAAAATAATAGGTGTGGGAAAACACAAATAAAATCAAAAGTCCCAATAGGGTATATGTTTCAGTGTTATGGTAGTTTTTTGTCCAGGGTATATTTTGACCAAGACCAGGTCTCCAAATGTGTTATTTGTTCATTCTATTTCAAAGCAATAACCCCTGGTTGTCTTCTAAGTGCATGATCCCTCTGTAGGGTCATGTTAGGAGAATTTTATGGTATATATATATATATATATATATATATCTGTCTGAGGAAGGGGTGAATACCCCGAAACGTCACGCTAGTTAAATATACTATTTGTTTTACAAAACCAGAGCAGAGAGTGCTTATTTCTTGCATATATATATATATATATATATATATATATATATAAATAAAATAAATATATATATATATATATATATATATATATATATATATATATATATATATATATAAAACAACAATTAAAATTATGGGGAGGCGAAAAGTGAGTTTAAAATCCTCCACTAAATGCAAAATATAGAGAAAATAACTCATTGTGTAAACCATTTACAGATCTAAACAAGTCAGAAGACTTGCTTTAATCCCAGAAACTCTCTGACTACACTGTTTCCAATGCAGCAAAGGAATCTGGGTAAGATATGCAAATGAGGTTCACAATGACTCACTTTTTTACTTTTAGCCTGCTTTTTAAGACAGACTTCCCTTTACGCCATAGCACTGCTACATTACACAGCTTTTATGCTTAGCTAGGGTTAGTACAGTGATTCAGACCAATCCCAGGACAGCTGTTTCGTAGTTATTGCCACTCACTGTACTAACCCTAGCTAAGCATAAAAGCTGTGTAATGCAGCAGTGCTATGGCGTAAAGGGAAGTCTGTCTTAAAAAGCAGGCTAAAAGTAAAAAAGTGAGTCATTGTGAACCTCATTTGCATATCTTACCCAGATTCCTTTGCTGCATTGGAAACAGTGTAGTCAGAGAGTTTCTGGGATTAAAGCAAGTCTTCTGACTTGTTTAGATCTGTAAATGGTTTACACAATGAGTTATTTTCTCTATATTTTGCATTTAGTGGAGGATTTTAAACTCACTTTTCGCCTCCCCATAATTTTAATTGTTGTTGAATTTCCCCCAGAAATGAACTTTTCCAAGCAGTGATTCAACCTACTCCCAGCTGATGAGTGGCAATAACTACGAAACAGCTGTCCTGGGATTGGTCTGAATCACTGTACTAACCCTAGCTAAGCATAAAAGCTGTGTAATGCAGCAGTGCTATGGCGTAAAGGGAAGTCTGTCTTAAAAAGCAGGCTAAAAGTAAAAAAGTGAGTCATTGTGAACCTCATTTGCATATCTTACCCAGATTCCTTTGCTGCATTGGAAACAGTGTAGTCAGAGAGTTTCTGGGATTAAAGCAAGTCTTCTGACTTGTTTAGATCTGTAAATGGTTTACACAATGAGTTATTTTCTCTATATTATATATATATATATATATATATATATATATATATATATATATATATATATATATATTTATATATATATATTGGAGGTGAGGGGTGTTCAGTAGGAAGCACACAAACTAAATGCACCACTGTGTTTGTCTCATGTGGTAATATCCCATCAGGATATTTCTATTGTTCATTTAAATGTATTCACATTTATTCATTTGAGCATAATTAAGTTAAATTAAATAAAAGCTATTGTTATCTTGGTTACTCCACAAAAATGAAGTGTAGCTTTAGCTTAATGGGTGAATAGTTTCTAATTTCATCAAACAATAGAAAAACATGAAATACTGCTTATAGCTTATTCACATGTCTATCCTTTGCATTGTTGTATGTTTCAGGCATGGTGCATTGAACTGCAATGACCAATGATGGGAAAAACTAATTTTGATAAGCTATATAATTCACTCAGAATCCAATGAACTTAATACAGAGAGGAAGCAGTATTTTAACCATTTAATAAGAACGCTATTTAATTCCAAAGCACCTACACCTGTTATTTAAAACCTCTATATATCAGATCTTAACCCTTTCCTGTCAGGCACAGCCTACAAAAAAGAGAGGGGCGGGATCGGGTGCAGGGGCGCTGGGAGCGTGCACAGGGGTGGGGGCACACACGGGAATGGAGGCGGGAGCGCCCATGGGGGTGGGAATAGGTGGGACCACTACACTATGGAACATAAATTGTAATGGATGGAGGGAGAGGGTAATCTGAGTTGGAAGCCGCTCAAACAGTATGGCAGTGATGCCTCGATGATAAGGCATACTGCAATACTGTTCCTGACTGCTGGGCTCCATTTCCGGTTTGACTTCACGTGGAGCCCAGCAGTCAGGCAGAGAATCAGAAGCCATTGGGCAGGCTTCTGATGCTCTTTAAGTGTGCTAAGTGCCTCAGTGGGTCAAGGCACTTAGTAAAATCACATATATATAAATAAATTATTTTTAAATAAAATAGCCCCATATAGCCCCCTCCTCGCTTCAAAAATGGCGATGCCCAGTGCATCATGGGGCTTCTGTGGGTGTCTCTAGCCTGCCTCATCATAGGGCCAGGCTGGGGTCATCCAATCTGAGCTTGCTCTATAATTTAATTTATAATATTAAAAAATCCCATTTGTCTGATCATGTCAATATTAGTAAATATTGACACTGATCAGTGTGAATCTCCCTCCCTCTCCTCACTTGCGTTTTTGTGGGAGAGAGAGATCTGTGTTCAGAGAGAAAGAGATAAAGGCCTAGATTACGAGTTATGCGTTAGGCTTAAAAAGCAGCGTTGGCTGGTCCCAACGCTGCTTTTTAACGCCCGCTGGTATTACGAGTCTTACAGGTACAGGTGTACTGCTCACTTTTTTGGCCAGACTCGGAAATACCGCAAATCCATTTACGTCAATTGTGTATTCTATATTTTCAATAGGTCTTGCACAGCGCCGGTATTACGAGTCTGACCAAAAGTGAGCGGTAGACCCTCTCCTGTCAAGCCTGATACCGCATTTAAAGTCAGTAGTTAAGAGTTTTACACTACAACGCCGTAGCATAAAACTCTTAACTAAAGTGCTAAAAAGTACACTAACACCCATAAACTACCTATTAACCCCTAAACCGAGGGCCCCCACATTGCAAACACTAAAATAAATTTTTTAACCCCTAATCTGCCAAACCGGACATCGCTGCCACTATAATAAATATATTAACCCCTAAACCGCCACACTCCCGCATCGCAAATATTAGTTAAATATTATTAACCCCTAATCTGCCGGCCCTAACATCACTACCACCTAGCTACATTTATTAACCCCTAATCTGCCACCCCCAACGTCGCCGCCACTATAATAAAGTTATTAACCCCTAAACCTAAGTCTAACCCTAACACCCCCTAACTTAAATATAATTTAAATAAATCTAAATAAAATTACTAAAATTAACTAAATTATTCCTATTTAAAACTAAATACTTACCTATAAAATAAACCCTATGATAGCTACAATATAACTAATAGTTACATTGTAGCTATCTTAGGTTTTATTTTTATTTCAAAGGTAAGTTTGTATTTATTTTAACTGAATAGACTAGTAAGTAAATAGTTATTAACTATTTACTAGCTACCTGGCTAAAATAAATACAAACTTACCTGTAAAATAAAACCTAACCTGCCTTACACTAAAAACTATTACAATAAAATAAATTAAATGAATCAAATACAATTATCTAAATTACAAAAAATAAACACTAATTTACACAAAATAAAAAACAAAATGATCAAAAATAAAAACGAATTACTCCTAATCTAATAACCCTATCAAAATAAACCCCCCCCCCCCCCAAAATAAAAAAAACCCTAGCCTACACTAAACTCCCAATGGCCCTTAAATAGCCTTTTGCGGGGCATTGCCCCCAAAGAAATCAGCTATTTTACCTGTAAAAAAAAATACAAACAACCCCCCAACATCTATCTTAGGGTTTATTTTTTATTTTACAGGCAACTTTTTTTTAACTATGTACAATAGTTATTAAATAGCTATTAACTATTTAATAACTACCTTGTTAAAATTAAGAAAAATATACCTGTAAAATAAAACCTAACCTAAGATACAATTACACCTAACACTACACTACAATTAAATTAATTACCTAAATTAAATATTATTAATTATAATTAAATAAAATTATCTAAAGTACAAAAAAGAACAAACACTAAATTACAGAAAATAATAAAGAAATTACAAGATTTTTAAACTAATTACACCTAATCTAATCCCCCTAACAAAATAAAAGAAGCCCCGCCAAAATAAAAAAAGGCCCTACCCTACACTAAATTACAAATAGCCCTTAAAAGGGCCTTTTGCGTGGCATTGCCCCAAAGTAAACAGCTCTTTTACCTGAAAAAAAATTAAAATTCCCCCCCAACATTAAAACCCACCACCCACACAACCAACCCTACTCTAAAACCCACCCAATCCCCCCCTTAAAAAAAACTAACACTAACCCCTTGAAGATCACCTTACCGGGAGACGTCTTCACCCAACCGGGCAGAAGTGGTCCTCCAGACAGGCAGAAGTCTTCATCCAACCGGGCAGAAGTGGTCCTCTAGACGGGCAGAAGTCTTCATCCAGACGGCATCTTCTATCTTCATCCATCCGGCGCGGAGCGGGTCCATCTTCAAGACATCCGACGCAGAGCATCCTCTTCTTTCCACGGCTGACAACTGAATGAAGGTTCCTTTAAATGACGTCATCCAAGATGGCGTCCCTTCAATTTCCGATTGGCTGATTGAATTCTATCAGCCAATCGGAATTAAGGTAGAAAAAATCCTATTGGCTTATGCAATCAGCCAATAGGATTGAACTGGCATTCTATTGGCTGATTGGAACAGCCAATAGAATGCCAGCTCAATCCTATTGGCTGATTAGAACAGCCAATAGGATTGAACTTCAATCCTATTGGCCGATTGCATCAGCCAATAGAATTGAACTTTATTTTTTCTACCTTAATTCCGATTGGCTGATAGAATTCTATCAGCCAATCGGAATTGAAGGGATGTTTCATGGTAGGGTGATCTTCAAGGGGTTAGTGTTGTTTTTTTTTTAAGGGGGGATTGGGTGGGTTTTAGAGTAGGGTTGGTTGTGTGGGTGGTGGGTTTTAATGTTGTGGGAGAATTGTAATTTTTTTTCAGGTGAAAGAGCTGATTACTTTGGGGCAATGCCCCGCAAAAGGCCCTTTTAAGGGCTATTTGTAATTTAGTGTAGGGTAGGGTTTTTTTAATTTTGGGGCGTCTTTTTTATTTTGTTAGGGGTTTAAATTAGGTGTAATTAGTTTAAAAATCTTGTAATTTCTTTATTATTTTCTGTAATTTAGTGGGGGGTTTGTACTTTAGCTAATTTTATTTAATTGTAATTAATTGCATTTAATTTAGGTAAATAATTTAATTGTAGTGTAGTGTTAGGTGTAATTGTAACTTAGGTTTTATTTTACAGGTATATTTGTCTTTATTTTAACTAGGTAGTTATTAAATAGTTAATGATAGTAATTTTATTTAGATTTATTTAAATTAGATTTAAGTTAGGGGGGTTAGGGTTAGACTTAGGTTTATGGGTTAATATGTTTATTATAGTGGCGGCGACATTGGAGGCGGCAGATTAGGGGTTAATAAGTGTAGTTAGGTTGCGGTGACATTGGGGCGGCAGATTAGGGGTTAATAAATATAATGTATGTGTTGGCGATGTTGGGGGCAACAGATTAGGGGTTCATAAGTATAATATACGTGGCGGCGGTGTCTGGAGCGGCAGATTAGGGGTTAATAATATAATGTAGGTGTCGGCGATGTCGGGGGCAGCAGATTAGGGGTTAATAAGTGTAAGATTAGGGATGTTTAGACTTGGGGTTCATGTTAGGGTGTTAGGTGTAGACATAAATGTATTTTCCCCGTAGGAATCAATGGGGCTATGCTAGGAGCTTTACGCTGCTTTTTTTGCAAGTGTTAGGTTTTTTTTCAGCCGGCTCTCCCCCATTGATTCCTATGGGGAAATCGTGCACGAGCACATTTAACCAGCTCACTGCTAACGTAAGCAGCGCTGGTATTGAGGTGAGATGTGGGGCAAAAGTTTGCTCTTCGCTCACTTTTTTGCGGTTAACGCCGGGTTTCTAAAAACCCGTAATACCACCGCACAGCCTCTAACGCAAAACTCTTAATCTAGGTGTTAGTCACTTATATTAGTTTAAAAATTGTAGAGCCCAAAGGTTCTTTTCAGAGCCATTAACCCCTAGCTTGCCAGTGATCACTACAAATCAGTGGCTCTTGCACAAAACCACTTTTTTGCTCTGTGCATTTTTTTTATGGGGTTCATTTTTTTATAGTAATTTTTTGTGAGACCCAAAGGCTCTTTTTAGAGCCATTTAGTTAATTTAAATTTACATTTTGTGTTTTTTTTAGTAATTAACCCCTAGCTTGCCAGTGATCACTATAAATCACTGGCTCTTGCACAAAAGCTCTGTGCATTTCTTAGGGGTTAATCCTTTTTTTAGTATTTCTTTTGTAAGACCCAAAGACTCTTTTCAGAGCCATTTAGTTAATTTAAATTTAAATTTTGTGTAGATTTTTTCTTTCTTTCTTTTTTTTAGTAAATAACCCCTAGCTTGCCAGTAATCACTATAAATCACTGGCTCTTGCACAAAAGCACTTTTTTGCTCTGTGCATTTCTTAGGGGTTAATCTTTTTTTAGTAATTTTTTTGTAAGACCCAAATGCTCTTTTCAGAGCCATTTAGTTAATTTAGTTAATTTAAATTTTGTGTTGATTCTTTTTTTAGTATTTTTTTTTCTCTGTGACAGCTAAAAATAAATCATGTCACAGAGAACATATAGTGCTGAGGAGGCATATGCCATCCTTGAGTCAGAGTCAGACTCCTCTATGTCAAACTCAGACCCTAATTTTGACCCTGGCATATGCTCAGATACATCATTAGATACAGTCTCAACTGATAGTTATGTATCTGTGGCTGCTAGCCCCCCTGCCAGAAGGAGACGTGTTTCTCCAGCTGCGATTGCTGCTGAAGCGCACCAGATGCCAGATATCCCACCCTTCACAGCAAATCCTGGCATGAATGTGGATTTGGCAGGATTTAGCCTCAACAGTTTATGGAGGTGTTTCTGGGCAATGACGTATTGGGGAACATTGTCGCCCAAACTAATTTATATGCTCCTCAGTTCCATGCTGCAAAGCCTGACTCATATTTGGCAAAGCAGCAATGGGCCCCTATCAATGTACCAGAATTTAAAAACTTCTGGGCATTGACTATGCTGATGGGCATAATAAAGAAACCCTCCATCCACTCCTACTGGAGCAGTAACCCCATCTGCTATACCCCATTTTTTCCCAGTGTATGTCGAGGAAGAGGTATGAAATGATTCTACATTTCATGCACTTCAGCGACAACAGCCTGTGCCCTCCTAGGGAGCATCCCCAGTTTGGCAGGCTGTATAAATCCGCCCCCTGATTACCTACTTTGCTGCCAAGTTTGCAGAGGCTTATACACCTGCAAGGAATATATGTGTGGATGAATACCTGATGAAGTATAAGGGAAGGCTGGGATTCAAGCAGTATATTCCTTCCAAGTGCTTCAGATATGGAGTAAAATTGTATAAGCTCTGTGAGAGCTAGACTGGGTATATTCATGCCTTCCGGGTGTATGAGGGAAAGGATAGTCACCTTGACCCTCCAGGTTGCCCAGAACATATGGGAATCACTGGCAAGATTGTCTGGGACCTGATATTAGCCCTAATGAATAAAGGGTAAAACTTGTATTTAGATAATTTTTATACAAGTGTCCTGTTGTTCAAGCTACTGTATTGCTTTGATACAGTAGCTTGTGTTACAATTAAAAAGAACCACACAGGTTTGGAAGGACAATTTACACGCACCTGGCTACAAAGGGGGGAGACCTCAGCTCCCCCAAGAGGAGCTGTTGGCACTTAAGTACAGGGACAAGAAGGATGTGTACCTTCTTACCACCATCCACAATGAGAGGACTGTGGAGGTCTCTGTACATGGCAGAGCTGAGAGCATAAGGAAGCCAGTGTGCATTAAGGCTTAAAAAACGGCATATGGGTGGGGTTGATCTGGCAGATCAGCTGCTGCAGCCCTACCTAATTATGTGGAGGACAACGGCTTGGTACAAAAAGGTTGCAATTTACTTAAAGGGACACTGAACCCAATTTTTTTCTTTCATAATTCAGATAGAGCATGCAATTTTAAGCAACTTTCTAATTTACTCCTATTATCAATTTTTCTTTGTTCTCTTGCTATGTTTATTTAAAAAAGAAGGCATCTAAGCTGTTTGTTTAGTTCAGGACCCTGGAAAGCAGCACTTATTCATTGGTGGATGAATTTATCCACCAATCAGCAAGAACAACCCAGGTTGTTCACCAAAAATGGGCCGGCATCTAAACTTACATTCTTGCATTTAAAATAAAGATACCAAGAGAATGAATAAAATTTGATAATAGGAGTAAATTAGATAGTTGCTTAAAATTGCATGCTCTATCTGAATCACAAAGGAAAGAAATTGGGTTCAGTGTCCCTTTAATGCAGATTGCAACCCACAAAAAGCAAACCCCGGAATGAAACTGATTTTTTTACAGTTTCAGCTCCAGATCATTTTGGGAATTTTGTACCAAGATGCACCTGTTCCCTGGGCGGTGATGGGAGAGAGCAGAGTTGGGGCTACTCATTTTATTTTCAAAATCCCCCCTACTGCGGCGAAGCAGAATCCTCAGAAGAAATGCAGAGTCTGTACCAAAAGGGGGCAGAGAAGGGACACCACCTTTTACTGCCCTGATTGCCCTGGACAGCCTGGACTCTGCATTGGGGACTGCTTCAAGCGGTATCACACACTGGCAATTTTTTTTATTTTTTTTACATTTTTTTGGGGGGGGGGGGGGGGTTTGGTTACCTTTACTGTTACTGAGTTTGTTAGTTTTTGTTTTTTACTTTTACTGTGCCAGATTTTTACATTTAACTGTTCTATTTTTATAAGTTCTAAAACTGGTGCTGTATTTTACCAAAACCCCTGTTAAACCTATGCATGGTGGGAATGGGTATACTCAGGGGTCTTGCAGAAAACAACCTGGAGTGGGTTTTTTTGCAATAACTTAGCAAAGCTCTCCTGAATCGTAGTCAAAAAGCAATGTGTGTGTAAAAATGAAAATTGAAAAATTACCACCGTACACTTTCTCCATTTTTTTTTAATCTAAAACGGTTGCATCAAAGCACTTCATATACAATACCTTGAGGTGTAAACATTTCAAATATATACACTTTCATGGCAATAAATAAAACTGGAGTATGCAATAGGCCCCAAACTAAAGATAGGCCTATGAGAAGAAATACTCTCACTTTCAACTCAAATTACAAGTCATACAATTGTAACTGAAGCTTCCCAAAATCCTGGCAAACCTATGCATGGGGGGCATGGGTGTACTCAGGAGGTCTTGCAGAAAACAAACTGGAGTGTTTTCTTGCAATAACTTACAACAGGCTCTCCTAAATCATAGTAAAAAAACAATGTGTGTGTAAAAATGAAAATTGAAAAATTACCACCATACACTTTCTCCACTTTTTGTTGGCTAAAACGGTTGCATTAAAGGCATCAAAGCACTCAATATACAATAACTTGGGGTGTCAACTTTCCAAATATATACACTTTCATGGCAAGCAAATAAATTGGGGTGTGTAAAAAGGCCCTCAAAAAGACAATAGTTAAAGAAGATATGTTAAATGTGAAATAAAATCACAAACACATGTTAGACGTTTGGCATTGCACCCCCTCAAACAAGCCAACACACCTATGCATAGGTGGTATCACTGTACTCAGGAGATGTTGGTGAACACATATTGGGGTCTTCTTTGGCAGTAACACATAACAGGAGCTAAGAATCCATGCCTAAAGTACATTGTGTGGGAAAAATAACAAAAAAAATACTGCCCAATAGTTTGACAAAGACTGGTAGTTGAATTAGTACATGGAAAGTGTTAAAATACCAGCATTTCAAATACCCTAGGGTGTCTACTTTTCAAAAATATATGGTTTGATGGGGTAAATTATATTGGCTGGCTTCAGAAATGTCCCAAATAGGACATGGGTGCATGATGACAGATGTGAAAATTCCAAGTTGGAAAACTGGAATGTGCCCCCTTAAAATAAAGCCTTTTTAGCCCCGTGAGGACCCAACAAACCTATTCATGGGTGGTATCACTGTACTCAGAAGATGTTGTTGAACACATATTGAGGTGTTTTTTGTCATTAACACATAACAGGAACTGAGAAACCATGCCTAAAGTACTTGTGTGAAAAATAAAACACAAAAATTACTACCCAAAAGTTTGACAATGAATGGTGGTTGAATTCGTGCACGGAAAGTGTTAAAATACCAGCATTTCAAATACCTTACGGTGTCTACTTTTAAAAAATATATGGTTTAATGGTGGTAAATTACATTGGCCGGCTTCAGAAATGTCCCAAATTGGACATGGGTGCATCAAGACAGATGTAAAACCCGACAAACCTATTCATGGGTGGTATCACTGTACCCAGAAGATGTTGTTGAACACATATTGAGGTGTTTTTTGGCAGTAACACATAACAGGAACTGAGAATCCATGCCTAAATTACAATATGTGTGAAAAATAACAAAAAAATTACTACCCAAAAGTTTGACAAAGACTGGCGGTTGAATTAGTACATGGAAAGTGTTCAAATACCCTAAGGTGTCTACTTTTCAAAAATATATGGCTTGATAGGGGTAAATTACATTGGCTGGCTTCAGAAATGTGCCAAATAGGGCATGGATGCATGATGACAGATGTGAAAATTCCAAGTTGGAAAACTGGAATGCGCCCCCTAAAAATAAGGCCTTTTAGCCCCAAGAGAACCCAACACACCTATACATGGGTGGTATCACTGTACTCAGGAGATGTTGCTGAAGACATATTGGGGTGCTATTTGGCACTAACCCTTAACGTTCTCAGTAAATGTATTCTTAAATTGCTATTTTGTCAAAAAATCACCAGTTTTTTTTTTAACTTTAGCATAGATTGGTGGTAAAATGGTTGCATTAAAAGAGTCAAAATACCCCAAGATTAATACCTTAGGTTGTCTTTTTAAAAAAATATATATACATGTGAAGGGTTATTCAGGGATTCCTGACAGATAGCAGTGTTAGAATGTAAGTCTTGCTAATTTTGAAAATAATGGTTTGGAAATAGCAAAGTGCTACTTTTACTTATTGCCCTATAACTTACAAAAAAAAGCAAAGAACATGTAAACATTAAGTATTTCTAAACTCAGGACAAAATTCAGAAACTATTTGGCATGGGTGTTTTTTTGTGGTTGTAGATGTGTAACAGATTTTGGGGGTCAAAGTTAGAAAAAGTGTTTTTTTCCATTTTTTTTATCATATTTTATAATTTTTTTATAGTAAATTATAAGAAATGATGAACATAATGGTATCTTTAGAAATTACATTTAATGGCGAGAAAAACGGTATATAATATGTGTGGGTACAGTAAATAAGAGGAAAACTATAGCTAAACACAAACACAGCAGAAATGTAATAATAGCCCTGGTCCCAGACGGTCAACTAATGGAAAAGTGCTCTGGTCACGAAGGGGTTAAAGGGAGAGGAAAACACAAAAATTGAATTAATGATCCAGATAGAACATACAATTTTAAACAACTTTCAAGTGTACTTTTATTATCAAATATGCTTCATTCTCTTGTTATTATTTGCTGAAGAAACAGCATTGCACTACTGGCAGCTAGTTGAACGAATCTAGTTAGCCAATCACAAGAGACAAAGTATGCAGGAACCAATCGCTAGCTAGCTCCCACTAGTGTAGTATATGTGCATATTCATTTTCAACAATGGATACAAAGATAACAAAGCACACTTGAAAATAGAAGTGATTTTAAAAGTGTCTTAAAATGACATGCCCTATCTGATTCTTGCAAGTTTAATTTTGACTTTACTTTCCCTTTAAATAAAATGTAGTATAATAATTGTAATGGCAGTAATAAAGCAATGAGAATAATTAGCTAGGCAGAGTGCTACTATAAGAAATATTCTTTAAACACATGGCAAGAAGAACTAGAGATTTTTACAGGAAATAGAAAAAACTGCCATATTAGATATTCTCTAAAGAAAGGAATATAATTCTGGAAATTACTAAGAGGTGGGAAAATGTAAATGTAATGCTCAAACAAGACAAACTATGACAACCTAAAATAAATAATTTTTATTATGTGCAAAAAATAGTATAGCCTTCATTTAGTTTTTTCGACTAAATTTAATGCTAATTTAAATCTTTTAAATTGTAAAATTGCAGAAATATACATTAACACTTATTATGCCAAAGGGGTCCCAAACAACATAATCTGATCCATTTACTTATGTTTTCCTATTTATTTCGGGGGTTTTTTTAATCTCAGCTCTGTCTGTAGCAGGATAACGTTAACTGGTAGATAAATATTAATTAATTTGTCCAGACCATTTAAATCACCTGCTTAAAATTAGAGCCTAGTTAGACTAGTTAAATGACCAATCTTCAATGCACTACATTCAGTGGATACAACATTGTTAAATGATTGTCAAGGGGGGTGCAATAAACACTTTTTTTTACCATGGGAAGTCTCAGCTAGGTTTATTAATTAGGAGACTATTGAAAAAATGTGTACAAGGCAATTACTACATATTTTTAATATTCATAGGGATTTTATTTATATCACTTTTGCTGGGTATTTCCATATAACTATCAAGAAAAAGCAACAATTACAAATTATATTGACTGTTACCATTGGTTGTTAAGAATCATATTTCACAATCTGAAAATACTAATTACATCCCAAGAACAGTAGCTAAATCAGTGTGGTGAGGTAACAAAATAACAGCTACACATTGCTGCCACATTGTATTGATTCGACGTGTTCCAAATCGGATTAATCTGATGAGTTTAAACTAAGGTCTGCTGAGAAAATATCTTTTTAAATTCAAGTTAAAACGTATTATTTTATGTAAATGTTTTTGTATTGTTACTAAACTATTGATGCTCTATTATCAAGTAGTATGTCTTTGTGATATTTCAAATGTCGTAAACCCTTTGCTACTGGGAATTTCCAAGGAAAACTTGCACAAAATACTAAAGAATTTTTAGCATTTAATTTAAACAAAAATAGAGCCTTTTTTGACATAGCAAAACTAAGGGCCAGATTAATGAGTGGAGCACAATATTGCACTTACGCAGCTCAATATTTGTGCTCCACCAAGTAATACCATTGCACGTAAATGTGCGCTGGGATTAAAAGTACCTCACGTTCGCATTGCCGCAAGCCAAGCGCTCCATAGTGCACTTCCATAGGCTCCAATGGGAGCCTCATTTTCATGCGGGCAGCAATGGCAAAAAACCTAGTGCAGCACAGGGGGCAATTTGAACAGCGTTGGGCAGCAATAAATAAATATAAATGTATAGGCTTACATACATATTATATATATATATATATATATATATATATATATATATATATATGTATGTGTTTATATGTGTATATACACATAGTAACACATAAATATATATGTGTATAAGCATATACATATATATTTATAGAGAAAACACAGTCCCCTATTAATCTCCATGTAAAGGCACTTTAGGTGCCATTTTTTTCTAACATCCCCTCACTTTAACCACTTATAACTGCTTTGTGCAGTTGTTTTTTGTTGTTGTTTTTTTTTTTAAAAAAAAGATGTTCTATTTCTATTTTATTTTAATGTATGGTCCTCTTTATTTTGGGGGCAATTGGGGTATCTTTTTATTTTTAGCCAGAGGTCTGACCTCTGGTTAATTGCGCTTAGTGCAATATGAAACCACAATCTCGTGGAAGCATTAATCAGCCACTTGAAATAGCTGGTTATTTAATGTGTGCCAGTAAACAGGCAAATTTGACCATTTACAGATACACGTTAAGATAATGCTTCAATCATAATCTGGCCCTATATATTTTTTTGATTAGACAACCCAAGGTATTCATCTAGGGCCATTTTGGTATATTTCATGTCACCATTTTGCAAAAAATGGGATCATATAAAATAAATCCTTACCTTTTTCACAAACTTTGGGTTTCTCATTGAAATTATTTATATATCTCTTGTGCAATCATGACAAAATCAATTGTAAAAGTTTTTCTGGAATCCCCTTTGTTCAGAAATAGCTAAATAGATATGCATGGCATTGCCATTGTTATTTGATAATTAGTTGGCTGCTAATTGCTGCTGCCCAGCACACTTCTGAAATTACCGTCATTGAGTGGGTTAATTAGTTAGATGGTATGGGAAATAGTACAGTAATGTTGGTATTACCATCCTGACACCTCCTATCTCCCTGATCCCTCCTAAATAGCTCTCCACGCCCCAAACACTCATTCCCATCATCTTACAGACCGTGTCACATAGATCTATGTCCATTTGGCCCAATGGGGTAAAGGAATATGTAAGTCATAATAAACGTCCATGATTCAGACCTTTAAAAAAATATATAATAGAACCAGAGTACATTTTTATTTTTTAATTTTATGCTCTAAATTTTAATTCCATGCCCCCTTAAGCTAGTCTTCTTTGCACTTGTTAAATTATCATAAAGATGAAGGTTATGCCTTGCGTCTAAGACTTTATCAAAATCTTATATAAGTATTAGGTTCAGTGTTCAAGAGCAGCTGAAAGATTTTGAGTAGTTAAGACCTAGCATGTCTTTAGCCCCAGTGGAGAAAACTTTGGGAGCGAGGAAATATATATGCCACACACAATAGTAGGTCATTTAGACAATCCAAATTGCACTACATCTTACCTATAATAAAAAGAATTTCAACAGAAATATCACTGACGGTTGTGCTTCTGGTTGAGGATAAATCATCATTGTCCACGAAGGAAACATTGTAAGGTACAGTGACAGCAACATAAAACGTTGCTAATAATATAAGCCAGTCCCAGGCTGCTTTAAAAGCGCTAAAGTGTAGAATGATGAGTTTTGACTTTTTTGCATCTGAAACTTTATATTCAGGAAATGCTGGTTTATCTACAAAAACATTCTGCATGAAATAGAGAAAAAAAAGAATATAAGCAAATACAATACATTGAATATTCTATATATATATAATTCACTATGAAAACTTACACAATTGTAATTAAGATTTATATCATTAAATTAAAACATATGGCTAATAGAAAATGGCAAGCAATACATTAAAATTATCAGCAAATAATGACCAAACTGATTATCTACAAAATGTTTGTATAATATTAAATATTGAAAAACACCATTGTGATAACAATTTCTTTAAAATGTAGAAATCCATTACAAATGTAAATTATATATTATTCACAGCATGCTAACACACACTCCCAGATATACACAGACACAAATTTGTAGATCCACATTTATTTTTTTAATGGATATAAATTGTAAATTAACTGCATTACTTCCAGCCCATTTTACATCCACTTGTTTTTACACAAATGTTTGCATTTTTGTATATAAAATAGTTTTACTTATCCCAGCCACTGGCTGGGCTACATCTCCTGCATATTTATTTTCCTTTTTTTTTTACTTCTTTTTTTTGATGATACAGCTAAAAAGAGATTAAGGGCCCAATGATCTAAAGTTCTATGGGCATTTAAGATTTTCTATGAAATCTAGACAGTGCCATGAAACCCCTGTCATAATTCTCTAAAGGCAGTTTTTTACCTTGAGAACAATGTATCTCACAAAGGGGCATTCCCTGCTTTTAAGTATTTAAAAGTAATGCATATATTACATCACACTTACTTTCCAAACTATTCTGTCAGGTGTCCAGCATCTTGTGCCAATGAAGTCTATAGCAAACCAGCACTGCATTTGGCTCTTTTCTTGGCACCTTTTCTATGTGTTCTCTTTCTTCCTTCCTCTGCAGCAAACTGGCTCTTTCCCTTGCACCAGCAAATACGTTTTTAGCTGCCAGAACACCTTTATAAAAGAGGGAAAATGGCAGAGAAGAGCCTTTCTACTGTGAGACTGAAAGAAGAGAACTATGTGCAATACTGGATCATTTTGGACTACATTGGATCAAGATTCTGGACATCAGACAGAAAACTTTGGATTGTAAATAGAATTTTTTTTAAGGGATTTTTTTTAGGGGCCCTATGTTTTTTTCTAGGAGGGCTTTTTTTTTAGTGGAACTGTAGTTTTTTTTTAAGTTTTTTTTAAAGGAGCCTTTTCTTTCTAAAGGTGCCCTGTGTTCAATAATAATTTTTCAAATGTAGTACCTTTTTACATTTTTGAAACGTTCATTGGTAACTAGGAGGTCTTAGATTAAGGGATCTTGGAGGGTTAGCAATTAGGAGTTACCTAATGAAGGTGGTTGTGGGGGTTTAGGGGTTAATAATGTTGTGGGTTTCAGAATGAGGATGTCTCAGTTTATGGGTTAATAGTGTATGGGGTGTTTATACAATGTGATTGTGGCAGTTAGGGGGTTAAATAATTTTGTGATTTAAGCAGCGTAGTGATTTTTATACTAGGGTTAGTGCTGCTGGGGACTGTTACTATTCAGAGTAACAATTTACACCAGATTTTCAAATGTGAAGTTGTTTATTGTGTGCATATAAATGCTTACTGGTAATATCAAGGTAAATGTGGCCATTAGCACTTCTCATTATGTATTGGATGTGTTTATTTTAGAGTTCTAATAAAACAAGTACAAATTTCACTGAATCAAATTGTTTCCCTACATTACTTGTTATTTTCATCACTACATACTTATGAGGTATGCCCTGTCCTGCTAATAAGTTATTTGTGCAACTGTTTCTCTCTTTCTGCTGCTTGCTTCTACTTCTTTTACTTTCCTATCATCATATATGTCCCTCTTTCCTATTAAAGCCCTTTTCTCCAGTTAGTCTTTGGCCTAGAGTTGATAAAATCCATTTGTGAAACTAATATCTTGTGTAAAAAAACAACTGGAAAATTGAGCAATTCAAAGAGATTTGTACCCAACGGGTGTTATATACTTTAGTTTCAAGTGACCCTCCATAATAATCTTGCATAGGCACAAAATAAAACATGAAAATTAAAATAAATAAAATAAAATAAGACAACCTAGTCCGCTTTAAAATAGGGAGACAACTACAAAACAAGCAAGTTCTTTATGAATTCTTTATGCTTGTGTTAGAGTCTTATTTTATGTCATGATTATATGCATCCCTTCCTCCCTGGTACTAATATATCTGCAACCTTTTCTGCTCTTTACCCAGCTTGTGTTGAGGATATAGGCCTATATTACAAGTAGAGCAGTATTTTGCATTAGATTTCTAGCATAAATTGCACTCGTGTGAAACTGGTACGGGTAGTATAATGTGAGCATCTGTGCACTTGTATTACAAGTTAAAAGTACATTTTACCAATCAAGTGTTATTATCGCTCGTTTACAAAACTCATTTTTACAGTGTGAGAAAGTTTTCAAAACACACATGTAGAAAAAAAAATGTATAATACATGTAATTTACATGTGTACTTTGATCCCATAATGCCCCAGCTCAAATAGATTAAATAAGAAACAAATACCATTGATTTCACAACCTCTTAATATATATGCAACCACATCACAACATAAAATACTAAACTTTAAAAACAAATTGCCTTAATGAGTCTAGAAAATTGTATATCAAAGGGACAGTGTACTTTGATCTTTTCCCCCTTTTATTTGTTCCCAGTGATCAATTGTACTTGCTGGAGTGTATTAAATTATTTTAATTTATTTTATCATTTGAGCTAACTGCCTTGCCTGTTGTATCCCCACCTAGACTGCAAATTTCAATACTTCAGTACTGGTTACAGAAAAGTTTAGAGGAAATCAAGCCCCCCAGTGAGCGTGTGGGACAGAGAGATATTAAAGTGTTACTTTTTCTTTTACTGTCGTCTCTAAGGGATTGATAATGAAATGCTTTACGGCATGGAGAGGAATCTCACAAAATCTTTATTTTTGTTTTTTAGCATTATAATACAATGTAGGTGTCTCTCCTTCACATCCAAAATCCTGCATAGTGAGATAAACAGCTCTAGTCTCAATATAACATTTGTCTTTCTAAAATACATTGAAGGACCCAACGATACCGATGAGAAGTCTTAGCTCATCATGCCAGAGTGGAGAGCATTAGATCAATGGACCTTAAGTACTGGACTCACTGTGTACACAGAGAAAAGATAAGGAGGATTCTGAGTAAATATAGAGATAAGCTGTCCCTGCTGGCTCAGCCCATTTTATTAGGTTGTGATTTCAATTAGCAGATACAGCTTTATATACAAAATATACCTAGATGTGCAAATTATCATATATTTTAAACTCAGCATCTGATATATCAAGTTGATGTAAACCCAAGAGGAAACTAATTTTACAGTACACCGTCCCTTTTAGTACATCTAAAAATGGTTTTAATGTGTTTTGTCTCTATATTAAAGCAATGCACTTTGTAAAAGGTCTTGAAATAGTGTGAAAATTAAACCTAAGATGCTTGTGGTTTCTTATGTCCTGTATGGGCAGTCACAATGACTTTACCAGAGCTTTTAACTTTGGTTAATATTTCACGCAAGAGAAGCTGTGGTATTTGTTTGCACTCCTTACTTGTAATATGAGTTCTATTGGTAAAATGATTGTGACTCGGCAATCGCATTTGCACTTATCACGGTACTGATTGCTTTCTACCTGTAATCTAGGCCATTATCTGTAAATTCCATCATATTGATCAGTATAGCTTCAATTCCGAGGAAGAGAGGGATTTTTTTTTTTTTTGTGTATAGTTAGTCCAATAAAATCACTGCTTAATGCAATACTTATTTTGACATCTTTAACACTGGACTAACACTGCCTCTCCAATGAACAATTCTGTCACTTTGTTATACACGTTTCTGAAATTCACTGCTGCGTCTACATAGTAAATAGACAATGTGAGCCTAGTGCCACCGGTAAAGAGCTAACCATGCCTTTGTTATAAGCCCATTACTTTGATACGGTAATTGAACATAGAAATATGTATCAATGATAGCTTAAGAATTTACTGGAAATGGGAAGGATCAAAGAAGTGTACACAACATGAATGAAAAGCGCAAGCTGAGCCTACATACATAACCTTTTTATTACAAGGAATATATAAAATATGAGCTTTAAAATGTGAAAAGTTGCAGTGCACTCAGATGACCTTAATATTACAAGGAGTATATAAAATATAAGCTTTGGCAGCATGATTAAAACAAATATGAACCTGCAAAATTACAGGACATATAGGGATATTTTTCTGTAATAATACAATGTGTTAGAACATTGCATTACTGAACAATTAGTTAAGCCTCTGGTTAAACATATAGTTACATTTGTGTTACATGACACTCTCCAAAGAGGACACAGGGGTTATTGGTGCCCATGTGACATTGCTGCTCTGGATTGGCTTATTGGCCATGTCTACTTAGAAGTGATAATGTATTATTTCTTACTCAGAGCAAATACAAGTACAGTATATGTGTCAGCCCTTTGCATATGTTTTATACATAGTTACACATTTGCATTAATTTAATAATAAAATAACAACACATTTTACCATTTTACTTTTAAAGTAGAATGTTCTTTTAATCTCATTCCTCGATACCTTCTTATGAGGAAGTTTAATAGCCTATGCAAGATTAAGGAATGATGAATATCTGATATAAAAACTTCTTCATTTTGTTGTTACATTGTTATTTTCTTGTAACTTAAACTTAGTCATACAATATATGACTATTTGATTGTATTAGTTTAATATATTCACTAATTTTTTAGTATGGCTAAAACAGATGTTTTCTCTTTTTTAGTAGATCTCATTAGCACATCAAATTACTTACACCTAAATTACGAGTTTTGCGTTAGGATTGAAAAAGCAGCGTTATGCCCATAACGCTTTATTTTCCCTAATGCTGAGTCTTGTCGGTATAGGTGTACCACACAACTTTTAACCTGTCACACAACGTCAGTACCACACTTTTAAAAAAGTCATTTTTCAATGGGACTCCCATAGCGCCGGTATTACAAGTTTGCCTGCGGTACACTATATAACCACAAGATCCGTAACACCATCTAAAGTCAGTAGTTATGAGTTTTTTTTTGTGTTTAAATAATTTTTATTAGAATAGGGTTCACTAGGTTACAACAAATCAAAATGTAAATTCTTGACATCGTAAATATGTAAGCAATAATACAATAATATCAGAATAAGCATTGTCAAACAACAGTAAACCAGTGGCCCAGCTTTTTTGTGAGTGGCGAGGGGGGGGGAGGTAGGATATATGAGGGATAAACAAAGAGGGAAGTATAAAGACTGTTAGGAGAGGAAGGGGGAGAAAGGGGAGACATTCTGAATTCAATGTGTTGAGCTGGTACTGCACATCTTAGTGATTTTCTCAAGGTGGTTTATGGGGATCGGAATGTGCACTCAAGGGAGCAAGAGTCTGGGGTAGGGGAGGGGAGAGAATCAGGTCATACACTGACAAGTTTGTACATGTAGAATTAATAGCTTAAAGTGATGGTTTTATGTTCTTAACTAACAGCCAATAGTTTGCGTGTATGCTTTTAAATGTTTAATTATTAGTACTTGGTTTTTAAACCCAGTAAACGATTCAGAGTGGTTTTCTATTGGTTCCTATACTGCTCTAAGGGGTACTATGAGGCCTTTGCTCCCAGATAAATTGTACATTAGTTATCATCTCTTGTTTACCTAGGTAGCAGTAGTGCATTTTTTCTAGGAGTATCACATGATTAACCTCAGCTATCCATTGGGCTATTGTGGGAATTTCTGTTGATTTCCAAAACCTAGGAATTAGTCTCTTGGCACATGTCAGCATTATTAAGAAGAGCTTTTTTCTATAGGCGCAAGGGAGTTTTGGAGTATGGTTAAGGAGAATGATGTGAGGGTTTAGTGTGATTTCTATGTTTAGTGTTTCGTTCATCAGTTTAGCCACTTGTTGCCAAAATATGGTTAGACTCGAGCAGGACCACCAGATATGTGTCATGGTGCCCGTCTCACCACATCTTCTCCAACAGCTAGAAGAGGCCGTCGGGTAAATAACCCGCAGGCGGTGTGGGGTCAGATACCAGCGGGCCATGATTTTGTAATTTAGTTCTGATAACAAGAGGGAGGTTGAAGAGGCGTGTATGTTACGGAAACAACGTTGCAAATCTTCATCGTCTAGGTCATATGGTATCTCCTCAGACCACCTAACTAGGTAGGAAGGGCGTGTCACAGGAAATTTATTCCTAAGGATTTTATATGCTATGGACAGGTGTGCTCTCATGATGACAGGATTGGTACATAGTTGCTCAAATGCGGTTAGTGGTCTAAGGATATCTTTCTTGTGTGGGTTGTTGTGTATAGCATGTCTAATTTGCAGGTATGCATACCAGCTATGAAAGGGGGGCCCTAGTTCTTCTGCTAGTACAGTTCTGTCTTTTATGCCCATTGGGCCTACAAAAATGTATAGAGGAAGGTTCTGCAAGTGTCTTACTGGATTAGTGTGAGTAAATCTACTGTGTTGTAGAAACAAATGATTGTGGAGTAGTGGGGTAAGTGGAGAAATTACGGTCGATATACCTTTGGTATGCAATATGATATGGTCCCACACTTCGAGTGTAGCTCTAATGTAGTCATTACGCTGCGCCAAATGTGGTCTAGTGGCTTTAGGGAGCCAGGGTAAATCTCTCATGTGTCTGGTCTGTGTTAAGTGCCCCTCTATCTGTACCCATAATTTTGCTGGAAGTGCGTGATTCCAAGAGATGATCCTTGCTAAATGTGCTGCTCTGTAGTAGTTGGTGATATTAGGAACATTGAGACCCCCGTCCTCTTTGCTAAGGTATAATGTGTTCTGTGTCACTCTTGGGCGTTTGTACGACCAGATAAATGAATTAATTAGCTTTTGTTGTGTCTTGAGGTATGAGTTTGGGAGAGCCAGTGGAAGTGTTTGGAAGATATATAGGTATTTAGGAATGATCATCATTTTTACTGTGTTAATTCTTCCAAACCAGGACAAATGTCCCTGTGAATGCCACTTTTCCAGTAAGTTCTTGGTGCGCGATTGGAGTGCGAGGAAATTGTCTGTAAAAAGCTTGTCAGTATCATATGATATAGCTAGTCCTAAGTATTGAAGTTTATCAGTTATGCTAAACCTTCCTATGTGCGCTAAATTTTCAACTTCTTGTGATGTTAAGTTGATCGGCATAAGGCCAGATTTATCCATATTAATACAAAAGTTAGAGATTTGTTTATAGTTCTCCAATGTATCGAGAAGTGCTGGAAGTGTGGTCGACGGTGATTTTAAAGTGAAAATCACATCATCCGCGAACAAGAGGCATTTCTGGTCTATATCGCCTAGTTTTATGCCTTGGATATGTGGGTTATTTCTCACTTGTATTGCTAAAATCTCTACTGTTAATGCAAATAGCAAGGGTGAAAGTGGGCACCCCTGCCTTGTGCCATTCGATATAGGGAACGATTGGGAGGTGACGTCATTAATCTTAACTCTAGCGCTTGGGTTATGATATAGGGCCTGTATTCTATTAATGAACGTTTCGGAAAAGCCAAACTTCGACAGGGCGGCCCACATGAATTGCCAGTCCACCCTGTCGAAAGCCTTCTCCGCGTCAGTGGACAGTAGGAACATCGGGGTATGGTTGTCACGGGCGAATTGTAACGTATGGAGCAGTCTTATAGAGTTATCTTTGGCCTCCCGTCCTCTAATGAAGCCCACCTGGTCCGGATGAACTATTTTAGGCAATATTGTATTTATGCGGTTCGCTAGGATTTTGGCATATATCTTCATATCTATATTAATGAGTGATATTGGTCTATAGTTGCCTACAATATCTGTAGCTTTATTTGGTTTCGGGATCACAGTTATTAATGCCTCTAATAAAGTGCTAGGGAAAACTGTACCTTGGTCTATGTCTGAGAATAGTGAACAGAGATGAGGGCTTACTTGCTCTTGGAGGAGTTGGTATAGTTTTGCGGTGATGCCATCCGGACCAGGGGACTTCCCCCCAGGTAGTGATTTGATTACCAGGATAACTTCTTTTAATGTAATAGGGGAATCTAGTATTTGCCTGTCGTCATCTGTAAGGGCGGGCGTAGGAATGTTCGCTAAGAAGGAGTTCAGCTTGTGTTGTACATCTAGCGCTGAGTCTTTTGTTATATTGTATAGGTTTGTGTAGTAGGAAATAAACTGGTTTGTGATCTCCTCAATTTTAGAAGTGTGTTTATCCGATTCTACTTTAAGAGATTTGATAAAAGTGGAGTATTTCTGCTTTTTAAGTGACCTGGCTAGCATTCGGCCTGCCTTATTGCTGTCCGCAAAAAATCTAGATTTGGTTGTGAGGGCTCTCATATGTGCTCTTTGTGTTAGAAATTTGTTTAGGTTTTCTCTTGCTTCATTTAAGTCAGCTAGCTTAGCGGTGGACTTTGGATCAGCTTTATGCAAAGTTTCTTGCACGGTCAATGCAGAGGTTAGCGCGGAAAATTGAGTCGTATATAATTTCTTCTGCTTGGCATTGTGTTTTATTAGGATGCCACGTATGTAGCATTTGTATGCCTCCCAGTTGTTCGCGGACGACGTGTCCTCTGGTTTGTTCAGGGAGAAGAACTCCTCTGATGTCGCTCTGAGCTCATCTACAATCTCCTGGCTAGTAAGCAAGGAGTCATTAAGTCTCCAATTTAATGTGTTGCGAGTCCTACCTGTCCATTGGAATGTTGTGATAACCATACTATGGTCGGACCAAGTTGTGTGGGTTATTTTGGAGTGTATCATGTTCGAAAGGAGAGCTTGACTACTCAGGATGTAATCTAGTCGAGAATATGAGTGTTGGGGGTGGGAAAAAAAGGTATAGTCCCTCTTGGTTGGGTGTGCTATTCTCCAGGTATCAAAGAGGTTTATGGATTGTAGGGCCGTATAGTTGTTCCTTAGGGTGTTTTTACGTAAGTATGATCTTCCTGTTGAGGTGTCTAATGCAGGTTGCATGGGGAAGTTGAAGTCTCCTCCAAGTATAATCGGGCCCTTAGCATTGTCTATAAGAATGTTAATTACTGATTTATAAAAGTGAATGGTAGGTTTGTTTGGGGCGTATATGTTGGCAAAAGTTACCGGGGTTCCGTAGCAAAGTCCTACCAGGACAAGTATCCTGCCTTCCTTATCTACGTACCGCTGCAAGAGTTCAAAGGGAGTGTTGCGTCTAAATGAGATGCACACTCCATTTTTTCTATTTGGGCCTGAGTTACAATAGTGTTGGTCAAAGTATCTCTTGGATAAGGTGGGTTCTTTGTGTCTAGTGAAATGGGTTTCTTGGGTCATTACTATGTCTATTTTCCTCTTGTAAAAGTCATGGAAAGCTATGGAGCGTTTCTCAGCCGAGAGGAACCCCTTAACATTTTGAGTTGCAATTTGGAGTGTGCCCACTCTGTTGTTAAGCATTTGGGCCATATCGTGGTAAGAACAATGTACTATGATACTAAAAAGGAGTTAATCTAGTCTGGTCAGTGTATTGGCTTGAGTTAGAGCAATAAAGGTGTGCTGTATAAGAGTGTGGGTAATGGTAAAAGGGGTATAGGGGGAAAGACAGCTGTGGGAGAGTTCGGGATTGAAATACAAAAGAAATGAGGGGAGTCTAGGGGGTGGAAATGCTGGGGTAGAACCTGCAGTTCAGAGTCCGCAATCTGAGCTCCAAAGTGCAGGGATTAACAATTAAGGTCTGCGGTTGTAAGTTCTAAGTTGGGGGCTTTTTTACAGACCGGGTGTCTAGATGTTTTTATTAAAGTTCGGTAATGCGGCTATTGCTTAGTGGGGAGTGTTTAGCTTAACGTGAAGCTAGCTAGTGCAGTATTTTAATCATAGCCCTTTGACGCTTTTTGGGTACTGTAGGGGAGTGGGACGCCATAGTGACGTATCTTGCTCCGTAGGGCAAAGAGAACAATTTTAAGATGTTTGGTTATATATAATTAGTGCATAGAGGATTATAATAACAGATATAACAGTTAGGTGATTATAGCAAACAAAGGCAACAACAATACAACAGAGTGAGATAACAACGTCTCCTTAGTGAAAACTTTTGTTTTTTTCCCCTTTTTTTGTTTTTTTAAAAAAACTAGAATTCTTTAAGTAGAAAAACATGTAATAATTCAACATAAGAGAACCAACATTCAATTCAGACCCCATTATTAAATAATACATTTATACCATGTGAGGGATCTAAATGTTAAGGCAGATTAGTTGGGTCTAAGATCATTTTAAGAACTACTTAACTGTGGTGGATATCTATATGAGCTAGGCTAGTAGGCTAATAGGTCGCCCTTCCAGCAGCTGTATATATACTCGGCCTAGGGACTCTATATATACATAAAAGTCTCTTATTGGGCAGTTCAGCCTTTCATGTCATAAGAGCAGCATGGCTAGAAGCACAAATGGGTAATCAAAAGTACTTATCCAATTGAGTCTGTGTCCATTATGTCAGCCTCCGTCTGTAGTAGTTGTCTTCTTTTGTTCTGTTTATTTAGCGGGTCAGGGTTTGGGCGCCTTTGTGATTTAGGGCTGCCCTGAATTTTCTGATTTTCTTTTTGTGATTGGGAGTCTGCTGTAGGGGGCTGTGGAATGTTCATCATGTTGCAGAATCTGTTTATTTCTGATATAGAGGTACATTCTATCTTCTTGCCATTCTTCATTGATATTACTGACGTGGGGAAACCCCATCTGTAAGGGATACGCAGTGATCTTAAATGGGATGTAAGAATTTGAAAGTCCCTTCGTTTTTGTAATGTTCTCACTGATAGGTCTTGGTAAACCTGGATTTTGTGGCCCTGGAAACTTATAGCTTGTCGTTTTCTAGTTACGTTGTAGAGCTCTTCTTTTTGTCTGTAGTTCTGAAAATGCACTACAATGTCTCTAGGCGGGGAGTCATCTGGGGGTTTCGGACGAAGAGCACGGTGTGCTCGATCAAGTGGGATAATGGAATCTTCTGAGGTCTCCTCTCCTAATATTTCTGCAAACAGGGCCTGTAGATAATCTTGGAGTTCGTTGTTTAGTACTGACTCTGGGACCCCTCTAAAGCGCAAATTACCTCTTCTTGAACGATTTTCCAAATCGTCAATTTTGTCTTCTAATTCATTTATGTGTTGGGAATGATGTGTTTGATGTGCTGCAATTTTTGCTATTTTTTGCGCCATCACATATTCGTGCTCCTCTAATGAGTCGACTCTGTGGCCAAGATCATTTATTTCCTTCTTCAAGTCAGCGCATTCGTCTCTGATGCACGACTTTACTTGCTCGATCAGGGCCACTATAGCCTTGTAAGTAATAGGGGGGTCATTTTCTAGCTCTTGCTCTGTAGGTGGTAAGCAGACAGGGGCAACCAAGGTGTCAATGTGGTCGCTAGTGGTGGGAGTTTGTGGTGCGTTCACTGCTGTTTTTTGTACTGTCTGATTCATTTGTTTAAAGAACTCATGTACCGCTCCCTGAGTGACCTGTGAAGGTTTAAGAGCCTTATCCTGCCTGGTGTTTTTCCTTTGCGACATGTTGTCTTGCTGTTGGTTGTGAAAAGTCCTCTCTAAGCGGCCAGAGACCTCTATACCCCCCGGGGAATTTACCCTCACAGGGTGATCACGGAGAAGGAGAGCTGGGTATGACCCGTCACCACAACGTGTGACGGTAAAAGGAGTAGGGGTACAGGGTATAGATAGATACGTGGCCAACTCTAATAAGGCCTAGAAGGCTGCAAGAATCTGTTTTAGAACCATTCTATAAGTTAGGCAGAGATTTTGTGAGAAGAGGTGTTTCTTGCTTATTGCGTGACTGAAAGTAAGCAGATTCCAGACACTGTAGTGTTTCAAGATGATTCGGTCGGTGTCGGTATTAAGTATATCTCCTTATGTAGTTTTAGTAGTGTGTTAACATAGTCCCAGTGTATCTATTGCGCCATTTTACTTCGATCAGTCACTTTCAATTCGCCCAGAAAAATTTTCTGCTATGCAGGTCTAAGCACTCCTCTAGCTTGGTGAAATGTCTCTACCAGTAAGGCAATGTGGTATTCACAGTGGGCCCATGTGTTCATGCAAACAGAGCGTTACTTATCCCCATAAACTTTATGTATGTTGCATATTTTACATACGTTACCGCCACCGGTAGTCTCCGTGTATCAGCGATGTGTCATAGCTATCTCCTTGGGAGACTGTGAGTCTGCTGCCTGCTGCCGATAGTGACCCCGTCTAGGGGATGAAAAGCTTGTGAGTTCAGCTCGGAATCATCCGCAGGCATGCACAGTAGTTCAGCTTGTGTCCCACGCGGCAAGTGTCATGCTCTCCGTGTTGGGCCGCAGTTCCTTCTGGTTGTGCCGGGGTTCAGTGTTTTACTCCGCTGTTTGAAGGGTCATGCTGTGATGTCGGCTGAGGGTTCCGACTAAATTCTCCGTTGTGTTCTTGTCGAATAAAGCATTTTGTGCCGCTTTTAGTGTCGAAGGCACCCAGTCTGTACACGGAGCCTCAGTGCAGTGCGGCCATCTTAGTCGGCCGTTCGCTCCGCCCTTTTTCAGTAGTTATGAGTTTTACGCTACAAAGCTGTAACATAAAACTCATAACTAAAGTGTTACAAAGTACACTAACACCCATAAACTACCTATTAACTAGCCGGCGAAGTCATCATCCATGCAGCAGAAAGTCTTCATCCAGATGGCCTCTTCGATCTTCATCCAACCGGAGAAGTCCTCATCCAGGCGGCAAGAAGTCTTCATCCAGACGGCATCTACAATCTTCATCCATCCGGCGTGGAGCGGGTCCATCCTGAAGATATCCGGCATGGAGTCTCCTCTTCATACGGTTGCTGCCGTAAACTGGAACTTCAATGCAAGTGACGCAATCCAAGATGGAGTCCCTTGCATTCCTATTGGCTGAAAGATTTCAATCAGCCAATAGAAATTAGAGCTGCTAAAATCCTATTGGCTGATCCAATCAGCCAATAGGATTGAGCTCTCATCCCATTGGCTGTTGGGTTTTTTATTTTGGGGGGGCTTTTTTATTTTGATAGGGATTTTAGATTAGGTGTAATTATTTTTTATTTTTGATAATTTGTTTCTTATTTTTAGTATTTAGTGTTTATTTTTTTTGTAATGTTAGGTTTTAGTGTAAGGCAGATTAGGTAGGCAGGTTAGGTTTTATTTGACAGGTAAGTTTGAATGTATTTCAACTAGGTAGTTAGTAAGTAGTTAATAACTATTTAATAACTAATCTAATTAGTTAAAATAAATACAAACTTACCTGTGAAATAAAAATAAAACCTAAGCTAGCTACAATATAACTATTAGTTACAGTAGGGCAAAAAAGTATTTAGTCAGCCACCAATTGTGCAAGTTTTCCCACTTAAGAAGATGAGAGAGGCTTATAATTTTCATCATAGGTATACCTCAACTATGAGAGACAAAATGTGGAAACAAATCCAGACAATCACATTGTCTGATTTGTAAAGAATTTATTTGCAAATTATGGTGGAAAATAAGTATTTGGTCAAAAGTTAATCTCAATACTTTGTTATATATCCTTTGTTGGCAATGACAGAGGTCAAACGTTTTCACAAGGTTGTCACACACTGTTCCTGGTATGTTGGCCCATTCCTGCATGCGGATCTCCTCTAGAGCAGTGATGTTTTGGGGCTGTCGCTGGGTAACACAGACTTTCAACTCCCTCCAAAGGTTTTCTATGGGGTTGAGATCTGGAGACTGGCTAGGCCATTCCAGGACCTTGAAATGCTTATTATGAAGCCACTCCTTCATTGCCAGGGCATTTTTTTTGGGATTATTGTCATGCTGAAAGACCCAGCCACGTTTCATCTTCAATGCCCTTGCTGATGGAAGGAGGTTTGCACTCAAAATCTCCTGATACATGGCCCCATTCATTCTTTCATGTACACAAATCAGTCGTCCTGTTCCCTTTGCAGAGAAACAGACCCAAAGCATGATGTTGCCATCCCCATGCTTCACAGTAGGTATGGTGTTCTTTGGTTGCAACTCAGCATTCTCTCTCCTCCAAACACTAGTTGTGTTTCTACCAAACAGTTCTACTTTGGTTTCATCTGACCATATGACATTCTCCCAATCTGCTTCTGGATCATCCAAATGCTCTCTAGCATACTTCAGACGGGCCCGGACATGTACTGGCTTAATTAGGGGGACACGTCTGGCACTGCAGGATCTTAGTCCCTGGCAGCGTAGTGTGTTACTGATAGTAGTGTTTGTTACGTTGGTCCCAGCTCTCTGCAGGTCATTTACTACTAGGTCCCCTTGTGTGGTTCTGGGATGTTTGCTCACCGTTCTTGTGATCATTTTGACCCCACGGGGTGAGATCTTGCGTGGAGCCTCAGATCGAGGGATATTATCAGTGGTCTTGTATGTCTTCCATTTTCTAATTATTGCTCCCACAGTTGATTTCTTCACACCAAGCTGCTTGCCTATTGCAGATTCAGTCTTCACAGCCTGGTGCAGGTCTACAATTTTGTTTCTGGTGTCCTTCAACAGCTCTTTGGTCTTCACCATAGTGGAGTTTGGAGTGTGACTGTTTGAGGTTGTGGACAGGTGTATTTTATACTGATAACAAGTTCAAATAGGTGCCATTAATACAGATAATGAGTGGAGGACAGATGAGCCTCTTAAAGAAGAAGATACAGATCTGTGAGAGCCAGAAATCTTGCATGTTTGTAGGTGACCAAATACTTATTTTCCACCATAATATGCAAATAAATTCTTTCCAAATCAGACAATGTGATTGTTACGGTTGCCTCCAGGCTGGCTGGAAGTTGGACCGTAGAAAAGGATGCTCCTAGCGCTCACCAAAGAATCATCAGCACCATAGTCAGCAATCCCTGTAGTGATATTAGCTGAAGCTGTCCCCTACAAACATGAGTCAAAGCTTCAAGTTAGAGGGTCAACATAGGTCTGATGTGCTGGAGCACACAGCCTCCTTTTTATTGAGGTTACATGCAAACAGGACACTCTCAGGGGGAGGCATAAAATCCCCCATCACACATTTGATATTAGATAGAGAGACACTCCCTTTGACAGGCCACAACATTTACTTCAGCAGATAACATTACACACAATAAAACAATGCAGTCCACCTTATCAATACTAGTCTGATTAGACAATGGGAAAGTTGATCACTAAACCTAATTAGAGCTAATCCCAGCAGACTTGTATTTAGAATAGGTTTCTTGAAGCTGAACAAAATTTAACTCTTAATGGCACACAATGAAACTGAACCAAGTGGGAGAAAGCCAGGGACAAGTCATTTCACAGGTCTGGGGACATAGTCTTAAAGGGGGCATTGTTCACCAGAGTCACAATATGTCCCCAGACGGTTCTTAAAGGGCCACACACACACCCAACAAAAGTCAATATGTCCTCAGGGGCACAATCTTCCAGGGGCCATAGTCATGTGGAAGGAGGCTGGCAAATAGGCTTCTCCAAAATCCAGGGAAGCAGGGCAATTTTCCATTTAAAGGGCCAGTTACAAACAGCAGTTTGTAACATATCTCCCCTTTTGGAGGGAGACTAACCAGGCACCTGACCTTCTGTCGGTCAGTGCCTAAGTTAGTCTCGCAACCCACCCACAAATAAACACTAGCAGCAAAGCAGCCCCCCCACAACAAGTAGCACTGGCCTGTAAGTTCCAGGTTATAGGATGACAGTGTAGCATCCTCTGCCTTCCTGGCGCAGCTGGGCAAATAGCTGATGGTACTTGGGGGGCAGAGGCCAGCGGCACTCTGCCCTGGTGCCAGCGCTTCTGCTGGGGTGAGGGGTTTGCAGGCCAGTCCTGTAACAAGGACAAGGTCTGTAGGGCAGAGGCCAGCAGTGCTCTGTCCTGATGCCAGCTCTTCTGCTGGGGGAATTGGGGCATAGTCCTGCCCGGTGGCAAAGGGAACGTGGGGGTCAGTGGGGGTTAACATCTCCACTGTTAACCCTGGGCCCAAGTTAGGAGTTAGCTGGGGAGGGGGAGATTGGCTTACCTCCTCCTCCTGATACTCCGGCGGCCGTTGGGAAGGGAGGTCGATGCTCTCCGCTTCCTGTGGAACATGCTGCGGTTGGGGAGAGAGACCGGTTGTCTCCTCTCCCTGGAAGGCACACTCCGACTGGGGAGGGAGGTCGATGCTCTCCCCTCCCTGTAGCTGGGTCTGTCGCTGGGGATCTGGGCCGCCTGCCCAGCGTCCCTGTAGGGCCGGTAGAGAGACTGCGGTCCCATCTCCACCTGCCTGCTGGGGGTCCTCCCAGGACCAGTCTATGAGGCCTGCTGCCTCTGGTATCTCTGGTTGGGGAAGGAGACCGGTTGTCTCTTCCCTCTGCACAGTATACTGCCGCTGGGGAGGGAGGTCGCTGCTCCCTTCTCCCTGTGGAACATGCTGCGGCTGGGGAGAGAGACCAGGTGTCCATACCCTCAAACTCCACAGTTGGCGCTCAAAGGCTCGTGCCGCTTTGTTCTCCGTAGCCAATTCCTGGATGAGGCGACTGACTACCTCCTGTGCAGGGTCTGGACCATATCGGACTAGCCGCCTCTTTACTTCTGGAACGAAATCCGCGCCCTCATAGCGACGGATCCGGTTGAGATGCTCTTCACATGGTTCTGACCAGTATCTTGTCAGCTCCATGCTGCTGTAGGTAGGGACGCTGCGCAGTGGCTAGCGTTGCCCTCAATTACTCTCCTACGATACCAGTGCTGCTCCTTGCGCTAGGACGCCAATCCCACCGCTGCCGCCAAATGTTACGGTTGCCTCCAGGCTGGCTGGAAGTTGGACCGTAGAAAAGGATGCTCCTAGCGCTCACCAAAGAATCATCAGCACCATAGTCAGCAATCCCTGTAGTGATATTAGCTGAAGCTGTCCCCTACAAACATGAGTCAAAGCTTCAAGTTAGAGGGTCAACATAGGTCTGATGTGCTGGAGCACACAGCCTCCTTTTTATTGAGGTTACATGCAAACAGGACACTCTCAGGGGGAGGCATAAAATCCCCCATCACACATTTGATATTAGATAGAGAGACACTCCCTTTGACAGGCCACAACATTTACTTCAGCAGATAACATTACACACAATAAAACAATGCAGTCCACCTTATCAATACTAGTCTGATTAGACAATGGGAAAGTTGATCACTAAACCTAATTAGAGCTAATCCCAGCAGACTTGTATTTAGAATAGGTTTCTTGAAGCTGAACAAAATTTAACTCTTAATGGCACACAATGAAACTGAACCAAGTGGGAGAAAGCCAGGGACAAGTCATTTCACAGGTCTGGGGACATAGTCTTAAAGGGGGCATTGTTCACCAGAGTCACAATATGTCCCCAGACGGTTCTTAAAGGGCCACACACACACCCAACAAAAGTCAATATGTCCTCAGGGGCACAATCTTCCAGGGGCCATAGTCATGTGGAAGGAGGCTGGCAAATAGGCTTCTCCAAAATCCAGGGAAGCAGGGCAATTTTCCATTTAAAGGGCCAGTTACAAACAGCAGTTTGTAACAGTGATTGTCTGTATTTGTTTCCACATTTTGTCTCTCATAGTTGAGGTATATCTATGATGAAAATTACAGGCCTCTCTCATCTTCTTAAGTGGCTGACTAAATTCTTTTTTGCCCCACTGTATATTGTAGCTAGCTTAGGTTTTATTTCACAGGTACGTTTGTATTTAGTTTAAAATAGGCATTATTTAGTTAATAATTGTAACTTTAATTTAGCTATATTTTAATTATGTTAAAGTTAGGGGGTGTTAGGCTTAGGGTTTTGTTAGGGTTACGTTAGGGTTAGTGTTGGGTTAAGGGGTTAATGAATTTATTTAGTGGTAGTGATGTGGGAGGACAAAGGTTTAGGGGTTAATAACTTTAGTATAGTGGCGGCGACATTGGGAGTGGCAGATTAAAAAATAGTTTTATGTAGGTGGCAGCGATGTTGGGGGCAGCAGATTAGGGGTTAATAACATTATGAAGGGGGCGGCGATGCTGGGGGTGGCAGATTAGGAATTAATAACTGTATGTAGGTGGCGGCGATGTTGGTGGTGGCAGATTAGGGGTTAATAACTGTATGTAGGTGGCGGCGATGTTAAGGGTGGCAGATTAGGGGTGTTTAAACTCTGGGTTTATGTTAGGGTGTTAAGTTTAAACATTAGTTTTATTTTCCCAATGTACATCAATGGGGCTGCGTTATGGAGCTTTTCATTCCGCAATCGCAGGTGTTAAACATTTTTTTTGCCGGCTCTCCCCATTGATGTCTATGGGGAAATCGTGCACGAGCACATACCAGCAGCATTTGATTTTGGTGCGGTATGGAGCTCAATGCAACTATATCGCCCGCACAAGCCTGCTTTTTTAAAACTCGTAATACCAGCGCTATAGGGAGGTGAAATAACGCCGCTTTTGTGGAAGTCGTTAAAATTCCTATAGCGCTCAAAACTCGTAATCTAGCTGTTAATTTTCTATCTAGTGTTAATTTGACATCTTTCCTTAAAGGGATGGAAAAGAAAAAATTAAACTTGCTTGATTCTGATAGAGCATCAATTTTAAATTCACTTCTATTTTCAACTGTACTTTCTTCTATTGGTATCCATTGTTGAAAAATAATATGTACATATCCCACACTAGTGGGAGCAATCTGGTGATTGGTGCCTGCATATTTTTTTGGCTTGTGATTGGATGACTAGATATGTTCCACTACTTCTCATTAGTGCTTTGCTGCTTCTTCAGCAAATTATATAAAGGGAATGAAGCAAATTTGATAATATAAGTAAATTGGATAGTTGTTTAAAATTGTATGCTCTATCTGAATCCTGAAAGAAAAGAATGTTTCATGTCCCTTTAATGAGTAAGGATGCTTAACTGTACATCAAAGTGAAAATTGAGTGCAGCAATGATATAACATAACTATGTTTATTTATGTAATATTTAATGAATTTAATATGAATTTTAACCAGTCCCGAGCCATCCCATAACCACCCAAACAAATCCACAGCTTGTGTTAAGAACCACACAGTCATCCACCAAACTGTGAGAGACAGCTACAGTTTCTGTCTCATTTCTCCCTGAACATAATTTTGCACAGAGAAAATGTGCAAATATTTGAGTCTCCAGCCTCCTTTTAAGTATTACAAACTATTACAGAAGAAGAAAATTTAGTGAAAATCCACAACACTTGTTTATGTCTTTTAGTACCAAAAAGAGCTGAAACTAATTAATTTATCATCATATTTTTACACAAATGAATTCATTTGTGTGTAAATTAAAAGTAACATTTAAATACATATTGCCATGAATCTAAAGTAATGTTGTGTTTATTGTTACAGAGCATTTGTCAGGATAATTAATAATTTAATAATAATATTATTTTATTAATTCACTAATCTAATGTAACTGTTGATTGTTTAATGATCAATTGAAAGCAATAATTTAGTGCACTCAAAACATATTGTTTAATATTTAACAAAAACAATAAATTACAGAATGAGAAAAAATATACCTTAGTTCAACAAAATACAAATAAATACTTCCTAAAAATAAAAGTTTAAATAGCAGCTAACAATGATTTTATTTTTATTGGTATATAATAGATTATAGCAACAACAAAAATGTCTCAATATTCTGTTTATTGTAGCTAATATTCTTATTTATTTTTTTTAGATTTTTCAGGATATGCTAAGAGCTCATTCAACATCACTATTATTTGTCCCTTTCCTGTATTTGTTAGTGTATCAGGAACCTCGTGATGTGTTGTAATTTTTTGCTGCTAAAAGGTCTGTCAGAACTTTAGACTTGAAGTGCAGCAGATATTATTCATTAATAGCATTTGACTCCTATAAATGACACAAAACATCAAAGGCAGATAAGTGCATATAACCAATATCATTATCTAACCTAATAAACACATTTCTTACATTGCCATCAAGAGAAAAAAATATATATATATTTGCTGTTTGACAAACTTTACCATTTTAAAGCTTTTTACATGGACATGAACTGTCTTGACTATTTTAAATACATTAATCTTTTTCTTAAATGACTGTAGTAATAGCTTAGAAATGTGTTGCTTATAAAGTAGTCAAGATAAATGATTGAAGAGTATTCATGTGAACTGAATAATTCAGTCATTCATTGAGATTTAATACAACAATAGCACACAATTTGGATTCATATATTTTCTGTACTTACATTATTGAGCTTTAATTTGTTCTTTTCTCTTCTTTGTAGGTGACCGGAGATGTGATAAAGTACAGCCCGGCTTCTTCTCCTTGCAGCATCAAAATGTGACCCGGTTTTTCCCCTGCCTTTGTATTTCTCTGTAGAATAAAAGTAACAAGCAATTAAATATCACCACATGCATTTATCACCCTTTAGTTCTGCACTTCTTTAACTCATTTTAAAAATGTAGTAAAATATATAACAGCTTTTAAATGTTTTTTATTCAAGAACTATAAAAAAATGCCATTGGACACCTTCTATGTGGTAAAGAATCTAGGACTACACAGTATTCCTAGGCAGAGTTTAAAGTAAAAGTGAACATTTTCCAATGAGGAGATATTCAGTTGGAAAAAAGTTACATCATTTGTGATGCTTTTTATATCTGTAAAATGTATAAACACACTTCAAAAGGCATTGACAGTCCATGCTCCTGACATTCCGCTCCTTTCTGAGCAACTGCAAACTCTCAGCTGTCATTAGAGCTGCACTTAATGTACTGAAAACATAAATGAAATTATAAAACAGAAAAAAAAACTGCCTGAAAACTTTTTTCCTAGATGGAAAAACAGTAACTTCAAATGCCATGAAAAACTGAAATATACTACTATTAAATGGATCCTGAGAATACCTTTAATCTATTTAAAAAAAAAAATACTTAAAAATATTTTTAGGTTTGGATTATGGATTTTAGTGTAGTAGTCAAAACAAAAAAGCTATTTTATATTTACTAAAATTCTGTCTTAATGTAATTTAAAGGGACATTCTGGACACAACTGAAATGTACATTAATGCATTTCCCTTTGGAATAGAAAGTGTTTTTGCAATATATTTGCACTAGCAAAAATACTATGGTAGAAGTTATCACTGTTTAAAGTGATAGCTTTTACTGCGTATGTAAATATGCTTCATTCACAAGCATTTTGATTATTAATTCTGCTCAGGGAGCTGGTGATTCCTTGTATTGTGTTGTCGAAGTATATTTATATATGCTTCACGTGCACATGCACAATAAAAGCTCCCACTAAAAACAGTGATATCTTTTACTAGAAGCATTGCTAATGCAAATATATTGCAAACATGTTTCTATTTAAAAGTGAAATGCAATGATGTATATTTTGCTGGAAGGTCTCTTTAATAAAGGATAGATGTCAGTGTCAATTTAAACCTTTTATAAAGTTATTTTATATATGTATTATTCATATCAGCAATTAAGCACTGACTTATAAAAATGTGCAGGGTGTAACAAATCCAGAGCAGTCAAGCGATACACCTCTTAAGTAGGTTGACTTGTTCTCCTTTGCTGTGGCCACTCAGAAAAAAATTGCTTCTGCACTGATCGAAGCTATCAATATGTAACATGGTAGAGGTTGAGGCAAACTGCAGCATACATACCTGCGCTAAACGCACAATTAGCAGAAGTTAAAAGCAGGAAGAGGAGGCAAATTATTGGTAATGTACTGTATTGTTTTTACTTTTATTAATTAATTGATTTTTTTTTATATAATTTCAATTTATGGTTAAACTTCCTTTAAAACTTCAGGAAAGCTTATACTTATCTCCTAGGAATAATAAAGTTTAAAAATTAATAATAAATAAATATATATATATATATATATATATATATATATATATATATATATACACACACACACAGAACAAGGAGTCCTGGTATTTCAGCGCTGGACCGACCGTAATAGGCGGGATAAGACTGATAAACTACAGGAAAGTTCTACTCTGTGAAAAGCATTACTGGGCTAAAAAGCTGCACCCAGGTGGTAATCGCCATAGAAAAGGCTAACAATGGTATTGAGCCAGTTTTTCTTTCCTGTGAGTGCACTTCTCTCTGTATGTATTTAGTCTCCCTATGGGAAAAAGGGGCAACCAGACGTGGACTCCTTGCTCAGTGTGCTTAGAGGAATATGGCTACACTTCACTGACGAGGCCCAATGAAGGCTGAAACGATCGTCTGGGGTTCCTGTGTTCCTTGTTTGGAGTGGAATTGCTAGGTATTTCGGTGCTGGACTGACCGTAATAGGCAGGATCAGACTGATATACTACAGGAAAGTTCTACTCTGTGAAAAGCATTACTGGGCTAAAAAGCTGCACCCAGGTGGTAAATCACCATAGAACAGGCTAACAATGTTATTGAGCCAGTTGTTCGTTCCTGTGAGTGCACTTCTCTCTGTATGTATTTAGTCTCCCTATGGGAAAAAAGGGCAACCAGACGTGGACTCCTTGCTCAGTGTGCTTAGTGGAATATGGTAACACTTCACTGATGAGGCCCAATGAAGGCCAAAACGATTGTCTGCTGTTGTTTCTGCTGTGTTCTTTGTTCAGAGTGGAATTGCCATGTATTTTTGTGCTGGACTGACCGGAATAGGCAGGATCAGACTGATATACTACAGGAAAGTTCTACTCTGTGAAAAGCATTACTGGGCTAAAAAGCTGCACCCAGGTGGTAAATTGCTATAGAACAGGCTAAGAATGGTATTGAGCCAGTTGTTAATTCCTGTGAGTGCACTTCTCTCTGTATGTATTTAGTTTCCCTATGGGAAAAGGGGCAACCAAAAGTGGACTCCTTGCTCAGTGTGTTTAGAGGAATATGGCTACACTTCACTGACGAGGCCCAATGAAGGCCGAAATGTAGGAATGATCGTGATTTAAAGGGTAGTAGACACAAAGGTTTTTTTCCATGCCACCATTTTAAAGCCTGCACACATGGTAAGAAAACTGACACTTTTAAATCACACACCAACCAAGAGTCATTTAAAGTTAAAGATATAATTCGTTGCACTGACAAATGTGCTATTTATTTGATAGAATGTGGCTGTGGTCTACAATATGTTTGAAGGATAGAATTAGGGAACACCTCCTCCAGATAAAATGAATCAAAACTGATTTACCTATTTATAGGCACTTTAAAGACAAACATCAAGGCAAAGATACTACTTTTAAATATATGGGTACCTGTAAGGTAATGAAAGACTGGAGAGGGGGTGACATTGAACAGCAAATGCTCAGGGTAGAATGTAAGTGGATTTTTAACCTGGACTGCATCTATCTCAAAGGCTTAAATGCTAATTTTGAAGTAGTATATTTGTTTTAGCTTATTCTGTCCAACCCATTTTAATAATCTTATGACAAGTTGATTGTACTCTTTAGAAGTCTTCCCTGGTCTGGAATGGTTCCTTATGTAATCCTCACATACACTTAAGGTCCATATCACATGCATGTATATTAATACTAGCTTGCAATAATTTGGTCCTATCTAGTTGTACACTAAAGGTAATCTCTGTATATGGATATGTCTGTTATCTGTGTTATCTAACCTATAGGGGTAATGGAATTGTCCCTTCATATTTTTTCATTCATTCATTTTTTCATGTCTTTTATTGTATTTTCATGTTATTGTAAATATGTTTATTATTATAGCATGCATTATAATTTGCCACTTCGAGTTGTAAAGTGTTAAGGAAAGAATATGAGCCTCCTTTTTAAATCTTAAATTAATTAAATTATTTAAACATTTTATAGAAAGCTTTTTAAATGTATTTGAACATATATTTTTTCATGTGTATTTCATGTGTATTTACATTTACATTTACATATATTTCTAATTTTCTACATGATGCATATTGTTTATGCATATATCTCTCTAGGACCACTCTCCTATTTTTAAATAATTTTCTAATCAACCTTTTAAATATACAATTAGCCGTCCATTTATGGCCGCATGACTATTATAATTATCATTATTTTGGTAATTAACTTTAACCCCCCAAGGCAAAATTTGCCCTTAACCAATATGGACACGGCTAACATCTCATAACCGGAAGTCATGTCATTTCGGGGAACTGGACATGACGTATGTCCGTAAAACCGGAAGTGCCTATCCGGAACTGGAAACACTGACGGCGTCACAAACGTGATGCGCGTGTGTACGCTTCTGTTCTTTGGTGGGAATCACTCTATCAGCAATCACATCTGATTGGTAGATGGATGTGTTATAAGGCTTATTTTTCTAACTCTTCCTTATGTCTTGATAAAGGCCCATCCACGGGCTGAAACGCATAGACTTTGCACATAAGGAGGCTGCTATTCTTCCCTGGTGAGTCTATTTCTTATCAGACTCCTTTTTTTTAGCTGTTTTTGCATATTTTTTTTTTTTCTTTCTACAGGTAATCACATTGAAAACAGAATCACCTAGTCCTACACTTCACATTGACTTCAGATTATTTGGGATAGTTGGGACTTCACAAGGACTCGTTCTTGGCTGTTCCTCAGGATATCACTGGGACTTTTTTAGGACATTATACAAACACATATATTTTTTCATAATTTTTATATATTTTTTCATAATTTTTTATATATTTTTTCTTATTTTTTAATTTTTTTCTCATTGACTTATTCTAGCCATCTTAGTGTCACTCATTTATTTTTTACACGTGTATCTATTTGTATCCCTCCTTTTGGGGATCCCCCTTGTTATTTTGGGGGTCTGTTTCTTTTATAATACTTTATGCACTTATTGTAAACACTTTATTGTAAACACTTCATGGTTTAGTATTGTTAACTACATACTCATTATTGTTGATTTATATTGATCTCTGTCTGTACACCTATGCAATAGGTGGTTATAATACCGATCAGCATACTCGTGATTAATGGTATTTATTATTTTTAGATTAGCCTATTTTCATATTAGCCTATTTTATATTAGCCTAATTTTAGGATATTAAATTTTAGGTTTTAGAATCCCCTAATATTTTTGTTGTCTTTTGGTGTTTTGATTCAAGTTAAACCTTAAGCCGTTGGCGCTCCTATATATCCATCTGTATTCCTAACAATGATATTGAGCCAGTTGTTCGTTCCTGTGAGTGCACTTCTCTCTGTATGTATTTAGTCTACCTATGGGAAAAAGGGGCAACCAGACATGGACTCCTTGCTCAGTGTGCTTAGAGGAATATGGCTACACTTCACTGACGAGGCCCAATGAAGGCCAAAACGATCGCCTGGGGCTGTGTTCCTTGTTCGGAGTGGAATTGTCTGGTATTTCGGCACTGGACTGACCATAATAGGCGGGATCAGACTGATATACTACAGGAAAGTTCTACTCTGTGAAGAGCATTACTGGGCTAAAATGCTGCACCCAGGTGGTAAATCGCCATAGAACAGGCTAACAATGGTATTGAGCCAGTTGTTCATTCCTGTGAGTGCACTTCTCTCTGTATGTATTTAGTCTCCTTATGGGAAAAAGGGGCAACCAGACATGGACTCCTTGCTCAATGTGCTTAGAGGAATATGGCTACACTTCACTGACGAGGCCCAATGAAGGCCAAAACGATAATCTGGGGTTACTGTGTTCCTTGTTCGGAGAGGAATTGCTTGGTATTTTGGTGCTGGACTGACCGTAATAGGCGGGATCAGACTGATATACTACAGGAAAGTTCTACTCTGTGAAAAGCATTACTGGGCTAAAAAGCTGCACCCAGGTGGTAAATCGCCATAGAACAGGCTAACAATGGTATTGAGCCAGTTGTTCATTCCTGTGAGTGCACTTCTCTCTGTATGTATTTAGTCTCCCTATGGGAAAAAGGGGCAACCAGACATGGACTCCTTGCTCAATGTGCTTAGTGGAATATGGCTACACTTAACTGACGAGGCCCAATGAAGGCCAAAACGATCATCTGGGGTTACTGTGTTCCTTGTTCGGAGAGGAATTGCTTGGTATTTTGGTGCTGGACTTACCGTAATAGGCGGGATCAGACTGATATACTACAGGAAAGTTCTACTCTGTGAAAAGCATTACTGGGCTAAAAAGCTGCACCCAGGTGGTGAATCGCCATAGAATAGGCTAACAATGGTATTGAGCCAGTTGTTCGTTCCTGTGGTACAAACATGACTGACAAGTTGTAAGAAAATAATAGTACATTCTCTAATAGCAAGGCGTCAGATGTATAAATCATTCCCCTGAACTTGATGCAAATTAGACACAAACATTTTTAAGCTGTTTTTTAGCACATATGGCGAGCGGACAGCTTTTCGCTACTTACGAGTCCTAGGAAGTTGAACAGACACACTTTTGGCGAGCAAATTGACACTTTAGTACATGGAGCCCTTTTTTACTTTTGGGTCTCAAAAGAATAGACCTATTTTGAGCCAGATTACAAGTGGAGTGGTATTAAACCCAATCATGCATTAAGTAAGAAGTAAGATTTTTGTACAATTCGAGTAGCGCTCATTTTACAAATTGAATGTAAAAATGTTTCACTTGCTTGCTAACCCGATGACACAAAAAGTCAAAATTCAAGTATCATGGTCTCTCTAACCTATTCCCCCATAGAAGTCAATGGAGCAAAAAAGTGGACAAAAATCCTAACTTCCTACTCGCAAGGAAACCTGATTGCATATTCTAAAACAGTGTTTTTCAACTTCAGTCCTCAGGACCCTTAACAGGCCAGATATTCATTATATCTTTACTAGAGCACAGGTGAAATAGTAAGCTGATCAGTAACCTTGGTTACTAACCTGCTCTCACCCTTCAGATGATTATTTCACCTGTGCTCTAGTTTAGATATAATGAATATCAGGACTGTTAAGGGCCCTGAGGACTGGTGTTGAGAAACACTGTTCTAAAGTGCACTAACCAACAAGAAAATATGAATATGTATTCATTATTACATATTTCTACATATATCTGATGGTATTTTGGTATAATATATAGCTATACCTATATATATATATATATATATATATATATATATACACATATATACACACTAATTAAAAGTTAGGAAAAAGTAAGGAGAATCCAAGAAATAGATAGAATTGTGGTAAAGTAAGGGGATAGAGAAAAGACAGCCTTGTCCAGCACTAAATCATTAACCCTTAGTTACCAAAACACATTTAAGGTGACATTTGAATAAAAAAAATGGTAATAGTAAGTGGATTGCTTCAAACTAAATACCAATTTAATGCTAAATGCAAATTTTTAGCAAAAAAATAGCAGCAGTGAGTTAATGTCATATGACAACAACACATATACCATCTAAAATTAGGCAAAATAAGTCCCAAAGATATTGAAGTCCAGAATTGAACTGTAACTATAATAGGGATTCCCTTTGTAAAACAGTGGAAATAGAATAATGCACAATCCTGCCTGGGGAATATTTTCCTTTTAAAATTACAAGTATAATATTGCTGAATGACCCAGTAAAACATATATATTTAGAATTGTAATTGCTGTGTGTCCTCCATACAGCCACTTGTAACGGAGCTCATATAGTACTTACTCAGGTTGTTCTCAGGTAGCTTATAATAGAATTCAGCGGTGTGCATTCTAGCGCCGGTATTACGAGTTTTGCGTTCTGGCTAAAAAGCAAGCGTTACAGCCTAAAACGACAAGATCCGTACCGCCATCTAAAGTCAGCAGTTATGAGTTTTACGCTACAAATCTGTAGCATAAGACTCATAACTAAAGTGTTAAAAAGTACACTAACACCCATAAACTACCTATTAACCCCTAAACTTAGGCCCTCTCACATCACAAACACTTTAATAAATAGATTAGGTGATAGGTCTGGACAGGTACTAAAGAACTCAAGCCGTGTAAACTGTGATCTCTCTAACACAGTTCAAAGTATAGAGATAGGGAACGGGGGTAATAGAGTGGTGCACTAGGCTGAGCTCACACAAGGCACATATATATTAAAAGTATGTATAATATTACTAGTCAAAAGATTATAAATATATACTACTTAGAACAATATATATTACTTATATTAAGATAAATCAATAAATAACCACCAAAGAGTGGTTCCTATAACCACGGTTACCTAATTATTAAACGATAATTAGCATGGTAATAGCACCGGAGCCAACTTGCAGCTACCAAGTCTGTCAGGTACGTGGGACACATACATCTATACTTTATTTCCCATTGTTTCAATTGGATTCTTGTCTGACCGGTCAGCAACCTGTTGTGTTTCACCGCATAGAGAATACCACATAGACATTACTTATAGAGATTATCGGGTCCGTGGTTTCACTGAAACCTTTTGCCTTCTAACATCTTAGATTATCAACCTCTAATCATAAGCTCAACTGATATTCACTATACGAACAGATATATGAACTTTGAAATTTTGGACATAGTGGATTGCCATATTTTGGTCCGTTTTTCATCAACATTTTTTATCTACATTGCCATCGTAGTGTATATTAATTAGATAGATTATTTGACATTGATTAGATGAATTTTTATCTGGTATGAATTGCCTTGTCATTGATTCAGAATTTTTAGTCTAATTATTTCGTATGTGTTTTCATTTGAGGTGCTATTATATTTTAGTCACAGTTATTTATTTGATGTGGACACATCCTTAATTTGCTTAAGATTGAGGTAGATTTTACATCCTTAATTTGTTTAAGATTGAGTTAGATTTTAGAACAAACACTACAATAAACTTAACCCCTAATCTGCCGCTCCCGACATCGCCGCAATTAATAAAATGTATTAACCCTTATTCCGCTGCTCCGCGACATCGTCACCACTATAATAAACCTATTAACCTCTAAACCGCTGCCCTCTGGCATAGCAAACCATATTTAAATATTATTAACCCCTAATCTGCTGTCCGCCCACACCGCCGCTATAATAAACCTATTAACCCCTAAACCTCAAGCCACCCACAACAAAATAAACTAAAATAAACTATTAACCCCTAAACCGAAAGCCCCCCACAATGGAATATACTAAATAAACTATTAAACCCTAAACCTAACAACCCCTTAACTTTATATTAAAATTACAATATCCCTAGCTTAAATTAAATTACAATTTACCTGTCAAATTAAAAGAAATAATTTTAAACTAACAATTAAACTATTATAATTATTAAACTAAAATTAAACTAACTACCAATTAAATAAAACTAAAATACACATTAAAAAATCATAACACTACTCTAAAAATTACAAAAAGTATCTAATTAAAAAAACAACTTAATTACAAAAACAAACAAACACTAAATTACAAAAAATAACAAACAAATTATCAAAAATAAAAAGGAATTACACCAAATCTAATAGCCCTATCAAAATAAAAAAGCCCCCCCCCCCAAAAAAAAACAACAACCTAGCCTACAATAAACTACCAATGGCCCTTTTGTGGGGCATTTCCCCAAAGATATCAGCTCTTTTACCTGTAAAAAAATACAAACAGCACCCAACAGTAAAACCCACCACCCAACCAACCCCCCAAATAAAAATACTATCTTAAATAACCTATGCTAACCATTGCCCTGAAAAGGGCATTTGTATGGGCATTGCCCTTAAAAGGGCATTTAGCTCTTTTATATTGCCCAAACCCTAAACTAAAAAAAAACACCTAAAACCCTTTAAAAAAAACCTAACACTAACCCCTGACTATCTACTTACAGTTGTTGAAGTCCCGCTTGAAGGATCCATCCAGCCAGCGAAGTCATCATCCATGCGGCAAAAAGTCTTCATCCAGGCGTCCCCTTCTATCTTCATCCAGCCGGCATCGAGCGGGTCCATCCTGAAGACATCTGGTGTGGAGCATCCTCTTCATACGGTCACCACTATATACTGATTCTTCAATGCAAGTGACACAATCCAAGATGGCATCCCTTGATTTCAATCAGCCAATAGGAATTTGAGCTACTAAAATCCTATTGGCTGTTCCAATCAGCCAATAGGATTGAGCTCTCATTCGATTGGCTGATTGGAACAGCCAATAGAATGAGAGCTCAATCCTATTGGCTGAGACTTCTTGCCGCATTGATGATGACTTTGCCGGCTGGATGGATCCTTCAAACTGTTGGATCATCGGGGGATAGTGTTATGTTTTTTTAAGGGTTTTTTGGGTGGTTTTTTTTTAGATATGGGTTTGGGGAATGTAAAATAGCTAAATGCCCTTTGAAGGGCAATGCCCATACAAATGCTCTTTTCAGGGCAATGGTTAGCTTAGGTTATTTTAGATAGTTTTTTATTGGGGGGGTTGGTTGGGTGGTAGGTTTTACTGTTGGGGGGTCTTTGTGTTTTTTTTTAAAGGTAAAAGAGCTGATTTCTTTGGGGCAATGCCCCACAAAAGGCCCATTGGTAGTTTATTGTAGGCTAGGTTTTTTTTATTTTGGGTGGGCTTTTAATTTTGATAGGGCTGTTAGATTAGGTGTAATTCTTTTTTTATTTTGGATGATTTTGTTTTTTATTTTGTGTAATGTATATTTTTAGAGGTTGTTTTATTTTTGTAGCAAAATAACTGCTTAATTAAGGGCAATGCCCTACAAAAGGCCCTTTTAAGGGCCCTTGGTAGTTTGGAGGGTGGGGGTATGTATAGTGTTAGGGGGTGTTTGTATTTTTTTGAAGCAAAAGAGCTGTTTATCTCAGGGTAATGCCCTACAAAAGGCCCTTTTGAAGGCCCCCCAAAAGGCCCTTTTAAGGGCCCTTGGTAGTTTAGGGGGTGGGAGTTTGTATATTGTTAGAGGGTGTTTGTATTTTTTTTAGCAAAAGAGTTATTTAACTCAGGGCAATGCCCTACAAAAGGCCATTTTAAGGGCCCCCAAAAAGGGCCATTTAATGGTCCTTGGTAGTTTATTCTAGATTAGTCTTTTTTATTTTGGGGTGTTTTTTTTTTCTTAAGGGTATTAGAATAGGAATAATCTTAATTTTTTTGATAATTTTTTTTTTTTATAATTTATTTTTTTATTTTTTTTGTAATGTTAGGTTTTTTTATTTTTTGTAATGATAGTTTTTTTATTTTTTGTAATGTTAGATTTTAGTGTAAGGCAGGTTAGGTTTTGTCACAGGTAAGTTTGTATTTATTTTAGCTAGGTAGTTAGTGAATAGTTAATAACTATTTACTAACTAGTCTACCTAATTAAAATAAATAAAACTTACCTGTGAAATAAAAATAAAACCTAAGCTAGCTACAATGCAACTATTAGTTATATTGTAGCTAGCTTAGGTTTTATTTTACAGGTAAGTATTTAGTTTTAACTAGGTATTATTTAGTTAATAATTGTAAAATTTAATTTAGATCTATTGTAATTATTTTAAAGTTAGGGGGTGTTAGGGTTAGTGTAAGGTTTAGGGTTAGGGGTTAATAGTTTAATTTAGGTTGCTGCAATGTAGGGGGGCTGGCAATTTAGGGGTTAATAGGTTTATTTAGTGGTAGTGATGTGAGAGGCCAGTGGTTTAGGGGTTAATAGCTTAATTTAGGTGGCAGCGATATTGGAAGCAGCGGAATAGGGGTTAATAACTTTAATATAGCTGCGGCGATAATGGAGTGCGGCGGAATAGGGGTTAATAACTTTAGTATAGTGGCAGTGATATCGGGAGTGGCAGATTAGGGGTTAATAACTGTAGGCATGTCGGCGATGTCAGGGGCAGCAGATTAGGGGTGTTTAGATTCAGGGTTTATGTTAGGGTGTTTTACACTGTTTACACTGTAGGTTTACACTGTAGTTTCTTTTTCCCAATAGACATCAATGGGGCTGCGTTACGGAGCTTTTGTTTCCGCGATTGCAGGTTTTAGACTTTTTTTTGCTGGCTCTCCCCATTGGTGTTTATGGGAAAAGCGTGCACAAGCACGTCAAAACACTGCTGCTTTTGTGTGCGGTATGGAGCTCAACGCAGCCATATAACACGCACAAGCTGTTTTTTTTAAACTTGTAATAGCAGTGCTATAGGGGGCTAAATAATGCAACTTTTGTGGGGTTCTTTACTTTCCCTATAGCGCTCAAAACTCGTAATCTAGGTGACTGTCTCCTAGCACCATAATTATTACATAAATTAACAGGTAGCAATTATGTGTCAAATCATTCCACTGGTTATCTGTGTGGTGCTGTTACTTTAAAAACAAACAAACAAACAACAATATATATATATATATATATATATATATACATATACATATATACAAATATATATAGGAATATACTGTATATATGTGTGTGTGTGTACATATGTTTTTATGTGTTTATATGTGTATATATATGTCTGTAAATACATATATACACATAAATACATAACTACATATGTCTCCACATATAAATAAACACACACACACACATATATACATATTCATATTTAGAGATGTATATTTTTGAGCCCTTATAACTTGTTTTGCAATAATGTTTTTTTAATCATTTTTATTAGAACATGTTATTATGAGTGCAACTGTGTACTTTTAAATGTATTTTTGAATGTTTACCCATACTTGGGATAGCTCTTAAACTTCTCCAAAAAGTTAACAAACTTTGAAACACATTACACATACATACATAGACATACATATATACATACCCACACATATCTGCACACATACATATACACCTTTGAGCCCTTACCAGTCCAGCACCTTGCCATATAACATATCCCTTTAAATTACTTTGAAGGCATTATTTTTCCCCAAAACCCATTAATTTACATGCAATATGTGCAGACAGACTACACAACAACAATGAATATGGCTTTAATGCATCAATACAATTGCCTGTGGCTATTTCACATTTTGTGCATGTACAACATAATAGAATGATTCTAAATTATCTTAGAATACTTGCAAAGATACCAAAAAGATCATTTAAGACTGTTATCAATTACCTTTTATATTTGATAATGGTAGATATTCTTGAAAAATCTGTTTAAAAGTGTTGGGAAAATGGATTGTGATTGGCAAAAACTTTACAACTCTATTTTAAAAGAAATCCAATTGTAGTTTCTGGAAATAGGAGAAAATGCAATATTGTGATCATGTGGAAGTGAATTGTGGCCTTTTTCGTTCAAAAAAGAGCAAAAATTGGCCAATAAATTGTGATCTATCCCATTTTCTCTGAAACATCTCACAGAACTGGCTTGGCAGATGTATTTATAACATCCCATCCTTCATTTATTTTTCGTCTACCTTTAAGCTAATAATCTCCACACATTTTAAAAATCTACCCAATTAGTAACCACAACAAGTAGTTTCTAATCTAGTTTGTGACTGCTTTGTCATTAATTCCCTTTGAAAAAAACATTTTCATACATAAACCCTTAATTGAATATTCCCTAAATTATACTGTTATTTTTCAAAGTAAATTCATACTTCTTTAAAATACATTGCGCTAAAGGTTATCTTTTTATTTTAACAATATCATTGCCAACTTCGTATCCTAATGCCACAACTCACATAACCAGTTCATTAAATTATTACTTTTAGGGATTATATCTTGTATTCTTTTTTCAGATTTTTTTTCCTTTTATGATCACCATTTTATCTAGTTAAAATTATCCTGCCATACTTAATACATTCTCTTTCAATAAATGTATGATCCTAAACGCATTTATGTTACATGACTGTACGTTTTTATTGCGCTCAAACTCACTTTCCAACTAAAAGCAGCCATATTGGTTGCCTAGGCAACCAGGTTATTTTCTGTAAATGTTATACTAAATGAACATATATGGCAAAATTCTTATTGCTTAAAAAGGGAAAATTCTATAAAATATATTCAACATTATCTACTTCCATTTGCTGTTTTCATAGATAAATTAAGCTTTCCTATGATCTGCTTGCAAATGCTCTTCTTCTCTTGTCAATACAAAATATTGTCTTCATAACATAACCCATATATTCCTTATAGTTTCAGTTTAATCATTAAAATAATAATGCTCATGTTTATGTCTACTGACCATATCTACTGATTGATATAATTTCTGGGTAACTGCACAAATACAGGTAGCCCTCAGTTTACGCTGGGGTTAGGTTCCAGAAGGAATGGTTGTAAATCAAAACCGTTGTAAATTGCAACCCAGTTTATAATGTAAGTCAATGGGAATGAGGGAGTTAGGTCCAGGCCCCTCTCAAAATTGTCATAAGTAACACCTAATACATTATTTTTAAAGCTTTGAAATGAAGACTTTACATGCTAAACAGCATTATAAACCTAATAAAATAATCACACAACACAGAATATATAATTAAACTAAGTTAAATGAACAATTATTTTTTTTGCTAAACAGCATTATAAACCTAATAAAATAATCACACAACACAGACTTTACTTGCATTTTCTGCAAACAGTTCTTTCTATGCATTCCAATCTGGACTGATTTATAGACAGGAAGATCTTGTTCCTTTGAAATCTGCTTGATAGCTCAGGTCTGGTTAAAATGATTAATTTCAGCTTGCTTGGCTTGCATATCTTTGCTGCAACACAAGCGGACAGCTCCACCTACTGGCTTTTTTAATCAATGCACTGCTTTTCAATAGCAGTCACATGACTGAAAAAAAGGTTGTTATTCTGAAACGGTGCAAATTGAACCATTGTAAACCGAGGGCCACCTGTATCTAGTATTATGCCATTACCCTAGTTAGGCCTGTTACCATTATTGTAACACACACAAACAAAAGTTACATATTTGTTTATAAATACTTCTGTTGTCTTATCCAGTGCTTTTCTTCACTATATTTGGTTTTATTGTGCTTTGAAAATGAAATCTATCTATTTTATGTATTATATTTTGTATTGATTTTGCCTGTTCACAAGCATCTTTGATTCTGTAATATTAACATTGTCCAGATACTAGTGTGATATATGCAGTTTTTCCTCCTGTTCTTTAAAGCTCAATTTTGTAATTTTGATGTCCATCTCACAATTCATTACAGTCTGAGTGCAGAACTTGCACATTGTAGGCCTCCTTTTCTTCATTGACTACTGTCGTCTGTTCATCATTAATTTATCAATTGTTGGGCAATATTTGTGGTGTAGACATTCCTATGTAAAATGGATGGGTATTCTAAGGGATTGATGATCAAAAACTTTCTGCCATGGAGAGAAATCACACAAAATCTTTGGGATACTTTTTTAGATGTTATATTGTAATAAAGGAGTCTGTCCTTAACATACAGAGCTCTTTATAGGGAGTTAAACAGCTCTCATGGTAAAGTTTGTGTTTCTAAAATTCTTTTCAAAGAAAAATCCAGGTGATACCTTTAATAGCTAACTAATAGTGGATATATTTGCTTTCAGGACACTGAGGTTTCTTAGTCAATGTCTTAGAACATCTTGCTTGAGTGGAGAGCTTTGGATCATCAGGCCTTAAATAACTTCTAAACATTTTTCCTCAAAACCTGAAGCTTTAAGTCCTCCACAGACAGTATTCCCAACAAGATATAAATTATAGATATGCATTCATTTTGTACAAATACAAATTTGTCACAAAAATCGGATTTTCATTTTGTTTTATCAAAACAAATAACCTAATAAATGCACAAGGAAAATAAAAGAAAACAAAAATATACCGTGGAAAAGTATTCATTTGTTTGCTTTAACTTTTTAAAAGCGGTTAATACTTACCTTAGTGCACTCTCCATGCTCTCCAGAGCACAATAAGGTAAGTATTGTAGCTACAGGTGAATTTTTCACCTGTAGCTTTAAAACATTTTAATTAGTTTTAATTAAAATTAATGTAAATGTTTAACTAAAATTCAGTTTTCATTTTGTTTTAAATAAAACAAAAACTGAATATTGCAGCCATGAATAATCGGGAAACAAGTTTCCCTGAAAATTTGGAACTAAATTTTCTTGGCTGTACATCTCTAACATACACCATATGTATCTTTAAAGTAAATACCAAATCCATTTAACCTTTTTTATATAATTTTTTCCATAACTTTTGAAAGGATATTGTAACTGAGTGTTCAATTAACAATCTTTATAGCTAGAAAAACTAGCATTGCTTTACGTTTAACTGCAGAAAGAAGGAAACTATTCCCAATGAAGCTTGACCCTAAGCTAGTAGTTTTATTAAGCATAGTATCTCTTTTTGGTGGCAATTGTATAACATGAAATAACCAATTTTAGGCCTATTTTTTTTAAAGTAATGAGTAAGGAAAGGGTCATTCACATGGCCTATTGCAACAATACATGTACTCTACACAATTTATCATTTTCCTTATTTTTTTATTTTTTTGGGATCACAAGTGGCTGTTAAGAAAAACTTGCTTTTAAAGTTTTACCTGCAACATTGTGTTTAATAAGCTAAAGAAAACAGTTGTACCTTTTATAAGATCACTATTAGTTGTTTAAAAAGATGGCATAATAATCATAGTTCAGGGCAAACCATTTAATCTGTTCCACCTTCACATTAAAGAAGATAACATACTATTTAGTTAACCATTGATTTCTGAAAAATAAAATGAATTTAGCATTATACCAGGTAACATCCATGCTCCTTGTTTTACTTAAAAAAAATGTAAAATATATAATTTATATAAATATAAATAGACATCATATTTCAGAATCAAATTAAACATTTATTCTTGCTGGTATGTGTGGATGTAAAACAGACCCTTCTATATTATTTTAGAATGTTCATTGCAAGTATTATTTATGCATGGATAAAATATTTGACCCTGGGGAAAATATCCCTAAGGGTGATGGGGAAGCAAGAAGTGGACTCCTTACCCAGTGTTCTTAGAGGGATATGGCTGCACCTCACTGATGAGCCCCGAATGAGGCTTATACAATCATCTGGGGTTGGCTTTTCCCTTGTTCAGAGGAGATATTTTGAGGCTGCACTGTCCTTGTTAGGTGGGGCCAGACATATATACTTCAGGAAAGTTTTCCTCTATGAAAAACACAATTGGGCTAAAAGAAGCTACTCCCAGGTTATAACCCAACCATAGAACAAGTCGCTGAGCTATTGTTCATTCCTGGAAGACTGCTTCTTTTTATGTAATTAGAAGTAAAATATTTACTTGGCCTAAATTCTTCAAAAACTATACTAGAGTTCTCTGACTCAGATAAAAGACCACAACAATTGGGTCAGAACTGAATAATTAAGCTGTTAGACGAATAATCAGACTGACAGAACCCATACTAAATATGATATGGGCAGTTAGATGTGTACTCCTTTCCTATAACTAGAGGATATGATGTTTTCCACTGATGAAGACAAAACAGGCCAAACCATGTAACTGAGTTGCCATGTCTAATTGTTCAAAATGGGACACCCTGGTATTTCATAGTTGCACTGTTCCTTTTTAAAATCTGGACCAAACTGATACACTGCACAAAGGTTTTCTGTGAATGGCACACTAACAAAAAAACACTTTATTTAGGATTTCAATGTTCCCTGGAATAGCACTACTCTGTTTTATGGAATATGAAAATAAGGACACTTAGATATTTATCTCTCTAAAGGTAACAGGGGAAACATGAAATGCATTCCTTGTTTAGCGTACCTAGTGAAATATGGTTTCATCTTATTAAAATTATCACTGAAGACTGGAACATGCTTTCATAAATATTGTACTTTTGCAGAGTTTTTCCTCTTGCTCAGATATAAAGCATCATTCTAAAAAATAGGAGCATTATGTTTTAATCTGTTTAATCCTAAAATACTTATACAAATAAAATGATAGGTGGATTCCAAATATAACTTTAAATCACTAAACTACCCATGTGCTCCAAATGATAAGATGGTAAGCTTACACAGAATAAATAAAATTATTTACATTTTTTCTAAAACCCATATTAGAAATACCAGTTGAATTTTAGTTTCACTTTAATGTTGAAAGGTTAAAATTATGCAGTCATTGAATGCTTGGAATAAGTTATTTCCAAAATGCTTGATTTATGTATTTTTCTGTCTTAATACTTATTTATTGACGTAGAATGTGTGTGATCTATGTTACTTTATATTCATATAAAATATTTGCCATATTTATTTCCATTTATACTTCCATATTTTATACACAAACCTGTTATAATCAATAATACAGAAAAACATTAAGGGAGTCAGGCATCAGGTATCAATTTAAAGTGACCTAAGTATCATAATTTAACTTAGAAATTGTAGAAACATCATAAGTAACTATACACAAGACAGGGATTTCAGCACTTAATTTTATTTGGTTCAAATAACCCAGCCAAACTTAAATATTTGGTATTTTTCACAGTGCAGTATTGTTCTTGCATGCATACAACAAGTTCTGCTAACATTAAGCTATGCATAGGAACCTCTTCAAATTAGTACACAGTAGCGTTGTGCCTTATAGTCTTGAAACATAAGTTTTAGATGTGAAAAAAGAGTGTTTTGTGCTAAGTTACCTCTATCAAACAACACCTCCACTAGAGGATGGCTATGCAAGATTGCACAAATCAGCCATCATAGTGAGCCATGAGGATCTATGTTTGAAAGCAACACCACCTTTGGAAAGGTATGTGAACACTAGCAAATACAATTGAAATTGCAAACACAAGCAGGTAAACAAATTGCATGTAATCATACGTAAGCACATAGATAAAACATGCTCTATAGGGTAAAAATGGACCAGGGGGTACCGGACAACTCCTATTTCAGAGGGCACCACTATAATCAAATAGTATCCGGTGTTATGAAATATAAACTTTGTATTAGGATCTATGTTCAGTTCCCCCAAAACCGGGTCTCAAAAATACCAACAAAATATAATGTTGCAAGTGAAGATATTGATTGAACAAACACAGTTGTCAAATAACATGAACAAGGTCAGCAATTTCATATAAATGAGCTGTAATTACGCCCTGTCTTACAGAACTCTGTTAGAATGGTAGCAAATCCTGAACATATCAAGGATTACGTCCTCCAAGCATGTTATTACCATAAATGAATACCATCCAAAATAATCAGGACCGTGAGCTATATAATGTTGCCATATAGTTACTTATCAAGAGGGGTAAAAGTCCATCCCACCATTAGGGCAACTCACGGCTCCAGTTTAGAACTTCCTCGTAGTCACAGACGGCAAACTATGGTATAAAAAGTACTTTTAGCGCCAACTTTGTATCCTCCTTTATTGCAACACTGTTTGATGCAAGACAGAGCAGCCCACTCTGTGTACGTCACTGCCGATGCACGTTTCAACCCCCACGTGACCACAACGTCATGGGGTTTCCTCAGGGCAAACGGATAGCGAGTACAAGACGCTTCAGGTATTTACCGGTCTTAACTCTCCATGATTGGTTGGCCACTTGAAACTAGCGGCCAATGAAACAGTCCGTTATGTTACACACCTTCTTGAGGGATAGTGAAAAGATTGACTTTGGATAAGTTGACAAATATTAATAACTTAGTACAAGTGCCAAATACACAACCTACATTTAGGTGTACCATGATGCAAATTGCTAATAATAAACTTTAAAAATAAATAGAGTCTTATATCTAAATATGTACAAATTGAGTGGTTTGAATGCTTAGCTTGAAAAAAAGGGTAAAAACAGTAAATAATAGAAAAATATTTTTTTTTAAATTATATTATAAGGAAAAGTCAGAAAATATTTTTTCTTTTGTTAGTAATGTAACTAAAAATATATAGTACAGTCACAAATCTTATAGTTACATTCTGTACTCTATAGAGACCTGCCCAAAGGCAGCAGTGATTGCATTCTGTACTTCGTAGAGACCTGCCCGAAAAGAGAAATTGCATACTACCTAATACTTCACAAAAAGGCAGCAAACTCAAACTTCTCATTTAGACCCCTAGGGGCCAATGTTTGGAGTTTGTACATCCAAGCTGTTTCCTTTTTTAGGAGTATATTATCAATGTCCCCTCCTCTGCCAAAGAGGGAACATGTCTCAATTCCTATTATTTTGAGGTCTATTAGTGTAGAATGGTGGTGTGTTAGAAAATGTAGAGCTACCCCACTTTTTATCTCCCCATCTCTAGTTGCTTTTATATCGTCCCTATGTTCAGTCACCCTATCTTTCAACATATGTTTAGTTTTACCTACATATAAGACCGGGCAACTGCAGGAAAGTAGGTAGATAACATTCTCTGTTTTACAGTTAATAAACTGTTAAATGGGAAAGGACTCATGTCCTGTTGAAAAGAATTTAGTGCTAACAATATATTTACATAAGACACAATGTCCTTTTACCTTTCTGTGTTCACTTAGCCAGTCCTTAGGATTTGGACTTTTTAAATAATTTTTTTTAACAAGTTTATCCTTTAAATTAGGAGCCCTCCTGGCAACTAATGAGGATTTCTCCTCCACTAGGTTTGAGATTCCTTCATCGGCTTTTAAAAATTGCCATTTATCCTTCAGGATTCCACAAATCCTTTCCCAGTGACAGTTAAACTCAGTGACAAATCAAATTTTCTGGTCTTGTGGTTTAGCTTTATTTTTATAGAGTAAATCATCTCTATTCTATCTCCTTGCTCTAAAAATATTAAGTTTCTTTTGGAATATCCTCTATTCTCAAATCTACTGTACATATCTTTTGCAGGTTTGTTGTATTTACCCAGACTCAAACAGTTTCTCCTTAAACAGAGAAACTGCCCGACTGGGATACCTCGTATCAGAGACTTAGGATGGTGACTGGAGGCTTCCAAGATGTTGTTGGTATCTGTTTCTTTTCGATATATTTCCGTTGCCAACGCAGTCCCTTCCTTTTTGATCTTGACATCAAGGAATGTAAGTTCATTCTCATTGAAGTCAAAAGTCAGAAGGATATTAAACTCATTTACATTTAATATTTTAACAAATTCTTTCAAGGATTCCTCCATTCCCCTCCAGAGGAGAAACACATCGTCCACATAACATAACCAAATTAGAACATGAATTTCCAACCATTCTTGTAAGTCACCAAAGACCACGAGATTTTCCCATAAACCTAGGTGGAGACAAGCATAAGACGGGGTGCATGTAGCCCCCATCGCCATTCCTCTAATTTGTTTATAAAATTTTTGGTCAAAAAGGAAGACATTGTTTGTGAAGACAAATTGTAACAGATTTAAGACAAAATCTTTATGTTTTTTATACCTTGGACCTCTACTTTCCAAGAAATGTCTGGCGGCTCTTAAGCCTACCTCATGGGGTATAGATGAATACAACCCTTCAACGTCTAAGGACACAAGAAGAGTGTTCTGTTCTACTTCCAGACCATCTAGTTTTCTCAACAGATCACTAGTGTCTTTCACATGCAATGTTAAAGTAGTGAGAAAAGGTTTAAGAAATCTATCAAACTGTTTGTTCAATCAGTATCCTCACTTGAAACATTATATTTTGTTGGTATTTTTGAGACCCGGTTTTGGGGGAACTGAACATAGATCCTAATACAAAGTTTATATTTCATGACACCGGATACTATTTGATTATAGTGGTGCCCTCTGAAATAGGAGTTGTCCGGTACCCACTGGTCCATTTTTACCTTATAGAGCATGTTTATCTATGTGCTTATGTATGATTACATGCAATTTGTTTACCTGCTTGTGTTTGCAATTTCAATTGTATTTGCTAGTGTTCACATACCTTTCCAAAGGTGGTGTTGCTTTCAAATATAGATCCTCATGGCTCACTATGATGGCCGATTTGTGCAATCTTGCATAGCCATCCTCTAGTGGAGGTGTTGTTTGATAGAGGTAACTTAACACTAAACACTCTTTTTTCACATCTCAAACTTATGTTTCAAGACTATAAGGCACAACGCTACTGTGTACTAATTTGAAGAGGTTCCTATGATTAGCTTAATGTTAGCAGAACTTGTTGTATGCATGCAAGAACAATACTGCACTGTGAAAAATACCAAATATTTAAGTTTGGCTGGGTTATTTGAACCAAATAAAATTAAGTGCTGAAATCCCTGTCTTGTGTGTAGTTACTTATGATGTTTCTACAATTTCTCTCTTTAACTTTGGTTTATACACTGTTATAATCAATGTTCCCCTGTGACCATTACTTCTGTTTTTGTAATTATTTTTATGTTATTTGATTTTTTTTCTTTTGATCCAGTATAGAATAATTTATAGTTCTCATTTGATCCAGTATATACTTATTTTCTCATTGTTTCTATATTAAATGAGGCATGCAATTGTCTTTAAATGGTCTCAAAAACTCGTATCCCTTAGTACAACCCCAATTCCAACAAAGTTGGGACAGTATTTTAATTTCTGGCATTTATGAAATCTAAATTATTATGTCTCTGTCTCTCTATCTCTACCTCTACCTTTCCATAACTTTTTTTCTAATCCCTCCCCTAATAACAAAGTATCATGTATAATGCTATGCATATAATGGGGAATGTTTATTAAAGTAACTTGAAACCCCAATGATATCCTTTGTTAAAGGAACAGCAATGCATTACTGGGAGATAGCTGAACACATTGATAAGCTAATGAAATGAGGCATAAATGTGCAGCCATCAATAAGCAACTAGCTCTGAAATACTGAGCCTACCTAGGCATGCTTTTTAACAAAGGATATCAAGATAAATAAGCAAATTAGATAATATATGAAACTTGTAAAGTTGATTAAATGTAGATGCTCTATCTGTATCATGAAAGAAAATGTTTGGGTTCCATGTAATTATAAGCTTGCAAGAGCGAGGCTGCGCCTGTCAAATTTAAGATGCTGAAATTGCTACTTTATCCTCTCTGCCAATGCAGATGTGGCGAGATAAACCAACCTGACACTCATGTTTTTGAGGTGATTGACATGCACTGCTCTTATGCAATTGCTTTTTTGAGAGCATGGGGCAGGATTTCACAAGAGATCCCCTGTGCAATGTCAAATTTTGCCGCACAAAGCTGCAATGCAAGTGGCAATTGCAGATGAGCGGGCTCTCTGCTTGAGAAGTTGTTTGCTTGCAATCTTGATAAATTTTCCTTTTGGTGATTGTGCAGAAAGGTTTGAGACTACAAAATAATTAATTATGCCTACAAAACACAGAAAAGTTGATTTTAGAGTTTAACTGAACTCTACTATTAAGAATATGATTAAACAAGATTTTAGCAGTATTTTATATCATTCACATAAAATAAATAAATAGCAAAAGCCAGCAGGATATATGGATATAAAGGAATTACGCATGGAGAAATGTTTGTATTCAGCGTTCATTTACTAAAAAATGCCAAATATGGCCAAAGTCAGTGTCATTCAGCTGTTTTTTTTTCTAGCATACATCTAGATTATGAGTTTTGCGTTATGAGGGGTGCGGTACTAACTTGCACGTTATTGTCATCGCTCACTTCTCTACAGCGCTGGTATTACAGGTTTACAAAAATCTGGCGTTATCAGGCAAAAAGTGAGCGTAGAGCAAAATTGAGCTCCATACCGCACTGCAATACCAGCACTGCTGAAAGCCGCGGTGAGCTGGTTTTACGTGCTCATGCACGATTTCCCCATAGACATCAAACACCTGCAAAAAAGCAGCGTAAAGCTCAGTAATGCAGCCCCATTGATTCCTATGGGGAAACAAAATGTATGTTTACACATAACATCCTAACATGAACCCCAAGTCTAAACACCCCTAATCTTACATTTTAACCCCTAAGCTGCTGCCCCTGACATCGCCAACACCTACATTATACTTATTAACCCTTAATCTGGCGCTATGGACATCGCTGCCACTATAATAAACATATTAACCCCTAAACCACCGCACTCCCACATCGCAAACACTAGTTAAATATTATTAACCCCTAATCTGCCGCCCCTAACATCGCCGCCACCTACCTACATTTATTAACCCCTAATCTGCTGCCCCCAATGTCACCACCACTGTACTAAATTTATTAACCCCTAAACCTAAGTCTAACCCTAATACCCCCTAACTTAAATATAATTAAAATAAATCTAAATAAAACCTACTATTATTACCTAAATTATTCCTATTTAAAACTAAATACTTACCTATAAAATAAACCCTAAGCTAGCTACAATGTAACTAATAGTTACATTGTAGCTAGCTTAGTGTTTATTTTTATTTTACAGGCAAGTTTGTATTTATTTGAACTAGGCAGAATAGTTACTAAATAGTTATTAACTATTTACTACCTAGCTAAAATAAATACAAATATACCTGTAAAATAAAACCTAACCTGTCTTACACTAACACCTAACCTTACACTACACTTAAATAAATTACCTAAATTAAATACAATTACCTAAATTACAAAAAACAAACACTAAATTGCACAAAATAAAAAAATAAATTATCAGATATTTAATCTAATTACACCTAATCTAATAGCCCTATCAAAATAAAAAAGTCAACCCCAAAATAGAAAAAAACCTAGACTAAACTAAACTACCAATAACCCTTAAAAGGGCCTTTTGCGGGGCATTGCCCCAAAGAAATCAGCTCTTTTACCTGTAAAAAAAATACAAACAACCCCCCAACAGTAAAACCCACCACCCACATAACCAACCCCCCAAATAAAATCCTAACTAAAAAACCTTAGCTCCCCATTGCCCTAAAAAGGGCATTTGGATGCTCATTGCCTTTAAAAGGGCATTTAGCTCTTTTTCAGCCCAAACCCTAATCTAAAAATAAAACCCACCCAATAAACCCTTAAAAAAACCTGACACTAACCCCCGAAGATCAACTTACAGTTTTGAAGACCGGACATCCATCCTCAATGAAGCCGGGAGAAGTCTTCATCCTAGCAGCAAGAAGTCCTCAACGAAGCCGGGTGAAGTCTTCATCCACGCCAGCAGAAGTGGTCCTCCAGACAGGCAGAAGTCTTCATCCAGACGGCATCTTCTATCTTCATCCATCCGGCGTGGAGTGGCTCCATCTTCAAGACATCCAGCGTGGAGCATCCTCTTCTTTCCATGGTGACTGAAGAATGAAGGTTCCTTTAAGTGACGTCATCCAAGATGGCGTCCCTTGAATTCCAATTGGCTGATAGAATTCTATCAGCCAATCAGAATTAAAGGTGAAAAAATCTTAATGGCTGATGCAATCAGCCAATAGGATTGAGCTTCAATCCTATTGGCTGATCCAATCAGCCAATAGGATTGAGATCGCATACCTATTTTTTCCCCTTTAATTTCGATTGGCTGATAAAATTCTATCAGCCAATCGGAATTCAAGGGACGCCATCTTGGATGACATCACTTAAAGGAACCTTCATTCTTCAGTCGCCGTGGAAAGAAGAGGATGCTCTGCGCCGGATGTCTTGAAGATGGATCCGCTCCGCGCCGGATGGATAAAGATAGAAGATGCCATCTGGATGAAGACTTCTGCCCGTCTGGAGATCCACTTCTGCCGGCTTGGATGAAGACTTCTCCCGGCTTCGTTGAGGACTTCTTGCCACTTGGATGAAGACCTCTCCCAGCTTCATTGATGATGGATGTCCGATCTGTAAAACTGTAAGTGGATCTTCGGGGGTTAGTGTTAATTTATTTTTAATGGTTTATTGGGTGGGTTTTATTTTTAGATTAGGTTTTTGGCTGAAAAAGAGCTAAATGCCCTTTTAAGGGCAATGCCCATCCAAATGCCCTTTTCAGGGCAATAGGGATCTTAGGTTTTTTTTAGTTAGGATTTTATTTGAGGGGTTGGTTGTGTGGGTGGTGGGTTTTACTGTTAGGGGTTGTTTGTATTTATTTTACAGGTAAAAGAGCTGATTTATTTGGGGCAATGCCCCGCAAAAGGCCCTTTTAAGGGCTATTGATAGTTTAGCTTAGGCTAGGGTATTTTATTTTGGGGGGCTTTTTTTATTTTGATAGGGCTATAAGATTAGGTGTAATTAGTTTAAATATCTGATCATTTCTTTTTTATTTTGTGTAATTTTGTGTTTGTTTTTTTTTGTAATTTAGATAATTGTATTTCATTTAGGTAATTTATTTAATTGTATTGTAAGGTTAGGTGTTAGTCTAAGACAGGTTAGGTTTTATTTTACAGGTAAATTTGAATTTATTTTAGCTAGGTAGTTAGTAAATAGTTAATAACTATTTAGTAACTATTCTAGCTAGTTCAAATAAATACAAACTTGCCTGTAAAATAAAAATAAACCCTAAGCTAGCTACAATGTAACTATTAGTTATATTGTAAATAGCTTAGGGTTTATTTTATAGGTAAGTATTTAGTTTTAAATAGGAATTATTTAGTTATTAATAGTATCTTTTATTTAGATTTATTTTAATTATATTAAAGTTAGGGGGTGTTAGGGTTAGATTTAGGGTTAGGTTTATGGGTTAATATGTTGATTATAGTGGCGGCGATGTCCGGAGTGTTAGATTAGGGGTTAATAAGTGTATGTAGGTGGCGGCGACGTTGGGGGCGGCAGATTAGGGGTTAATATTATTTAACTAGTGTTTGCGATGCGGGAGTGCGGCAGTTTAGGGGTTAATATGTGTATTATAGTGGCGGCAATGTCGGGAGCGGCAGATTAGGGGTTAATAATTTTATTTTAGTTTGCGATGGGGAGGGCAGTGGTTTAGGGGTTAATAGGTAGTTTATGGGTGTTAGTGTACTTTTTAACACTTTAGTTATGAGTTTTATGCTACAGCTTTGTAGCGTAAAACTCATAACTACTGACTTTAGATTGCGTTACGAATCTTGCAGTATAGGCTGTACCGCTCACTTTTTGGCCTCCCAGAAAAAGCTTGTAATATTGGCGCTATGGAAGTCCCATTGAAAAAAGACTTTACGCAAATTGCGTAAGTTAATTTGCGTTACAACCAAATAAGTGTGCGGTACAGCTTTTTTGACAAGACTCGTAATAGCAGCGGTAGTGAAAAGCAGCGTTATAACTCATAACGCTGCTTTTTCACTCATAACGCAAAACTCGTAATCTAGCCAATATTTATTTGTATAATAGTGAAACACACAAATATCTGTATTACAAATATTAATACAGATAAATGTATTACTAAATATATTTAGTTTATACTGAGGTGCTTATGTTATACAGTTTTGGAGATTATGGGCTAAATTACGAGTTACGCGCAATTGAGGGGCTTTATCGCGGCTCTTTGCATGTGTCAGAAGTAGCACAAGTATTACAGATTGAAAATAAAGACATTTCACTGAAGCGCAATTTAATTAAATGTCTGGGATATCACCAATTTAGAGCTCTGCTTAACTGTTAACTGTAAAGCTCAAATAAAAAGTTGCACAAAACACATCACAATTATAATTAAAAGTACAGTTACACTCATAATAACACTGTCTAATACAAATTATTAACAACAAATTTCCAATAAAATAGTTATAAGGGTATATATGTGTGTGTGTGTGTATATATGTTGATTGGAGCAGCTGTGTTAGTCCAGAGATTTAGATATCAAAATAACAAGAGTATTGCATTGAGCAATGATACTTTTTTATTGGACTAACTATACATTTAAATGTAAATGTATAGTTAGTCCAATAAAAGAGTATAATTGCTCAATGCAATACTCTTGTTATTTTGATATATATATATATATATATATATATATATATATATATATTTATATATATATATATATATATATATATATATATATATATATATATATATATATATATATATATATATATATGTAAAGATATACATTTTAGCAAAAGAACATCAGATATATATATATAGACATATGTTTTTTAAGAATAAATAGATCATATTCTGCTATGTGAAGAACATTGGAATGTGAAATATAAATTTTTAATGTCTGGTTAGAGCACTTGAAAAAATGTAATAGGGCTTGTTAGGTGTTAGGTTTGTTTCTACTGTTTGTGCTCTATTGAAGTATATTGGGGAATAGGTTAATGTGGTCGTTATATATTATAGGTTGGTTTTGCGCTCGTGATAATACCTTTTACTTTCAACTTGTAATACGCACGTTACCCAAATCCGCAAAAAGCTTAATTCTAACAAAGTTAACGTGTGAGCGGGAGTGCAAACTACTGCTCCACTCATAATCTAAACCTATATATCTAAAAATCACACCACTGAAGGAAGAACTGTAGAATCTTTAGAAGGGGTGGAAAAATTTGTGGCGGTTTTATAGTACAGGGGAAGCAGAAATTGAGGGCATTTTTCTTTTGACCCAGCAAGATTTTTTTCTTTATATTTAATTTCACATTTATTGTGTAAAACTGTCTTTTTCTAAAGAAAAGCATAAATATGAAACATTTACATTGTAAATATATTTTATTGTAATATCTGTTTTACTTTAAACAATGACACAACTAAACAAACATATCCTGAACTAAAAATAAGTTGATAGACTTCTACTATATTAATGTACCTAGAATATACAGATTTTATCTTAAAGGGACAGTAAAGTCAACATTAATCTTTCATGGTTAAGAAAGAGCATGTAATTTTAAACAACTTTCCAATGTATGAATAAAAGTGACTACCCATGAATAGTTAAGAAATAATTTAATTAAATTTTAAAATTATAAAACAGCATTTAAATAAAATAAAAAGTTATACTTGTATTAAAAAAACAAAATGGGATTATATCTCCAAACATTTGTCTGTCTGGCCATATTATTACTACAACTAATTGAGCCATGCCTTCTTGAATAAGGTTTTATGTGTTTTATTTACTTAAAACTTTTCTTAACTATTCATGTGCTGTCTCTTTAATTCATTTACTGGTTTTCTCTTTTTTATAAGATAACTACATTTATAGTTATAATTTTTTTGTTATTATCATGATTTTATCCATATATTTTTTGAAAACTAGATTTTAGTTTCTTTCACATTTATCTTTATTATCTAATTTGCTTTGTTGTCTTTGGTATTCTTTGTTGAAAGCATACTTAGGTAACAGTGAAGCACTACTGAGAGCTATATGCTAATTGGTAGAAGCCCATATATGACTCTTCCCATAGGTTCACTCAGGGCTAGATTACAAGTGGTGCACTTTTTAGTGCTCCCACTTGAGCGCTAACTTTGCTAAAAGTTAACTTTGTGCACACATCAGGTAGCACTAGTATTATTAGTTGAATGTAAAAAGTTTGTGTGAAAACCTGACGCATGCAAATAATTGTACTTCAGATATCACAAAAGAAGCTTTCATCCTATTGCTGATTTGAATTTGAAGAATCAAATCAGCCAATAGGAATGCAAGGGTACCCCTATGTAAAATGGGTACCTTGCATTTAATCTTCAGTGTGCAGCTGGAGACCACATGAAGAGGACCTCGGTTTCAAGGGTCTAAAGAGGAGGACCGATGTCTCCGACGCTGACCACGTTGCCGACACCGGGATGAAGATAGAAGATGGCCCGCCAATGGAAGAAGATAAAGATGGATGAAGATGGAGTGCTGCCCATCATCATCGTTGAGTACCAATTTTGGGGTTAGACTTAGGTTGATTTGTTTTGGGGTATTTTCTTTTTTTAAGATTAGGGATTTTTTCAAATTTTATTTGGGCAGCAAAATAGCTGAATGCCTTTTTAAAGGCAATGCTCATCCAAATACCTTTTTTTGGGGTAATGGGTAGTTAAGTTTTATTTTAGTTAAGTTTTTTTATTTTAGGGTTACGGGGGTTGGGGGTTATAGTATGTTCAATTCAAAGGAGCAGTCTCCTCTAGCGATTTTTGCACTTTCCGGGCTACCGCTAGTGAAAAATATTGATTTTTTAAACTTGTAATATGAGAATCGAAAAAAGATTTTTGCTAGCTGTGTTTCCGCTAGTGAAAGTTTTAGATTTACCATGGTACTTGTAATCTCACCATTTAAATATGTGCAAAAGTCTTTAGACTTTTTCCATAAAAGGTTTTAGCCACCATTAGATTTGTTGTTTTAGCAAAGTTTTAATGACCATCCATATTTATTTTTCAGTCTCTTTATTAAGATACAATCAGAAAATACAGGAAATATGCAAACAAAATCTTGAACTCTTTTTAGGGAGACTATCCTGAAGTTTTCTTAAATAATCTTCTGGTATATTATACCAGGCTTCTTTCAGCACTTCTCATAGCTATTTTTTAGATTTAGGTTATCTTTTATTTATTTCTCTGTCCAGGTAATCCCATAATGCCTTTTATAATATTCAGGTCTGGAACCTGTGGATGCCAGTCCATGGCTGTAAGTGTTTTATCAGCTGTTTTTCTCTTCAAATATGATTTCACTGCATTAGCAGTGTGCTTATGTTCATTATGATGCTGAAACAAAAAGCCATTCCCAATCAGGCACTTTCCAGAAGGATTGGCATGATGAATTAAAACCTTTCTGTACTTTTCAGCATTGATGATCCCATCAATTCAGACAATATCGACAACTCCACTGGCAGAAATGCAGCCACAAACCAAGACAGACCCTCCACCATGTTTCACTGAAGGCCGCAAGCACTTATTCTTCCATCTCTCTCCAATTCTTCTTCTCACATATTGTTGACGATTGGACCCAAAAAATTCAAACTTGGATTGGTTACTCTATAATAATCTTTTCTACTGATCTTCTTTCCAATCTTTGTGAGTTTAAGCATAGCTTAGTTTTTTTACCCTGTTCCCCTTCTGAAAAAAGGGTTTATTGGCTGCTACCCTTCCACAAAGACCATTTATGATCAAGCTTCTTCAGGCTGTAGAAGTGTCAACTTGGCATCCCAATGAAGCTGCCAGATGCTGAGTCAGGTCCTTGCTAGACTTCTTCCGGTCTCTCAAAGTAGAAACTCTTAGAAACTTCTTATTAGATTTTGAATTTTTTTCTTAGCATTCAAGTCCTTTTTTTGTTCTTGACCTCTCCTGATTCTTCAAATTTCTTCAAACAGCTTGAATACAACATCTTGAGTATACATATTGAGTATCTTGTTAGTTTGCTGATTTCCTTTTGAGAGTTGCCTTGCTTATGCAAAAGTATGATTTTATGTCTGTAAAATTCTGTGATATTTGGCATTTTGAAAGGAATGATGTAATTGAAAGTTGGTCTGATTAGCAAGTTTCCAATTAATTAAACTCATATTTCATTTGGAGATGGGAATCCCTACAGACAGGATAGAAAACTTTACCAACTATATATTGATGATCTGGTGTTTATCTGGCAAGGAGGTCAATTAAAGGCCAATGGGTTTGTGGAGTGTTTGAACAATAATGATATAGGCCTTGAATTCACATTTGAGTTCAATAAGAATTAAATTAATTTATTGGATCTAAAATTGAAATGTATTCCAGGAGAGACAATAATAACACCAGTGTAAAAAAAATCCATTTTAGGGAGCACACTCTTACATGCACTTAGTTGCCACCCAAAAAGTCTTTAGAGCAGTGGCAAAGGGACAGTTCACTAGACTGATAAGGAAATGCACCAGGGACAAGGATTATGAATATCATGCAAGGGATTTGTCCAAACGTCTAAAAGAAAGGAGTTACAAAGATACACTAATAAAAACTACATCAAAGGATGTTAGATTGACAGAGAGAAAGAGCTTATTAGGAGACAGGAAAGGCCAACAACTAAAAGATAAGGTATTGCTTATAACTGATTACAGTAACGAATATAACAATATTTGTAATAAATTTGGAAACACTTTTCCTTGCTTTCAGCAGAAGATGGGCTGGTAAATACAGTTAAGACAGGCTGTAAGTTTGCTTTCAAGCGACCTAAAACAATAGGAAACATTGTTGCACCCAGTAACCTGTTGTCTACAAATTAACAAAATAGCTTGTGGCTTGAATGCAAAGGGCTATTTAAATGTCACAACCTAAATTGTAAAGCTTGTAAATTTTTGGATCCAAGACAGGGTTCCAAAAGTGAGGTAACCAGAGAGGAGTTTGAACATAGGAAATGTATTAACTGTAGATCTACCTATGTAATTTATTTATTGACGTGTACAGAATGTGGGATCTAATATGTAGGACTCAACACAAGGGAGGTCCGCACAGGGATTAGAGAGCATCTATCAAACATTAAGACAAGCACATTGACTACCCCCCTAATTCAACATTTTACAGAAGTACATGAGAAAAAAAAAGACACTTTAAAATGGACAGTGATACAAGGGGTTAAAACTCCTAGGAGAGGAGGAGATAGGGACTACCTTTTGAGAAAACAGGAAGTCTTTTGGATTTATAAACTGAAAACTAGATTGTTTGTCGTTAGGTTTTAATTCTGAATATGAATTAATTAATTTTTGGCAATAATTTGTTTTCAGATAATTTAATTTTGATCCAATTGTTTATAAACAAGTAAGTTGAAAATTAAACAGACTAAGAAGTCACCTTTGTAATATCACTGGAATATGCATAGTAATAATCCTGTGCAACTTCTGTATTATGGTCTAAAAAGATTCAGACATGAAACATTAGAGATTATATGAGAACTAATGATATGAGTAAAATAATAAATGTAACTGTTTTCTGATCAGATTGAATTGTATTGAAATTGTGTATATTTATCACTTAAAGTTTATAAGAATGCTATACTTTTGTAAAAAGGATGTAAATACCTTTAAAGGATTGAGCTCCAGTGTGGTCCAATGAGGATTGCTTTTATGATATTTAATCAGCACCTGAGATGTAGATGGTAATTCACCTATGATTACCGCCACAGTGCTGAAACATGTCAGCTAACCCCTAGACCTGGAGTTCTGCTAAAAGGATCAGTTTCTCCATTTGATGTTTTTTTAAGGATGCTAAATAAAAGCTACTTTTTATTTTAAATGACCTGTTCCCTGGATTATCTTTTTGTCTTTTTGATGTTTATGTAATGCTTAAAGGGACACTCAGGTTAAATTAAATTTTCATGATTCAGATGCAGCATGTAATTTTAAATAACTTTCCAATTTACTTCCATTAAAAAAAATGTGCAGAGTCTTTTATATTTACAATTTTTGAGTCACCAGATCCTACTGAACATGTGCAAGAATTCACAGACTATACGTATATGCATTTGTGATTGGCTGATTGCTATCACATGGTACACGGGGAGTGGAAACATACATAACTTTGAAATTTGTTATAAAAAAATCTACTACTCATTTGAAGTTCAGACTAAGTGCTATTGCATTGTCTTGTTATCTTGCATTTGTTGATTATGTAAATCTAATGTGTTGATTGGTCCTTTAAGCATGTTTTGCACAAACCTGGTGTAATAGTCCTTTTTCAAAACAGTCATTTTGACATGAAATAGTAGGATGAATACAGGTGTTATCAATTACATTAATTAGAGTTTCAATCCATTTAGGTTTTCAAGAGCCAGGTTCCTTCTATTTCCAAAGTGTAAGGGGAGGTCACACTAAATTCTTGCCACTTTAGCCTATAGAAGCTGTTTTTACTGATTATTTTCTGTTTTTTAATACTGCAAAAAAATATCCTGAATGTTCTACTTGTATTCTAATAAAGAGATTGAGAAATAATTATATATATCATTATACCATTGCTAGAAGAACAAATCTAATGGTGGCCAAAGACCTTTGCACAGTACTGTAAATACATACAAGTATTTTTTTTTTATCAGATATTGTTTATATAAGTGTAACAGTACTTTTAAATGTATTTATGTTGTGTTTCATGCAACTTTTTAACTCACTATCCTTGCACTCCATCGAATGCGTTTACTTTTAACTTGTAATACAAGTGATTTTTCTGACCTGCAGAAAAAGCTGAAAAAAAACCAATATTGCTTGAAAATAAAAATTAGTGCACCACTTGTAATCTAGCCTCAGTGTGTTAAGGTAGCTCCCAGTAATGCATTGTTGCTCATTTATCAATGGGTACCAAGAGAATGAAGCAAATGTATTAATATAAGTAAATTGGAAAGTTGTTTAAAATTGTATGAAAGAAAAATATTTATTTATTGTTTTAGCAAACTGAAATAATAATATTAATAATAATAATGATAATGATAAAGAATTTTCTAGGACAGTGACATACCACTTAAAAATTCACGAGATCTTGTTTCTTTTTTCAAAATGTCATCCTTCTGTCTTAGCTTAGAGCTAATGGCATGAGGAAATAATGAAATAGAAAAGTAAATTATTTTCTAAATAATTGACACTGGTCTTATGTGTCTTGGACCCATTTGGCCTTATATGACGATAGTGTGCAGTGCTTAACACATGTGAATGATATTTTAACAAAAGGAGGTGTGAAACTCCAAAAAATATACACTAACGGCTAGATTTAGAGTTCTGCGTTAGCCGTCAAAAGCAGCGTTAAGGGGTCCTAACACTGCTTTTGGCTGCCCGCTGGTATTTAGAGTCAGCCAGGAAAGGGTCTAACGCTCACTTCCTAACCGCGACTCCAGGCTACCGCAGATCCCCTTACGCCAATTGCGTATCCTATCTTTTCTATGGTATCTGCCTAACGCTGGTATTTGGAGTCTTGGAACAAGTGAGCGGTAGACCCTCTACCGACAAGACTCCAGCCGCAAAAAAAAGTCAGTAGTTAAGAGCTTTATGGGCTAATGCCGGAAATATAAAGCTCTTAACTACTGTGCTACAAAGTACACTAACACCCATAAACTACCTATGTACCCCTAAACCGAGGCCTCCCCACATCGCCGCCACTCTAATAAAATTTTTTAACCCCTAATCTGCCGACCGAACCGCTAACATCGCCAACCCCTATATTATATTTATTAACCCATAATCTGCCCCCCCCAATGTCGCCTTTACCTCACTACAATTATTAACCCCTAATCTGCCAACCGGAACTCGCTGCTACTATAATAAATGTATTAACCCCTAAACCGCCGCACTCCCGCCTCGCAAACACTAGAATAAATAGTATTAACCCCTAATCTGCCCTCCCTAACATCGCCGCCACCTACCTACAATTATTAACCCCTAATCTCCCGCCCGCACCGTCGCCGCTACTATAATAAAATTATTAACCCCTAAACCTAACTCTAACCCTAACCCTAACACCCCCCCACATAAATATAATTTAAATTAAACGAAATAATATTCCTAAAATGAAATAAAATAATCCTATTTAAAACTAAATACTTACCTAGAAAATAAACCCTAATATAGCTACAATATAATTAATAATTACATTGTAGCTATTTTAGGATTTATATTTATTTTACTGTCAACTTTGTATTTATTTTAACTAGGTACGAGGCTCTTATCCCTGTAGCACTTGTTGCAGTTGCAAACATATGCATAAAATCTTAAAGGTACAAGATAGATTTGGCAAAACCCATTATATCAAAACATATATCAGCTGTAATACATCAGGAGTTGTATATATGATCAAATGCGACTGCCCGAAGATCTATATAGGGATGACTACACGTAAGCTACGTACACCCTTACAAGAACATCTACGGAACATCAAAAATGCTCAGAGAAATTGGAGGTTTGTGCTTAGCCCTGCGTACGTTGAGTACTTAAGTGCAGGTGATAACAAGAAGAAAGACCGATTCGGCAAGATCCACACATCATCAAACCACAACTTGCTCTATAGAAGGAAGCCTGGAGTAAGCAGAGGAAGGAGAATGGTGAGATAACCTGCATAGCGGGTAACGCTACCATCTACATGTACGATAGTCTGTAATAAGTGATATACAGAGAAGGGAGAGATAATGCCACCCAATCATCTACAGGTATGAACTTACTTTTTTAAACGTTTATCACCAGAACAGACTGTATTAAACCGCATCTTCATTTCAGCCGGATTTTCTATATTTCAATCCCCAGTGTGAAATCTGTTTACATAACCAAAGTTTAATAGTAACTGGCCACTACTGTTTCACGGACTGTATGTGCCGCACTAGGAGATATATCACAACTTTATAAACAATAACTGCTACCACATTTATGGACTTTATCACTTATCCATTGAGAAACATATAATATTGGTGTTGCATCCGCTTTTGTTTTTAACATTCATTTTCTGTTCTTTTATGATATATATATATATATATATATATATATATTTGAAAAAAGAGAACAGCACCCCTGAGATAGAACAAAAGCTAGAATAACTTCCATTCTAGCTTTTGTTCTATCTCAGGGGTGCGGTTCTCTTTTTTCAAATTTATGCAAATCTCTTGGGTCATCCTAAGAGTAATGGGTAAGCCAGACATGGAGCCCTTGCACACATGCCCTTAGAGAGATACAACTGCACCTCACTGACGAGGCCCACAGAAGGCCGATCGTCTGGGGTTGTTGCTTCCCTTGTTCAGAGAAGAATTGCCTGGTATTTCGGCGCTGGACTGTCATTGGGCAGGATCAGACTGATATGCTACAGGTTATATTTTTTCTCTGTTAAGGGGCATAGTGTGCTAAAAGAAATTTGCACCCTGAGTTATAAATTTAAATGAACAGGCATGTAAGTTATTCTAGCTTTTGTTCTATCTCAGGGGTGCTGTTCTCTTTTTTCAAATATATATATATATATATATATATATATATATATATATATATATATATATTTATTTATTTATATTTAAGCCATTTATGTACTATACCAAATGCAAGCAGAAATAATGTTTTAAGTGTCATATATTTTTTTGTTTTTCTTTTTCTTTCCCTTTATTTTGAAATTCCTATATAAAGTATTTTATATCAGTATAACTGTGTTCATTGTAGGTTATTTACCCTAATCCCCCAGGTTGAAACACGTTTAGCTGTTTTACAGCGCCTATCTAAACCACCCTATAGTATCTCCATTGTATTCTTATCCAGGAAGAGGATAAGTTAGAGGAGGCCTAAGTGTTTTTTCAGCGCTACACATTTTAAATACACATTTGTCACATCAAAAATGATGCTAAGGATCTTCAAAATAAGATAAACATCACCTCTGTAGCCTATCATTTGTTGAAATATCATCAAAGTAAAGTTAGCAAACTTACATGCACAGGGATTCAAAAAATTAATTTAGGAATAAGAGGAGGTGACCTAACTAAAAATCTATTACAGCTAGAGAGTAGATGGATATTTCTAATGAATTCAGTCAAACCTCATTGACTTAATGAACACAATGGGCTCCATGTACTAAGCTGTCTGCGAGGTCTTCGTCACTATTTCCGTCTAAATTTCTGCGTGCGGATCAATAACCGTATGTACTATCCCACGAATCCATTGAAAACCTTATATTAACAAACGTCGAGCGAACTTGCCCGCAAATCTTGAATTCTCGTCTTTTTTGTAGCTAGAAAATACTCGCTCGACATAAATCTCGCACAAAACAGTAATTACTAAACTATCTATTTATACGCTCGTGAATTTATCCGCACCTACCTCGTTAAAAATCCCTCGCCAGCTAATAGGTGGCGAGCACCATAATAAACAATAGGGTCTATCAGATCAACGCCTACAACTGATTTAAAAGAGGTGTACAATTGAATGGTTACTAACTTTTGATCCTGTTAGCCATTATGGAGACACTTCTTCAACTTTATATTATTCGTCCGATGCAAATGAGGGGTAGAAGGCAAAAAATTGATTTGAAAAAATATCTTTACAAGATAGATATTTAGATAAACCAACTCTAATGGATAATTACAATATGATCATCATTCAATTTAAATAATAGTAATTCGATAAATGATTTACATCTTCGGTCGCTATCACAATCATCTGTGATCATGAATATTACATTACATACGTTATTGGTTAAGCTATACAAAAATCTAGCAGTAATCTGCATTGATTTAACGTAATCAAAATTGACGCACCAAAAAATTGATTTGACAAAATATCTTTACAAGATAGATATTTGTATAAACCAACTCTAATGGATAATTACAATATGATCATCATTCAATTTAAATAATTGTAATTCGATAAATGATTTACATCTTAGGTCGCTATCACAATCATCTGTGATCCCGACGATTACTTCTGGGCCTAGACGCTGCACCAGTCTCTGCTCGTAATCATTAAGATCAGCGACATAAGCTGTTCCACCTCCGGTAGCACAAGTTGAATTTTTTTCTTTTGCCAATTTGGCTTTTGCAAATCGTTTGATGTCGTTGTACCGTTTTTTTATTTAGTTAACGTCCTTTTTCCCAGGTCCCTGAGCACTGACAGCATCACTTATCCGGGTCCATATACTTTTTTTACGGATACTAGAAGTTTGCTTCGCACGACAACCAAATAAATAGTCATACGAGTCTAGCACCATATCGACAAGAACCAGGTTCTACTGATGTGAAAAGTGGGGATTCTTCGATTTGGACTGTGAATCAGATCGAGAAGTAGCCATACTTAATTTATCGATAAGAATAACAGTCAGTAAAGCTTCAAGTTCTTGAAATATGCAGTCTGAAAAACTTTATTAAATCGAGTTTATATAGTGCTGCAATATGTTCCCGCGACAAAGCTGACGTTTCTGACACCTTGCAGTCACGTGGGACAAACATGACTGACAGGTTGTAAGCGATTAATAGTACATTCGCAAATAGCGAGGCGTCATATGTATGAATCATTCGCCAGTGCTCGATGCGGATTAGACGCGCCTTTTTTTTGGATAGTTTTTAGTACATATGGCGGGCAACATCTCGCTAGCTGCGAGTTAGAGCGAGTCGAGAAGACACGCTGTCGGCGAAAAAATTGATGCTTTAGTACATGGAGCCCAATAACTACTTTTCATACCTATAATATCTGATGAATAGTGTGTATATATAGTGAAATAGATATAAAAATATAGGTAATAAAATGTGACTACCTATATGATATTGTTGCTCATTACTATGTTTAAACAATTACGAACAACTTTTGGTTAGGAGGATGAAATTTTGACAATTCTAATGAAATTATTGCAACAAGGATTAAAAATTGATTACAAAAAGGGATTATAAAATATTTTTATAAATATAAAAAGCATACAGACAACTACATATAATAGGCAAAATGAGATCTATAAATCCTCTTTATGAATAATTTGATCAATTTAGAAGTCATAAAATAACTTATATTATGTTATATTTTAATTTACAATGTTAAAAACACTTAATAATTTTAGGAATTCATACTCACTAGTCACTTTATAAATTTTTTTTAAAAAGATTATATATAGCACAAGTCACATAATTAGTATTCATTTGTAAACATAAGAATAGAGTTTTAATTTATTATTTCTAACTACTGGAAATGATTAATTTTATTTTATATAACACACAATCTCACTTATATATGTTGTTTCTATCCCTTACAATCTTAAAATCATAGTTAAACTATTAATTCTATTAATCACATAGGTTCACCTTAAAATATCACTTCATTATTATCACTTATCATTTAAAATATTGAAAACATACTAATATGGATGTTCATGTCAATTATCCTGCCCCCATATCTTGCCACATTGAATTCACTTGTATTTTTTTATAACATAAAACAATGTCTATGAATTCTTATTAATTTGTCCATCGTCTGCTTATACCTTATAAATGAAGATCTAATAGACTGAAAAGAATGTTAATGTGTGAGCTTAATGTTTATTCTACTAATATTATCTGTTGGTCACTGTTCATCCTCTTAATAATGATAGTATATAAGCGTTCATTATCGTAGCTTAATATTCTCTCGATTACAATTGTATATGTAGAATGCACATGAGACCATTCACAATGTGTAACACGATGTAATAACATCCAAGTATTGTCTAATAGCAAAATGTATCTAAGCAACATGTAGAAACAAATGATACAACCAGTTCTGAGAATATACGATGGACCTCTATGCCAGTACCTCTATACCAAACATGACAGGACAATTAATCCTTTGAAGACGAGCGCTTTAATGTAAACATTGACACCCACCTACTCTGATTGGTGGATTCTCATTACCCTCCTTGCAATAGGCAGAGTCACTGGGAATAAATACCCGCCAGAACAGAACCTCCGTAAACCCTTTTGAGAAAGCTGAGTGTCTCGGCGAAACATGTCAGGGGAGGTTGGGAGTTAATGGGCTCCAAAATTTTTGTTGTTTTAATTTAGCAGTAACTTTAATTTAAAAATAATACAATCTTACTCGACCAAAACTGCAGACAGCCTGTAGCGATACTTTGCAGACTTACTATTAAGGCTTAAGCAGCTGGTTTCAATTATTTTGTTTGGTTAATACAGGAACAGGCAGCTATTACTAGTTGTTTTTTTAAAAAAAAGTATTTTGCTGTTAATCAGATGAGTCCGGGAATAATTGGGTCTGAAAATGGTCAGACATAAGTTAGATAATTCAATGTGTATATAAATATAATAGATCCGCATACTAATTATAACTCGTATTACTGGTGCACTATATACGCACTGAACGTTTAATTTATACTATAGATATACTCTGATGCTTAAGTTTAACCTATACAAGGTGTGTATATATAGCACAAGTGTTGATGGAGATATATAGAAACATCGTAAGAAAACTTTTTGTATAACCAATAGTACTATACATAGTGATCAGCACCTTATTAAGTTAATAGATTACAAATACTTTAGTAATACAGATGTAAGCTAAGTTACTCTTATTACAGTTAACCTAATCTGATAATTAGGAGCTAATTCACCTTATTCCATACTTATGTTAAGATTACAGTACCAACCTAGGTTATTAATTGGTGCTAATTGATCTGACTTTATGGGCATATAGCATCATAGCATTAAGGAATATCTGGGTTTATCAGCAGGATATAGCACTATACAGTGCAATATATTAGTACATCTGCTATCAATAATTCATACACACTTGTTAAAACATATATTGGAGAAAATCTAAAATGTATATTATTCACATCGACAATAATACAGGACTTGTGGAATAAGTTTTATTTATGGTCAATATGTTTGAAAGGATTTTTCAATGCCATATCATTCATGACAAACTTTAAACTATATTCCTCATATGGAATACACAATCCTGGTTATATGTACATGGTATATCACAATATGCCATAATCACTAATCCATTGCAGTATAATATGCAATTTTCTCTATGAATCTGACTTATATCTGCCATTAGGATTCTCCTTGATCCATCATTGAGATTTTATTATCACTAGTGAGTCTGAGGATTATGGATTAATATGTCATCCTAGGTCTATACTATTAAGACAAGCTAATACTATATAATACTTTTTTTCTCATCTTAAATCAATATCTATAACTGGATAATTCCAGTTTATGCTGTTTGAATCCTGATTTGAGTAATTATTTGTTCCTGTAATTTTAAATGTGTTGTTTTTCCATTATTTGAAAGTCCCAATAAAAGTTATATTTTAATTTATTTTTCCTAGTTTATCAGCCACTTCTCAGTCTAATATTACCTACTCAAGGGAATTTTGAGTGCTATCTATGTGTACATTTTTTGGAGTTTCACACCTCCTTTTGTTAAAAAATCTATGATTAGTACACAGCACCTACCTTTTACATTATCATATACTACTGTAGTAGGAAGGTATGATTTGCCTCCCTCTTGGTAATTTCTAGTAATTATAATCCATTTTTATTTCTCAGTAGTACCATTGGGCCCCTTTCTCTTTGACATGTGTATGATAAGTTGTAGGTGAATAAAATATTAATTTGTCCCTTTTTACATTTCTTTTGCTGCAAAAGGAGCCTACAGTTCTAGTATCCATCAGCATTTTTTTAAATGTTAATTTATCCACAGAAAGTTCCCCAAACCTTGATATAATGAAAAAGTAAAACAAGTATTTAAAAATAGAAAAACGGAGCAGTTTAAAATAATAGTAATTATTAGGGCTAGAATACGAGTGGAGCAGTAGTTTGTGTTCCTGTTCGCATGTTAATTCTGCTAGACTTTCGCTTTATGCGTGCATCAGTTAGCGAGTGTAGTACAAGCTGATGCACATAAAAAGTTGAACTTCAAGCATCACAACCACGTTAATGCATTCCCCCATAAGTCAATGGAGCACAAAAACTGGGGAAAAACACCCTACCCTGTGCTAGCCTGACATGAAATATTTATATTTCACATTCCAATGTTCTTCATTTAAAGGAATATGTTCTATTTATTCATAAATACATACATATATATATATATATATATATATATATATATATATATATAATTTTTTTGGTAAAATATACACCTAAATCTATAGATCATTTTATATAGATATATATATAAGAATATCTATTGAAAAATACTAAGAACATATTCCCTTATGCGAAGAACATTGGAATGTGAAATATTTACAGTAAATATAAAATTAAATACTTTATCAAATATGAATATTGCATAAATATGATTTTACATATGATTTCAGCTACTGGACTGCAAAGTTCTATACTTTCAAAGGATATTGTAACTGTGCTAAATAGCGCTGGTATTACAAGTTGAAAGTTATAGATTGCATTCCAGTGAAAACCAAAACTGCACTAGGATATTTAGCACAGCTTCAGATCTGAAGTAAAGTGAAAGGGTTAAAAAAATTACAAAACATACCAAAAAAATATTAAAATAAAGTTACACTCATACATACACCTTTTAAATAAAAATGTAGATTATATATACTGTATATATATATACTGTATATTGAAAGCTTGCTAATAAGACCAACTTTCAATCACATCATTCCATTAAAAATGCCAAATATCACATAATTTGACAGACATAAAATCATACTTTTGCATCAGCAAGGCTACTCTAAAAGGGACATCAGCAAACAAACTCAAGATGTGGTATTCAAGCTGTTATAAAGAAATTAGAAGAATCAGGAGAGGTAAATAACAAAAAAAGGACTGGAATGCAAAGAAAAAAATCTGATGAGAAGTTTCTCAGAGTTTCTTCTTTGAGAGACCGGAAGTCTAGCAAGGACATGGCTCAGCATCTGGCAGCTTCATAAGGATACCAAGTTGACCCTTGATTAGGAATGGTCATTAAAACTTTGCTAAAACGATTATGTTTTTGTTGTTGCAAATCTAAATGTTTTATCATTTAGGATATTTTATTGTGAGGGTAAGGCATCCTGAAGAACAAAGGAAACACAGAAACCCAGATTACGAGTTTTACATTAGAGGCTGTGCGGTGCTAATGGGCAGTTTTCCTTTACCGCTCGCTTAGTTGCAACACTGGTATTACGAGTTTTCAGAAAGACAAGAAGTGAGCGTTGAGCAAAATTTTGCTCATTACTGCACTCCAATACCAGCGCTGCTTAAATCAGCAGTGCATGATTTCCCCATAGGAATCAACGGGCAGATCCGGCTGAAAAAAAGTCTAACACCTGCCAGAAAGCAGTGTAAACCTCAGTAACGCAGCCCCATTGATTCCTATGGGGAAATAAAATTTATGTCTACACCTATCACCCTAACATGAACCCCCGAGTCTAAACACCCCTAATCTTACACTTATTAACCCCAAATCTGCCATCCCCGACATCGCAACACCTACATTATAATTATTAACCCCTAATCTGCCGCTCCGGATATCACAGCCACCTACATTATACTTATGAACCCCTAATCTGCTGCCCCCAACATCGCCGTCACCTACATTATATTTATTAACCCCTAATCTGCCGCCCCTGACATCACCGACATCTGCATTATATTATTAACCCCTAATCTGCCGCTCCAGACACCGCCGCCACCTACATTATATGTATTAACCCCTAATCTGCCTTCCCCAACATCGCCGACACCTACATACTATTTATTAACCCCTAATCTGCCGTCCCCAATGTCGCTAACACCTACATTATATTTATTAACCCCTAATCTGCCGCCCCCAAGATCGCCGCCACTATATTAAAGTTATTAACCCCTAAACCTAAGTCTAACCCTAAACCTAACACCCACTAACTTAAATATAATTTAAATAAATTTAAATAAATATTGATATAATGAACTAAATTATTCCTATTTAAAACTAAATACTTATCTATAAAATAAACCCTAAGGTAGCTACAATATAACTAATAGTTACATTGTAGCTAGCTTAGGGTTTATTTTTATTTTACAGGCAAGTTTGTATTTATTTTAACTAGGTAGAATAGTTATTAAATAGTTTTTTTTTTTTTTTTGAAATTTTTTTATTAACAGAAATCAAACAATTACAGTTGTAAAACAATAATGCAATTCAGGTCTCAGTTAATTCACAGGCAATAGATTAACAATAATGTTCTAGTCCTTCAAAACTAGGCTAACTTACAGAGGTGGTATTCTTAAACAGGTTGGTGATTAAGGCATTCTAAGTTCTTTTCTTTTTTACAGCATTCAAATATTCTTCCCATAGAAACACAATAGAATAATATTCCTCCAGTTTGTTCACTAAACCATAATGGTATTTCTCTAGGGATAATGTTAATGTGATGGAGTTTATCCATTCCTCTCTAGATGGAACATCAGTACTTTTCCATCGTCTTGGAATTAACTGTTTAGCACAATTCAGCATCATATTCAGTATTACCGCTCTGAGCCTGCATCTAATCTTGGTTGGCTTATGAAATAAACACGTCTGTGGGTCTAGGGATATGTCATGGTGTGTGGCTTTGCGAATCTCAGAGGTCACCATTCTCCAAAATTCCTGTATTTTTGGACAGTGCCACCACACGTGAAGCAGTGTACCTGTCTGGCCGCAATTTCTCCAGCATAAGGCTTGGGTGTTAGGGTAGATCAGGGATAACCTATGTGGTGTCAAATACCATCTACTTAGTAACTTCATGTTTGTCTCCCTGAATTTCATAGATGTGGTGGAAGAGTTCATGTGTTTAATTATGGTAAGCCAATCCTTTTCTGTAAGAGGGGAGTTAAAATCTTTCTCCCACTTCTCTGTATATGATGGTAGCTTGCGTGAGTGATAACTTAATAGTTGTTGGTAGGTCATAGAGAGGTGGCCCTTAGTCGCCACTTGTGAGAAGCATATATTTTCAAACGGTGTACGTGTTCTAAGAATTTGCTGTTTATCAGGGTGTGTGTTGATATAGTGTTGAAGTTGGAAAAACTTATACCATTGTTGGAAGTGATCAATATTCAATTCTAGTAGCTCTTCTTTTGTACATAGGGACTGCCCCCTTAAAACCTTACTAAATGGAATTAGAGTGTGGATCGTGCTGTCGGTTGTACCAATACTTTTGTACTTTATTTGAAAGACAGGATTAGTGATAGTTGGGGATAAGGGGGATGGAACGGATGATATAGAAGGGAAATGTTTGAGAACATAGTGCCATGATTTAAAGGTTTCCCTTGTGAGTGAAGATATTGACGTAGTACATGTTTGTTCGGTAGGGGGTATCAAGCAGGCGCTACCAAGATTGGGGAAAGAGGCTAGTGAGTGTTCTAGTGCAATCCATTCCTTATTTATCCCATTTTTGCACCAATCAATGATACGTACCAGCTGTGTTGCTAATCTATAGAGTGCTATGTTTGGGGCCCCTAATCCCCCTCTATCTTTAGGCATATACAACGTGTGCATAGGAACCCTTATCATATGTTCAGACCAGATAAAGGAGTTGAGAGCCTTTTGTAAAGAGCGTATATATGAGTCCGGAAGTTGTATGGGGAGGGCTTGGAAAATGTATAGTATCTTGGGGAGTACCATCATTTTTATTGAGTTTATACGACCTATCCAAGATATACTTTTATGTTTCCACTCATGTAGTTCCTTTTTAAGTTTTTGCAGTAGTGGGAGATAGTTTAATGAAATAGTTATTAAATAGTTATTAACTATTTAATAACTACCTAGCTAAAATAAATACACATTTACCTGTAAAATAAAACCTAACCTAAGTTACAATAACACCTAACACTACACTATAATTAAATAAATTTACTAAATTAAATACAATTAAATAAATTACATGCAATTAGCAAAATTAAATTACATTTGCTAAAGTACAAAAAAACAAACACTAAATTACAGAAAATAATAAACAAATTACAGATATTTAAACTAATTACACCTAATCTAATAGCCCTATTAAAATAAAAAAGCCCCCCCCCCCAAAATAAAAAAACCCTAGCCTAAACTAAAGTACCATTAGCCCTTAAAAGCGCCTTTTGCGGGGCATTGGCCCAAAGTAATCAGCTCTTTTACCTGTAAAAAAAAATACAAACAACCCCCCCAACAGTAAAACCCACCACCCACACAACCAACCCCCCAAATAAAATACTATCTAAAAAAAACTAAGCTCCCCATTGCCCTGAAAAGGGCATTTGGATGGACATTGCCCTTAAAAGGGCAGTTAGCTCTATTGCAGCCCAAAGTCCCTAACCTAAAAATAAAACCCACTCAATACACCCTTAAAAAAAACTAACACTAACCCCCTGAAGATCGACTTACCGGGAGACGTCTTCATCCAAGCCGGTCCGAAGTCCTCAACGAAGCTCGGAGAAGTCTTCATCCAAGCCGGGCGAAGTGGTCCTCCATCCAGATGGCATCTTCTATCTTCATCCATCCGGCATGGAGCGGGTCCATCTTCAAGACATCCGACGTGGAGCATCCTCTTCTGCCGACGGACTAACGACGAATGAAGGTGCCTTTAAGTGACATCATCCAAGATGATGTCCCTTAGATTCCAATTGGCTGATAGAATTCTATCAGCCAATCGGAATTAAGGTAGAAAAAATCCTATTGGCTGATGCAATCAGCCAATAGGATTGAAGTTCAATCATATTGGCTGATCCAATCAGTCAATAGGATTGAGCTGGCATTCTATTGGCTGTTCCAATCAGCCAATAGAATGCAAGCTCAATCCTATTGGCTGATTGCATCAGCCAATAGGATTTTTTCTACCTTAATTCCGATTGGCTGATAGAATTATATCAGCCAATCGGAATCTAAGGGACAACATCTTGGATAATGTCACTTAAAGGTACCTTCATTCATCGTTAGTCCGTCGGCAGAAGAGGATGCTCCGCGTCGTATGTCTTGAAGATGGACCCGCTCCACGCCGAATGAATGAAGATAGAAGATGCCGTCTGGATGAAGACTTCTGCGCGTCTGGAGGACTTTGGCCCAGCTTGGATGAAGACGTCTCCCGGTAAGTTGATCTTCATGGGGTTACTGTTAGGTTTTTTAAGGGTGTATTGGGTGGGTTTTATTTTTAGGTTAGGGACTTTGGGTGGCAAAAGAGCTAACTGCCCTTTTAAGGGCAATGCCCATCCAAATGCCCTTTTCAGGGCAATGGGGAGCTTAGGTTTTTTAGATTTGGGGAGTTGGTTGTGTGGGTGGTGGGTTTTACTGTTGGGGGGTTGTTAGTATTTTTTTTTACAGGTAAAAGAGCTGATTACTTTGGGGCAATGCCTCGCAAAAGGCCTTTTTAAGGGCTATTGATAGTTTAGTTTAGGCTAGGGTTTTTTTATTTTGAGGGGGCGTTTTTATTTTAATAGGGCTATTGAATTAGGTGTAATTAGTTTAAATATCTGTAATTTGTTTATTATTTTATGTAATTTAGTGGGGGGTTTTTTGCACTTTAGCTAATTTAATTAAATTTAGCTAATTGTATGTAATTTATTTAATTGTATTTAATTTAGTAAATTTATTTAATTATAGTGTAGTGTTAGGTGTTATTGTAACTTAGGTTAGGTTTTATTTTACAGGTACTTTTGTATTTATTTTAGCTAGGTAGTTATTAAATAGTTAATAACTATTTAATAACTATTCTACCTAGTTAAAATAAATACAAACTTGCAAGTAAAATAAAAATAAATCCTAAGCTAGCTACAATGTAACTATTAGTTATATTTTAGCTAGCTTAGGGTTTATTTTATAGGTAAGTATTTAGTTTTAAATAGGAATAATTTAGTTAATGATAGGAATATTTATTTAGATTTATTTAAATTAAATTTAAGTTAGGGGGTGTTAGGTTTAGGGTTAGACTTAGGTTTAGGGGTTAATAACTTTAATATAGTGGCGGCGACGTTAGTGGCGGCAGATTAGGGGTTAATAATATAATTTAGGCGTCGGCGACATTTAGGAAGGCAGATTAGGGGTTAATAGATATAATGTAGTTGTCGGCGATGTTGGGGGCAGCAGATTAGGGGTTCAGCCACCTACATTATACTTATGAACCCCTAATCTGCTGCCCCCAACATCGCTGCCACCTACATTATATTTATTAACCCCTAATCTGCCACCCCTGACATCACTGACATCTGCATTATATTATGAACCCCTAATCTGCCGCTCCAGACACCGCCGCCACCTACATTATATGTATTAACCCCTAATCTGCCTTCCACAACATCGCCGACACCTACATACTATTTATTAACCCCTAATCTGCCGTCCCCAATGTCTCTAACACCTACATTATATTTATTAACCCCTAATCTGCCGCCCCCAAGATCGCCACCACTATATTAAAGTTATTAACCCCTAAACCTAAGTCTAACCCTAAACCTAACACCCACTAACTTAAATATAATTTAAATAAATTTAAATAAATATTGATATAATTAACTACATTATTCCTATTTAAAACTAAATACTTATCTATAAAATAAACGCTAAGCTAGCTACAATATAATTAATAATTACATTGTAGCTAGCTTAGGGTTTATTTTTATTTTACAGGCAAGTTTGTATTTATTTTAACAAGGTAGAATAGTTATTAAATAGTTATTAACTATTTAATAATTACCTAGATAAAATAAATACACATTTACCTGTAAAATAAAACCTAACCTAAGTTACAATAACACCTAACACTACACTATAATTAAATAAATTTACTAAATTAAATACAATTAAATAAATTACATACAATTAGCAAAATTAAATTACATTTGCTAAAGTACAAAAAAAACAAACACTAAATTACAGAAAATAATAAACAGATTACAGATATTTAAACTAATTACACCTAATCTAATAGCCCTATTAAAATAAAAAAGCCCCCCCCAAAATAAAAAAAACCCTAGCCTAAACTAAAGTACCAATAGCCCTTAAAAGGGCCTTTTGCGGGGCATTGGCCCAAAGTAATCAGCTCTTTTACCTGTAAAAAAAAATAATACAAACAACCCCCCCAACAGTAAAACCCACCACCCACACAACCAACCCCCCAAATAAAATACTATCTAAAAAAAACTAAGCTCCCCATTGCCCTGAAAAGGGCATTTGGATGGACATTGCCCTTAAAAGGGCAGTTAGCTCTATTGCAGCCCAAAGTCCCTAACCTAAAAATAAAACCCACCCAATACACCCTTAAAAAAAACTAACACTAACCCCCTGAAGATCGACTTACCAGGAGACATCTTCATCCAAGCCCGTCCGAAGTCCTCAATGAAGCCGGGAGAAGTCTTCATCCAAGCCGGGCGAAGTGGTCCTCCATCCAGATGGCATCTTCTATCTTCATCCATCCGGCGTGGAGCGGGTCCATCTTCAAGACATCCGACATGGAGCATCCTCTTCTGCCGACGGACTAACGACGAATGAAGGTGCCTTTAAGTGACATCATCCAAGATGATGTCCCTTAGATTCCAATTGGCTGATAGAATTCTATCAGCCAATCGGAATTAAGGTAGAAAAAATCCTATTGGCTGATGCAATCAGCCAATAGGATTGAAGTTCAATCCTATTGGCTGATCCAATCAGTCAATAGGATTGAGCTGGCATTCTATTGGCTGTTCCAATCAGCCAATAGAATGCAAGCTCAATCCTATTGGCTGATTGCATCAGCCAATAGGATTTTTTCTACCTTAATTCCGATTGGCTGATAGAATGATATCAGCCAATCGGAATCTAAGGGACAACATCTTGGATAATGTCACTTAAAGGTACCTTCATTCGTCGTTAGTCCGTCGGCAGAAGAGGATGCTCTGCGTCGTATGTCTTGAAGATGGACCCACTCCACGCCGAATGAATGAATATAGAAGTTGCCGTCTGGATGAAGACTTCTGCCCTTCTGGAGGACCACTTCGCCCGGCTTGGTTGAGGACTTTGGCCCAGCTTGGATGAAGACGTCTCCCGGTAAGTCGATCTTCAGGGGGTTACTGTTAGGTTTTTTAAGGTTGTATTGGGTGGGTTTTATTTTTAGGTTAGGGACTTTGGGTGGCAAAAGAGCTAACTGCCCTTTTAAGGGCAATGCCCATCCAAATGCCCTTTTCAGGGCAATGGGGAGCTTAGGTTTTTTAGATTTGGGGGGTTGGTTGTGTGGGTGGTGGGTTTTACTGTTGGGGGGTTGTCAGTATTTTTTTTTTACATGTAAAAGAGCTGATTACTTTGGGGCAATGCCTCGCAAAAGGCCTTTTTAAGGGCTATTGGTAGTTTAGTTTAGGCTAGGATTTTTTTACTTTGAGGGGGCGTTTTTATTTTAATAGGGCTATTGGATTATGTGTAATCAGTTTAAATATCTGTAATTTGTTTATTATTTTCTGTAATTTAGTGGGTTTTTTTTTGCACTTTAGCTAATTTAATTAAATTTAGCTAATTGTATGTAATTTATTTAATTGTATTTAATTTAGTAAATTTATTTAATTATAGTGTAGTGTTAGGTGTTATTGTAACTTAGGTTAGGTTTTATTTTACAGGTACTTTTGTATTTATTTTAGCTAGGTAGTTATTAAATAGTTAATAACTATTTAATAACTATTCTACCTAGTTAAAATAAATACAAACTTGCAAGTAAAATAAAAATAAATTCTAAGCTAGCTACAATGTAACTATTAGTTATATTGTAGCTAGCTTAGGGTTTATTTTATAGGTAAGTATTTAGTTTTAAATAGGAATAATTTAGTTAATGATAGGAATATTTATTTAGATTTATTTAAATTATATTTAAGTTAGGGGTTGTTAGGTTTAGGGTTAGACTTAGGTTTAGGGGTTAATAACTTTAATATAGTGGCGGCGACGTTAGTGGCGGCAGATTAGGGGTTAATAATATAATTTAGGTGTCGGCGACATTTAAGAAGGCAGATTAGGGGTTAATAGATATAATGTAGGTGTCGGCGATGTTGGGGGCAGCAGATTAGGGGTTCATAAATATAATGTAGGTGTCGGCGGTGTCTGGAGCGGCAGATTAGGGGTTAAAATTTTTATTATAGTGTTTGCAATGTGGGAGGGCCTCTGTTTAGGGGTTAATAGGTAGTTTGTGGGTGTTAATGTACTTTTTAGCACTTTAGTTATGAGTTTTATGCTGCAGAGTTGTAGTGTAAAACTCATAACTACTGACTTTAAAATGCGTTAGGGATCTTGACGGGGTAGGGTGTACTGCTCACTTTTTGGCCTCCCAGGACAGACTCGTAATACTGGCGCTATGGAATTCCCATAGAAAAAAGACTTTACGAAGTTTACGCAAGTCATTTGCGGTAAGGCCAAAGAAGTGTGCGGCGACCCTAAAGCGTCAAGACTCGTAATACCAGCGGGCGTAAAAAAGCAGCGTTAGGACCTCTTAACACTGCTTTTTTACCCTAACGCACAACTCGTAATCTACCCGAGAGACTTTTAATAAATTTGTTTTAACCAACTTTTTTATTATAAACTACAAAAAATGTCTTGATGATCCTCTTAAAGATTGTATTTTGTATTTTTAAAAATTAATAAAAAAAAAAATAAACAAAAATAAAACGTTGCCAAAACAGCAAATCTAATGGTTGCCTGAGAGTTTTGCAGAGTACTGCATATGTATGTGTTAATATGTGTATATACATATATTAACACATAGATATATAAGTATATAAGCATATACACTGGTAAGTTAGTGTGCGCCCGTAAACGGGAGAATTTGATGTTCACCGGCTCATAATAAATTAGTGCTTCACTTGTAATCTAGCCCTCTGGAAAGACACTGCAACAGAGCTGGAAATGTGATTTGAGGAGTTGAACAAGCTAGATCTTTGGATCTTTAGGGAAGCAGATAAATTGGCCACTATATTTTCCCAAGTCCAAGGCTAAGAACTCCTTGCTGTATTCTCAAAGCTCACATCCTAGCTGTCTAATTAAAGCCATCCCAAGAGCACAACTATTGAGGGTTGCTAGAAACAATAGCAATGACCTCAATTAAGCTAAACAACTAGAGGAAATAGCAGATTGATTTATAGAGAGGGGATATGATCCAAGACTAATATCGAAATGTAAACCAGAAGTACAGTTGCTTTCCCAAGAGGAATGCATGTTGAGAGATAGACAGAATTCTTAGAAGTTTTGAGTGACAATCATATACTAACAGGATAAAAGATCTGTTGCTACAGAAATGAGGGAACACTGGCATATAATTAGGACAGATCCCACACTGACATTGAAAGAGTATGATGCACCAATAATTGGCATCAAGAGAGGATGCTCATTAAGAAATAAGTTAGTACTCACAGTCCCCGAAC